>NC_058054.1:15687861-16037361 GCF_020085105.1 Siniperca chuatsi | reverse complement strand
TTGTACCTAGGAGGCAAGTGGAAGAAAATGCATGACATTACATGATTGTTAAGTCCAGCAGCCCGCACCTGAAACACTTGCGCTGGGTTGGACAGAACCTGCAGGATCCCAATCATGTTGCAGCGCTCTAATGGGAGCTGTGATTTATAAGGAACATGATGGATTACAACCGTTTTTGTAATTAAGTTGCTGTAGCCCTGAGAAACATGCTTGACTGCCCACTCTGATAAGACAGGCACACGCACATGCATTTGTGAGTGACACGCACACACAAATGGGCACAACCACATTAGCTCTTTGTCCTGTTCCTTCTGTCTCCGCCCGACTCTCTCCTTTATACAAACACACACACACACACACACACACATATATATATATATTTATACAGCCCCAAACAGACAAACACACAAATCCCAGTGGCCAATGAATAACCATATAGTGTGAGTGCGAACTGCGTCAAGTGGTGGCAGCAGCCTGTCCTATTCACTTAGCAGGTACAGTCACAGTGCTGTCAAATAGGCTGATGTGGTGTTGTAGCTTTCCAACCAACTGCCAACTTGCCCAGCCATGTCCTGCCTTCTTTAGTGTCATCTTAGCTCCATTATCCATTCTCACCATTTTTTTCACTTTGAGCGTTAACTCAGATTACAGTGGACTAAACTGGAATGCAGGAGAATGTAATTTACTCAGACTTAACAAGAATAACACATCCAACAATATACTGAACAAACAGTACAGACACTGTCCTAGTTACACCCTATAACCCACCCTACTCCTGCATGTTACAGGCAAGCCTTAACTTGAGCTTGCCTGTGTGTCAACTTACTTACCGAATCTCAATGTGTGTGTGCAAAAAAATAAGGCAGACAGGGAGTGGGAAAAGTCAATAATAAAGTTATTCTAAAGAAAGCTATCCCATTGATGTGTATCTGAACAATATCTGAGACATACTGTCTCTGGACATACTGGCCATCTCAAAATAAAAGTAACTACAGGCTGGAGACAGCTGACCTCATTTCTGTATCTAGAGGAATGTGTTTTAGAGTGCATGTGTGTGGGTGAGTTTTCCACTGATGAACTAGTAAAGATCTTTGACAGGAAGTGTCAACAGTTGACACACATCAGACAGAACATCCTGTAACATGGTGCAGACGAAAGAAGACTAATGCTTGTGCATCATGTGTAACTGCACGCCGTGAAGTCTAGAAGTTTGATTAAAAAGGGAGGATGATGAGGGAGGATGAGGAAGGAATAAGAGAAGCCCTTTTCATACAGTTAACCTGTAACATTGCTGGCTTCAAACATCCATAAGACAGTGTCAGACTGGACAAGACTGTTCAGGATAGATCTGGCTGCAACACAGCAGCATAGGAAGAATTTGGAAAATAATGACATCAAAGGAGAAGAGCATTGTCAGTTCTTGCAGCGTTTGACTAATTTATGAATTTATTTTGCTGTTGAATGTTTATATCTCCAGCTTGATTGCTGACCATTGATGGTGGTGGGGAAAAGGGCCCCCTTCAGCTCTCCAACAGTCTGTCAAAGCTCCACATTGAGCTCCTAATGCATTTTCATCACTGACTATGTGTGACATAGAATTATGTTGCCTATTTTATACAACCGGACAAGACCCGAGCCACTAATTAAGAATTTTATCCTGTTCTCAGTTGGCATAAAATAAATTAAGGGCAACTTGACTGATGTTCTGTTGATCTGCACTAGTTCATATTTTTATATTAACACTGGACCAAATGACTATGTCTAATATGAAAGAGGTTGCTCATATTGATGAAACAACCCCCAGGTTCAGATAAATCCACTGTATCCTACCTGCCCAGCACTAAAAAAGAGACAGATTAAATTAGCGACTAGCTGATGAACATAGTGGAGCATTTAGCAGCTAAAGAGCCAGGTATTTTTCTCAGTTTTTGGTAGAGACAAAAACAGAGCTAAAAAAAAAAAAGAGTCTTACATTCATCAGGTGGCCAGAAACACGACATTGCTAGATGTGTAAATAGGCAACTGTTTGCCAACATGTCATAACAATGTTATAAAGTGACAATATGTCAATATTGTGTTTACAGCTTGTTGTGCTGCTCCCAAGTGGCCAAAAAATCAATTAATGAACCCAATGTCTTTAAAAATATTCTTGATACTTACTATATTTTATATTATATTTCATTCATTTCTATTGGCTTAACAAATCTAATTTCCTTTTACATGAGAAATAATAAATATGTCAGAAAGAGGCACCACTTTCATATAGTATACTGTTCATGCTCTATCCATTAATGTGACTACTTTAGAGTTCAGAAATGTTACATGGTCCTGAGTAGACAAATTAATAGAGCATTTGTGGAAAAATGCTGTGGGTTCCTTTTCAAGAATAACACTGACATGTAAAATTGCCACTACATTTAATTGCATGTGTGAAAAGTGCTAGACAGACAAAGAAAGGGAGAGCTAGTACAGTATAGCCTAGTATATATGTGCCTGTGCCTGTGTGCAGGTATTTGTGCTCGTGTGTGAGAGAGAGCTCACGGTTTGACTCCTATAAACTTGCAGGCTTCCGTTTGTGGCAGGCCTGTCTCCTGATGGTGAAAGAACAAACAAAGTAGCCAGTTCCCCTCTGCTCTGTGCTGCTCAGAGGTGGAGAGGCTGACAGATAAAAGCTGACCTGCTGTTGTCAGGGCCTGTCAAAGCAACAAGAGCTAGAACACATTCAGCCACAACTGAGTCAGAGACATGGACACAGAGGGTGGTGGGTGATGCAGCTGAGAGAGATGTACGCAGGAGAAAAATGGGAAGGTGAGCACATAGAAGAGCCGGGGCGAGGGGATGAAAAGCTTTCACAAAGGAACCAAAGACACACAGATAAAAATGGAGATTAAACAAAAGCTGGGAAAAGTAAGGAAGGGAAAAGGGTAAAGAATCGAATGATTTAGTGACCTTCAACTAACAATTGTTTTTATTTATAAATTAAAGCGGCTATATTCCATATTTTCATATTAACATTGGATCACATTCGTACTTGTACGTTACAGGAGTCGCTTGTAATGACAAACAAGCAGAGGATTATCCCCACACTCTGCAGATACACTCTACAGAGCACTATAGCACGATAGGCAAAGTTAGCAACTAGCTAGTGAACTAGAGAGCCAAATATTTCCCTCAGGAGTTGGTGGAGAGAAAAAACAGAACTAACAGGAGAGGGAATATTGAACTTACATTTGTCAGGTCACTCCAAATACATGCTAGTCACCCTGTGTATGCTGGATGTGTAAATAGGCAACATGTTTGCTAACGAATTCACATTATCAACTTAAAAGATGATAATATGTCCGTGTTGTGTTTACAGCTTGTTTTTGCTGCCCCCAAGTGGCCAAAAAATATTTTATTGCAGGTTTAATAAAATTAATTGTATTCATCTATTATCTTAAATTATGACAATTAATCATCATTACTACCAGCCAAGCCCTAATGCAATGTCTTTAGATTGCTAGCTGAAACGAAACAGAGTAAAGCATGCAGGTCTCTTTGAAGCCTTAAACATCAAATCAACATTCTTTCAGATGACTAAACAACTGGTTATCAAAATTGCAATTTAACAATTTTCTGCTAGTTGATAAATGATTCATCAGCTAATCTTCTCAGCAGTATATTGCAGGGGGAGTTGCAGGCACAGCTGTTTCCTGCCAAGACCTGACTCTCTTGTTCTCACCCTCTTTCTCACCCTTGTTCTTGAAATTGCACAGTACACAATATATAGAACAGTGCATTTTGTGCATTGTGCAAAATCACATTCTTATCTCTGAATCTCATAGTGTAAATGCAGAGTGAGTTTACTGTTAGCACAGCAATTACTTTTTTATAAAGAGCTAACACAGATTGCTAAATAATAATAATAATAATAATAATAATAATAATAATAATTAAACCATTTAGACCTCCTGCATTTACACACTGTCAGCTCAGATTGATGCTTCCACTCCACAAAAAAAACGTGTGTTCTCTCACTCTCAGTCTTTGGATAGAAATGAACAGAAATCAATTTTTAATAGAACACAAATGGCACATTTGATGAAAGTCTTGAATGCTATTATACTATTTAATCCGTCTCTTTTCTCCCTGCTGCCATAGTACAAAGACCTTCACAAAAAGCCATCAATCATCAGCTTTTAACACACAAGCACACACCCCTGCCACTCCCATCCAACAGTTTTCAAAGCCAGATAGAAAGATTGTCAAGTCTTCAATCAGATCTTCTTTAATCCTCAATAATGAGTCTAAGTATTAAATATTGGGTGATCTGATTATAGATCAGTGCTTGGAGAAAATATGATTGACACTCGGCCTCAGTCATGAGATCAAAGCACAGACAAGTCTCTCAGTCATCTCCCTTCACACTCCCCCCTTTCCTTCCTTCGCCTCTGGCTGGGAATCCAGCCAGGGAATCTGGGCTTCCAAAGAGCAAATCCACACTTGCCCAGATCCTCAAACAGTGGCATGTTTTATTTATGGCGGGGGCTAGACAATAATTTTTACCTTGGGGGTTTCTCTTATCTGTATTATTTTATATAATTTGTCTACATTTAATACAAATCAAGATAAATAGTATCATCAGTCATTTGGTGGCATTATTGGTTTTATGGGAATTACATTGCACAACTTACTGGTTATGTAGCGAGGTTGCTTCTATGTACACTCACTGCATTTAAGCATTTTCATAAAATACACAGTCTAGCTGAGGTCTGATCAATCAACAAAGCACCAAGAGCAGCACTTTAATCAGTGAATAAAAAAAGAAAAAGACAGAGTTGTGTATTCCAGTGTGTGTTCCTGTTAACTGACAATCAGATGCATTAGGACGATGGCTGTGGGCTTTAATGACTGTTCTCAAACGAACACTCCTAAGTCTCATAACCAGTGAGTCATATTGAAAGCCTGATCTGAAAGAGGGCCTGACATGGGAACTATCGCTGTACAAGGAAAGCCCTGTTTTGGCGATGTTGTGTGTGCATGGCGTGCGTGCCAAGCTGTCTATTTTGAAGTCAGGTCAGGACAGGCTATCACTTCAGGCCTCTTTGAGTCACTGAGTCAGCAACAGACAGAGAGACATAGCTAACTGACAGCCTGGCAGAGAGACCGAAAGGCAAACAAACAGAAACATGAAAGGCAAATGGGCAGCAGGACAACAGCGTAGACGACATTTTCTAGATAGCCAGGCAGGTAGGCAGACAGCAAACAAAGATAGTCAACACATACACAGACCACTGGAAAGCAACAGCACTGTCAAGAAAGAGATGAAGATGCTTAGAGAATGTCAGAACTA
Organism: Siniperca chuatsi; assembly: GCF_020085105.1. Taxonomy (NCBI): domain Eukaryota; kingdom Metazoa; phylum Chordata; class Actinopteri; order Centrarchiformes; family Sinipercidae; genus Siniperca; species Siniperca chuatsi. Next base: position 16,032,029 of record NC_058054.1, on the reverse strand, counting down.
GTCTGTGGCCTCTGTTTTCCTCCTCGCTTCCTACCACCGTGTTCTCTCAGCAAACCACGACACCACATGAAACATCACAGAGCACCATTCGCCACAGTAGCTCATTTCAGAAACCACGCCACCAAATCATTGTTCTATGTAGGCCACCATCTCTGATATCACACACTTTTTCCTGCCTGATGCAAAGCAGCATGGGCCTTGACCATTTACACATAATGACTGAAGAACCACAAATCCCAGCTGTGCCTGTGCTTGCTGGGAAAAAGGGGCTTTTTGGGAAGTTGAGTCACCTGACCTTCAGGATGTTAGTGGTGCACCAAAAATGATGAAGAAAAGATCAGTATTTAGTTTAGTTCAATGTTTAGATACAAAGCAAAGCATAATCATACAATGTAGACATATTTGTTTGGAATTATATGACAAATTACAAATCCTTTTGGCTACTATTAAACTTAATGTTACCACACATTACATAGTTGCATTACATTACACAGTACATAAGTACATACAGTACATTATCATCACTCCATTACCCCTGTCTAATAACCATTCCATGGTTTTAGCGTGAGGGTACATTGGCTAGATGCCTATTTAATGGAGACAGTGAACACCAAACTTGCAACCTAGATGGTAATTTTTGAACTTGATCAGCTTTAGGTCTAAACCATGGCATACAATAATTGGCGGGGGTCCATCTAGTCCTCCATTTACGTGGTTATGTTGGGCAAATAGCTTTCCAAAACATGATATATAATTTATGCATTTAATGCTTTTAGCGGTGCACTTCAAATTAAGTGTACAAAGTGAAAAACATTTGACTGTCACTTATTGCTTGCTGTCTGACTGCAGGGTAGACTTAATTGTAGGTTGTTGTAACTCAGAGGTTTGTGTGTTTTTGAGCATGTGCATTCAGTAAGCTAGGTCTGCTGACCATCTCAAAAATTAAATGCTTAATCAGTGATGCATGCATAGAAATAAAAAAATTGCAAAATGAAAATAATCATAATCAAAAATGATTCAATAGTGACAGAATACTGTATCCTGTCCTGTATTCTCACTGCACAAAGCTATGCATAATTACAAGCAACTATAAATGACCTTCTGTAATCACTGCGGGAAAGAACTCAGACTATACGGTGGCTTTTATAATATATATCGGTTAAATTAAATATAAAATTGAATACAAATGAAATATGAATACTGTAAAGCAGATGTCCTACATCTTAAAATTAAGAAAACCCAGAATTATGTGAAATGTTGACTATACTAGCTGCAGAGTTTGCACAGAAGTATAGGCTTAACCGATTCCAGTAGCTATTCTGGCTGGCCTTGATGACCTCCTTACAAATGCTTTCACGATGATGTAATCATTTTTGACTGGAAGCAACAATAAAGGCCTTTCCTGGAAGAAGGTCCATTTGGACTAGGTCAGACTGGACCACTTGATCTCTGTCAAACTACGAGATGAAAAAAACAACATAAAAAAAGACTTTAACACATGCCACTGTTGATAGCCAAAATTCCAGATACTACTGAATTTGTCATGCGTTAACACTTGTTAGCGTGACAGTGCAAGGCTGAGTGGTCATACAATGACCCCTCAAGCGCTGGAACAAGCTTAATGATGTAAAAAAAATCATTAGTTCTCTCTCCGCTGACAGGGACAGTGGACAGATTATGTGCAGTTTGAGAATTTATGTTGCGCGCAGCACAATCCAAGCATTCTTCACAGATAGATCAGCGAGAGCCACAGCAAATTACTCTTCACCATAGGTGTAAGGAAATTACATCCAGAAGGACTTGGACTTGTTGTGCAACTTTGATGCTAAAAGGTCAGACTAGAATGTAACACTCAGAGGAAGAGGAAAAGATATGCATTACACTCCAAAGACTGTATGATTTACTTTTTGAACACAACATTTAAATAGTGTAGGGAAGATTGCTGGAAACTGAAGAGGTGTGTACACATTACAGAAATATTAGTGTTATTTGGCTATAATCTAAGATGATTTCCCTTAACAAAGATGGAGAGCCACTCTGGTGTTAAGATTTTTACAGACAGCTCTTAGGCCTTTAGAATTCAAAATCTTGGCATATTTCCCATGTGGGAGCAGCTTTATTGCAGCGCTCTGACAGGTAAATGCACAAGATGTATAAAGGAATGTTTGTGTCTTTCACTCACTATGCCTCTGTCTAATCCCCCTTTCAGTCCAGGCCTGAAAGAGGGCTTTTCATAGGTTCTTCTTTGAAAAAAGAAAACCTAAATGCTTGTCAAATCTGAACTTAGAAGCGCAGCAGTTATTTGCTTCTTGCCTTCCTCTTGTCCTCCTTTCTGTCTGCTTCTGTCGTTCTCTCCTTCCTTCACTCACTCGCTCTGTCATATACACTCTATTAATGTTTTTCCTCTCAGAGCTCATGTGCCTGTCGACTTCAAAGTTTCAAATGTTTTCCCGTCGCTTGTCATGATTTCTTGGTTTTCTGCCTAGCTATACTTTAACATGGAGCTTGAAACGCTGTCTTGCTCCTCTCAGGTTCTTTTATCCCCACATTTTGTTAGTCTTTTATCAGTTTTACAAACATCAGATTTTCTTAAACATGCCTTTTGTGAGTTTCTTCTTTGTCAAGACAAGTCAAGCCAACTTTCTCTTCCTTTCAAATTTTACTCATCATTCCTGCTATCAGTCATTAAATCTTTCCCGCCTGCAGTGTGACATGTGACAGACTGTGTTCAGTCTACATATTAGATATTTGGTCTGATGGGAAATGTGGTATCTCATCATTTTAGTGCAAAAATATATTTTTTTAAATAATTACAATGATACTGGATTATGATTGTTGAACTTGACCTGGTGCCCTTTAAAAAGCAGTGTAACCACTGGTCAGTTGACACATCATTTCAACAAGCAAGGGTGAAATTTAAAGAAGCAGGAATCTTATCTTATCTCATCTCATCTTGCCAATACATTCAATCAAATGTCCTTATCTGTGGTGCTGTCCAAATATCAAAAATGGCATAGACTTCCCCTTTCCCCCCAAGCTGCTGAAATGCACCAGAGTGAGTGGGACAAAGCTTCTCCACTGTCCTACTTCACTGGAAACAGTCATTAGAAAGAGCTGGGCTGTGCTGAAAGGCTAGATGGTTGTCATCCCAGAGCGAGATGAAGGCGAGAGGATGAAGGAGAGAGAGAGCTGAGAAGGAGGCCAAAGGGAGACAGATAGGGCACTGCCTTTTGCTGAAAGGGTAGATGGTTATCCCTCCAACCACGGAGGGAAGTTGAGAGTAAAAAAAGAAATTGAAAATTTACAGACAGAGTATGGAGGCAGGAAGAAAGAGAGAGAGGAGAGAGAGAGGCAGTAACAGACAATGGGACAGAGAGAAGGACAGAAGGACTCTCTGTGGCTATCTATGCCACTCCTCTGCGACTCTGGGTCTTATCTGCAGTCCCAACACCAGTCAAAAACAGGCACAGTAGGCCATGGAGTCAGCAGCATCACCACACAACAACCAAGCTAATGGTACAAGGAGACGTGAGCTAATGAACTTACAGAGCTGGTATCATTATTGCAATGTGAGACTACTGTTTATTTTATCAGTCCTTAACAGATAAAAGGATATCTGTCATTTCTTTGTTGAAACTACACATGCATATTCCAGGACACAGAACACATCATTTTCTTCTTCATTATTGTCCCCAAAATCACAATAATTAGTTTTTAAGGGCAGACTATTCCACAGATTTGGTCCATAATAAGAAAAGACTGCCTCTCCATAAATCTTATTTTTAACTGGTTTTCAACATTTTGGGAAATATTTCTATCTTGCCAAGAGTTAGATGTAGATTGATACCACTCTTATGCCTTTACGGTAAATATAAAGCTTCCGCCAGAAGCCAATTAGCTTAGTGTATCGCAAAGACCGGAAACAGCTAGCCTGTCTCTGTCCAAAGGTAACAAAGCCATCTACCAGCTGTAAAGCTCATTATTTAACACATTATATCTTGTTTGTTTATTCAGAAGTGCAAAAATAACAAGTTGTCATGGCAACCTCACAGTCACGACAAGCCTCCAGGAAGCTAATGCGCCCAGCCAGGAAAAAGTCCAGAATAATCTGGTAGGCTGATGACCCAGGATTACTGTTTCCCCTAGTTTCCGGTCTTTATGGTAAGCTAAGATAACTGGCTTCTAGTATGGAAATGCTAAACTTATTTAAAATCAGTTCTAAAAGAGAAAGTGAGTAAGTGCAAAGATGCTAAAATGGGTGTAATGGGCTCTGTTTTGCTTCTTTTGATTAAGACTCTTAGCAGCCGCAATGTGTATGAGCTGAAGTCTTTACTGATTTCTTAGTCCAGCTGAATGATTTAATATTTAATGCAGCTGCAAAGTGTATGAGTATCTTTGACTCTCAAACACTTTGCAGCTGTCTTATAACTTTCATTGAAGTCCTTATTAAAATACATTTTACCCACCAGATTATTCCCAAGGAATGCAGTCCATTGTACAGCAGCTCCTCTTACAGGATAGATTTCCACCACCTGCTCTTCCCACTCTTTCTCATCCTCATCCAGCTGTGTGAAGGTGTTATAAATGCTCTGAGGAGGACCACTGGACTTGAATATATGGACTGAAGCCAGTACTTGCCTGACATCATGTAGCCTTTCCCTGCATCACAGCCACCTACAAAGCCCACCATTGTGTGGCCCAGCCTGTGCCCTCCACCCACGGCCATCACACCACCCAGATCCTGCTGCACTGGCATCAGTCAACAGACAAAAGAGCACTTTTAATTAACTCCAAATCTGTCAGCTACCACTGAGCCATGCCAAAGCATACATGTCAGATCATGCCCCATTTGATCTTTATGGGGATTTCCCCCTGCCTAAAATTAAAAGAGAAAAAGGCCACCTCAAAAACTAGCAGATATTTGCACAAATACATGTCATAAGATAGAAGTACACGTTCATCTTACACATGCATACCTTTGTGCAGTTATACAACAGGTGTTGTGTGTGTATGTGTGTGTTTGCTTATGTATGTTCCTGAGGTATTGTGTACAGTAAGCTTCTGAGCTACATGCCCTGACTAGAGAGGAATGGGTCTGACAGCTTTATTATCTGAAACTCATAAACTCAAAAAGGAAGAAAAGGCCTACTACTACTTTTCTAAGACATGATTTAAATCTGTCTAAATAGATTAGATTTTGTTTTGATTTAAAAAAATATTATGTATGAAGAACAACTATGGTAAATATTGTTAATGGACAAATATTGTCAACTGACACAGATAAGGAAGTCTGGAATGCTATGATGATAGCAGATAAACAAGCTTCAGTTCCTGTCTGCTGTGATAGATGTCCAGGTGGAAGCTTTGACACATGTAAGAAAAGTATAATATCTGCCCCACAAGTCATTTGTGCTTTAAAATGTGACTGAAAGTAAAGGTACACAGTAAAACTACAGTAAAATGTCTAAATGTCTTGTGCCCCTAATATTAACCTTAATGTATAAGCTATTTTTATTACCCCTGTCACTAGAGGTGAAAATGTGAAAAAGTGAGCTTGGAAACAACCTTATTACCTGTCTCCTTGGCTTTGCTAGTGTTAATCGCAAGCCAGGCTGTGATTTAAGCCACAAGCAGAAAATGAGGGCGGAAAGGAAAAGTTCACCGTAACTCTGAGAGACACATTGGCTATCTAACAGCTGGCTGAACACTGTTCAGGTTTCATTTCACCTGCAGTATTTAAAAAATCATAATAAAAAAAGGAAAAAGAAAGAGAGAGGTGAAAAGTATGGGGTGTTTCTTTTGCAGCAGAACAGCATTGCTTCAGAGTAAAGACACTGAACATCAAAGCCTCCTTTGGGCTATAGGTGAAGAGAGAAGAGGAGAGTGGAGAGGCAGCAGGAGCTTACAGCCAATGGTCCCTACCAAGAAACTGCAAAAGAAAAAAAAAAGACAGGGACTAGGTGAAAGAGAGAATGTAAAAAAAGGGGGGGAAGAAAGAGAATGTCCTTTTACCTCAGAGAAAGGAACATGAACTTGACAGAGTCTTATTAAGGTGGCTTTCTCCAGACAGCACGATAGGTTCCCTTTACAGACTACAATAATAACTACAGGGGTAGTCGCCAGTTAACTGCCAGGGCAGATGTCTGTATCACCAGATACTGATGCAGTGCTACAGTCTGGTTTAACTACAAGGACAGATCTGCTCATAAAAGCAGGTATCTCCTCCATATTGTTCCACACACACACATAGAGTAACTACATACACACCACAGAAACACCTAGAGGTACAATAAAAATTCTGTTTGCCAAACAGCAGAGTCAATATAATTCTGACAAGAAGACAGACACGGCTCCGAAGCATCTCCACAAGGACACGCGGAGGCACAATGCACAACCTTGAATTGCATTCATCAATTTTCTGTTTCCCAACCTTAAAAAAATTATTAAAAGCTCACTACTGCAGAGTGAAAAAGATAATTCTACTTGGATGGACTTTGTAGCAGTTAGGGGGGCACTTCTCAGCCTGCTGCTGGAGATGTGTTTCACTGGGCTGCATATTCAGGAGCCAGAAGTTCATGGGGACACTGGGAGTCCAGCATTGTGTTTGTGGACAGACTATGAGTGTGCCAATCCCAGGGAACTCAATTAGAAGAGATAGGGATCTAATCCGTGAGTAAACAGTCAATGGCTAGAGTAGAGCCGCAGTTTCCTTTCTTTTTTTTCTTGCTTTGTTTATCTGTCATTTGCCACCTCAGCTACTGAGAAGGGGAAATCTTGAGGAGGATACTCTACATTCTGACTAGAATCAACAGAATTAAACACCAGACTTTATGCTGTATTTGCAATCGCTTATGCCTTAATGTTGCTAACTAATTGTGCAAATCCTTTTTACTGATACTGAAATGATAGAGTAAAGGGTATTAGGACTTGTATTTGACCTAGAACAAAAACTGATTAAAATGCTGATTTAATGATCACAAAATCTTCATGGAGAGGCAGCAAAAACAAGCAAGAACAATAGATTTGGTTTAGGATTTCCTAAGACAAAATATCAGCAAATGCTCCCTTGTTATATTATTCACTTAATATAATCTCATTGGGATCAACATCTTTTAAAAAAATCTGACTACAAGAGCAAAAGAAGGGAGAATGAAAGTGACACATACATAAGTCATACCAAGTCCTGAATATACACGTGGAACATATGGAAATGACTCTCATGTGCCATGACAAAACTTTAGAGGTGAAAAATAATTACAGAGAAATACCTCTTCAGGTCATAACCTCTGCTATTATTTCATGATACTGAAAGCACCAAGAGATAACCCCTCATCATTTGGGATGAAAGAGACAGAGTAGCATGTTACATGTTAAAAGAAAAGCATCTCTATTTGAGTATACACTAACACCAGAGATGCCAATGTTGCTCTTAAAAATTACACAGTGCTTTCTCTTTTAACCTAACCTTACAATCGCATAAAGAAGACTGTTGTATACATTTCTGCTGTGCATTGATCAAAAACAACTTCAATCGAGCAAAAAACACTCACTGCTTAGCGATGCTGTATCTAAATGCTAAACAAACTGTAAATAGGGACATTATCCATTTGCATTTCACTTTGGTAATAATCACACATGGGACAACATTATATCTGTCTGTCTACTATCATTTGAAACAGCAAGGCTCCACTTTCACTCATCTCCCTTTCTTCCCAAAAATGATGGACATTAATGGAACACTATAGGCCCATGCCAGTAGGTGGAAATAAAATAATAATCATATAACAATGAAAGTGTGAGCATGGTCTATGTAAGAGTATTTATAGCAGTGTAATGGTGCATTAGGTGCTGTGTTCCCAAGAGAGAAGGGGGCCTAGCTACAATTTGCAAATTGGGTGATGTGGGAGGTGGACAGTTCGAACTGTTAAAGCTGCCTCTTCTAACAACCACTGCATGTAATTTAGCTACACAAGAGCTGCTAGGGAGCCACATAGAATAACTTTCCATGCCTGTTTGAGAGAAACAAACGGAGAGAGTAAGAGAGTAAAGTGCTTTTAGAAAAGATAACAATATTGTAAAAGCGGGTGGGGGGATGGGGGTGGGTGGGGGCTTGACAGTGAATGCAGCTCATCAGATGAGCTGAAGTGCTTTCCTATCACCATGGAGCAATGTCCTTGAAGGGCTGTCTGAGATACATTTAGCATCCTTTTCAGTTATACTGCCCATCCATGGTACTTTAGAAAAAGCGTGACGACTATAACCGTACATCAAAGTGTTATTCATGCCAGATATAGTCCAAAACGTACGCAATTCTGTTTATACTACTGTACATGGGGGTCTATGTACACGTATGTGTTCACACATATTTATCAGTGCGTACGTGTACAGTCAGTGCATAAATTTTGGTGTGCACATGGACAGTCCCCCTTGCAAACATGGGAAGATTTACATCACGTAGATGGCCACAACGATGCAAAAAGTATAGGTCTGGAACAAATTATTGATTAGATTAGGTTTATTGATTAGGTGATTGTCAGAAAATTAATCGGCAACAATTTTGATAGTCAAGTCATCTTTTAAATCATTATTTAAACAAGAAAGGCAAACATTTTCTGGTTCCAGCTTCTCAAATGTGAGAATTTGCTACTATTCTCTGTTTTATATGATAGTAATCTAAATGTCTTTATCTCTAAACAATTAGAGGATGTCACCTTGGGTTTTGAAATTGTGGACATGTTTTACTATTTTCTGAAATTTCATAGACAAAACTATCAGGAAAATAATCAACAGATCAATTGATAATGAAAATCATCATTAGTTACAGCTTTGAGGGTGCTCAGGTTAACTCTTGTGTTAACACTTATGCTGTGGTAGCATTACAAGTCTTATTAAGCAACATAGTATGTACATGTCTATTTAAAAATGCCTTGACTTAGACGCTTCTGACATGTGGACTGCATGGTTATTAGGGCTCTGCAGTGCAAAATGGCATAGTTCTAGTGGACAACACTGGATGATGGAATGCATCCTTTGTTTGCACTTCTTGTCTTTGGATGCAGATTGACAGTCAAAGGGTACTCAATTTTCTTTTTTATTTGACTAATTGATTCTTTGACTAATCATTTTACAACAAAATGCTTAAAAAAAAAAATATCATATCCTGCATACCACACCACAAAAAAACTTTTTATGCAACCCCTATTGGCTACACAATGTCACCACATAACCGTCTCAGAAAGCAGCAAAAGCATTCAACTAACCACTTGTCAAATTTCATCTTGGTAACATGTTTTCTGGAAACCAATTTTATGAGTTCATCAGGCCTGGAGTGGTTAAAGCATATGGTATACAGAATGGAAAACTCAGGGCCAACATGCAAGTGTGTGTGTGTGTGTGTGTGTGTGTGTGTGTGTGTGTGTGTGTGTGTGTGTGTGTGTGTGTGTGTGTGTGTGTGTGTGTGTCAGAGGTCATCTCACCCTTCAGATAAACACAGACATTTCCGAATGATTTAAGTTCCCATCACCTCAAAGTCGCAGCCCAGTCTGCCATGGCACCTCGGTACCCTGCAGGTGCACATCTCTGCCTCACAGAGTGACTCAGAGGAGCTAAGCAGTGCTCCAGTGCCAGTCACATGTATTACTCTCCTCCTCATCCACCCTGCAGACACTACCATTAATAAGAATTTGAACTAATTGGACTGCCAAAGCATGAAAGATAATAATCAAGTCAGTTATAAGAAATTGAGGGAAGGGATATGTTTGGAGAAGCAGTTTATGATTGATTTGAATTTAATGAGTAAGCCTTGCTGATGCATACTTCCATAAACATGCACATACACACACATTTATGCATTGGTTGAATGACCAGAGTCAAAGCAGTCAGAGGAGACAGTAGAATCAGCTCTGTGTCCAAGGCATAAACAAAACTTATTGACGTCACTCAAAATCAACAGGGCCACGGCATGAGAAAGACAGCCAGCCAATTTATATAACAATGTGAAAATAGAGGGGCTTTGTGACAGCTGTGGTTAATCAAGGGAACTAAGCCAAGAGAGATGTGAAGGGACACAGAAGGACTAAAAGAAGGTGAAAAAATCTGCAGAGCGCAAGAGAGAGCGCAAGAGAGAGCTTGATGGAAAAGAGGAAGATGGGATAGGAGAAAGGGAACAAAGTCTCAACTCTCAACTCATATCTCAAGCACTGAGAGCCTGGAAAAGGGATGGAAGATTTAAGAAGAGAAGGGCAGTTACAGTGAGAGTTCGTCAGAAAACACCCCGATATGGAACATCAAAGCCTTGATGCTTGTCTTTTTGCGTCACCACCACATTGCAAAGAGGGGCAAATTTGCCAGAATCAAGACACGGAAAGTAGTTTGCTGTTCCCCTTTACCAACCGACTATACTCTCATCAAGAAGAGCACACTTTACTTTTCTCACCCTCTATTCCCGAAGGGAAGATCATCAGTTCTATAAATGCTACAGGATGAGAAACTTAAAATGTGCGTTTAAAAGTTTTTCAAACATCATTACTGTTATGGTAACATCAAGTTTCAAAATAAAATAAGCAAACTTCTGTTGCAGTACAATATTTTACAACACAAATCCTCCTCGGTTCAGTCCATCCTGTCCTCTAGGCCTTGGCCATTCATCAGCAGGCATCACATGACAAACTCGAGCCATTCATCCTGAGCCTCACAGTCTCCTCTGCCCAATAGGATTTGTGATTCAGTTTGACTGAGTGATGCCTTGGGTCCCAGGGCTGGAACTGAGGCTGCTGGGGTTTGCTGGGAAAGTAGGGTGCAGGGAACAGGGACACACAGGAGACGAAGAGTGTGACAGGGGTGCCACTGCTCCTGCTTCACAGCTTGAGGAAGCAATTCGGTCACATGCTGTGGGTGTGCATAACCAGTTTATTAGAGGACACAAGCATGTTAGCTGACATAAACACAAACATAAACACAAATAGATGCGTGTGATGAAAGCTGATTTTGAAAATGCCACAGTATGATATAAGAACTGTACACTGAAAAAATGAAGAGCTAGCTAAAGATTTGGTAATAAGAGTATTTATGTAAGTAGTTATGCTGAGGTGAAATGAAGATAAAGCAAGACACATGAAAACAAAGAAGACAGGGTGAAACAGAAAATGGGTGAAAGTTACTATTGCTTGCAAAGCCCTACACATCATCTCTGTCTCTCACTTTATCTCAGCAGGAAGGTAGCGATAGCATGAAAGATTTAAAGAGAAGGCTTTTAGCTTAAACCAGAGCCTGGCCCAAAGATGCACACTCAAACACAAACTAGAGGAGAGACATACTAGACTATATCTGACAAAGCTTACTGTTACATTCACCAATAAAGCCACTGGATAAAAACTGTAACATTCAAACACAGACAGCTGCACATGCTAGCGAGCACCTAGCATCCCTCAGGCCCAAAACAAATCCTTCTAATATGACACTGTAGAGTCAGGGATTCCAGTTGAAATACAGTGCTGCAAGACACTGCACTTACTGTATCACCTTGTGAACGTGCAGCTCTGACACATTTAAAAATGTATAAGGGGTAAAGACATGCACTGCCTTAAAACAACATGGTGACCATCCTATAGATCTGCACTCTGTGTTGTGTTCAGTAAGCTGAGGGTTTTTGCAGGCAACATTTGGCCAGTAGGCTGGTGAGTCTCAGATAGGTTGAGGTGGAGAACGTTCGTGATAAAAAAGCTTTCGTCTTTCCTCACCAGCTACTGTCAAACTGACCTTGAGTGTCCAACTATTTAAATAAAACAGATTATAATTATAGCTCTCACTGATTGGCATACTGCTCAGCAGCTCCTGGTATATGTATCCAGTATGTACAATATGTACTACATTTAATCCTGCACAAGCCAGCGGGTCTTTCCATGTACATGTTCTCAGTCACCTTGTCTGATGGAATAACAGCTGAATAAACAAATGAAAACGTTATGTAAAACACGTACAAAACAAAATATAAAATAAGCAGAAACAGAGTCATGCATTGGAGTAATGCAGCAAGACACTCACACAGTTGAACAACATTTTTACATAGGATATATTTAAATACACGTACACACACTCAAACACACATAATAAACATAAACACATTACATGCATTAGAAACACACAAGGCAGCCAGCCATGCACTAAGCTTGGGTTGACAGGGTTCATTTGGAAGATAGTAAAATATTTATGATAGAAGACTCTGCAGGAGAGGAAGAAGAGATGAAAATAGTGTAGGAGCAACGGAGGGATAGCAAATAACGAGACAAATGAAACAATGACGAGTGGGTCCAACTAAAATGCCCTCTGTTATGGCTGAGCGGAAGAAATGCAAGCTAAATAAGTCATTGTCATTTCAAGTTCATTAGCTCACTGCTTGCCATCCCCTCCTGGGAGGAAGGAGAGAAGGGGGCGTATAAAGGTATATTTTTACAGTAGCTAAACCCCCCAAGCTCTTTTACAATGGAATATAAACTCATATTGACAATTGCTTTATGAGTTTAAAGCTTGTACTTTTAATACTCATTTTTGTACACAAGAATTTTTTATGGAAAATCCTTCACTGTAGACTTTCCAGTTCCATAATATGTGAAATTCAGTCAATTGCTGCAATAAATCTGAAGCCAAACATAGTCACAAATGTATCACGAAATGTAAAGTTACAAACAAAATCTTATATGTTGAAACAGATCAACATTTCCTTCCTTCTATACAACTCTTCCTTTCCATTCTTCTTCCATCTTTTCAGATATATACAGAATGAGCACCAGCCCCTTGATATTCATTGGTTCAAGTGCCAGGTTTATGCGGAGAACATGATGCTACATAGGATGTACATACATGTAGGTCATATCTATAGATGGTTTCCAGAAACTTTCTCTGAAAAAGAGATACCCATAAAAAAATCAGACAGGAAGAGAGGGTAGGAAAAGTCGGAAAAGTGGAAAAAATAAAATAAATAAGGATGTAATAAAAAGCTAATCCTGTACCAGAAAACAGGATGACAATTGACAGTAATTACTGGCCCTTGTAATTATGAGCTTTTTTATGTCCCCCTCTTCTCATAAGGCTTTAGTAATCCTCTGGTCATTCCCGTTCCTCCATCTTCAGTCACTCTACCTCCAGATTTAAATAGCTGAGCATGGTCAAGCCAAATAAGCAAACCACCATGACCTACATGGGGCTTTCCTTAGCCACAAATAACGTTGAGAAATGATGTCACATAAAACCAAATCTCACTATCTAATTACAGAAAAATGTGCTTAGAAAGCACAAAATCCAACAGGAGATGAGAGCTGGAGTGAACTCAGAGAGAAAGGAAGAAATCTTCTTCACCGCAAACTGGGAGAAGGAGATATAAAGAGGCTGCAGTGCACAACTAGAACAACTCATTCGGGTATTCTGGTTTCTAGAAGTACTAATGTTATGCGGGACCAAGGATCTCTGCAGTTTAAGCCAATTATACAGTAGAGATCCCAAAAATGTACCGGATGGAGAGGGAGACATGCAGTAGGATCACAGAGCACTAAAGCATGGAAAAACTGTGCTTGCTTGGCCTCCAGGAAGCCAATAAAACAACACACACATTTCACTGTAATTACATTCAAACTCAGAGCAAAGGAAGTTGGGGGGACGGTTAAAGTGAGTGTGAGAAAATGGATTCCCACAGCAAGAGTTTAAAAGAAAACTAAAAGGATGCTCCAACATTTTATAGAATCCTTATATCACTCACTTTTAAAGGGAACATTTTAAGAATTAATTTTGTCGTATTCCCACACGTCTCTCCCAAAGCCCAGGAGACAGAGGAGTCCTGGGGTGCCATCATGTGTAGCTCCATAAACAATACAGATTTTCTTAGATTTCTGAATTGTATTCTTGAAACATATGGTTTTAATGTTGAGACTATAAAACGCATGGTAAAATTAGATCACAAAAATATGGAGTCATAAAAATCATAGACAAGTACTAGTAAAACAAACTAGCAGTGTTTTTGGAAACCATCTGTGAGCATGCAGTAAATTTCACATGAAAAATAAATGAATTTATAAATGAAACTTCCTCTGCAGAGGCAGATAGGGGAAGAATGAGAGAGATAAAGCCTCAAAGGCAGAAACGACTTAGGGAGAGAGAAAAAGAGGAGAAAATAATTATGATAATGGAAACTAGTTTATCTCGATGAGAGAAAACCCTCAGGAAATTATGAACGCCAAGTAACAATAAAGCAAAATAACACTATTGTGTGGAGCCACTTGCCTAGAGCAGCTAAAAACAAAATCCTCCAAAATGACCAATTTAAAAAGCCCAAAGAGGGAACTGTCAGAGAGTGGAAGATTTGATAGAGATGAAGAGAAAGTGGCAACTGTTCTGCATCCCAGGTAGAGAAACATGCTTCTAGTTTGGAAGAGATTATGGAGAATAATGTTTACACCTGAGGGGAGAGGAGGGGAAACTGGAGACAAAGACGATATTCACAAGTTTTTAAACACCTGGGAAATCTGCCTCACACACACACACACACACACACACATGCAGAAACACATACTTGATAACTTGCAGCCCACTTTCTGTACAGTTACTCCTGCACTGTTCTATTCTGCGGATGTGAGCTATAGTGTTTTTAATAACAACCTATGTGAGGAAGAAAGGGCCACTGTTGAACAGAGCAGAACAGAAATGATTGCTTATCAAAGGGAAGTGTGTAGTTGAGGGATCTGTGTACTGTTGCTCCTGCGTGTCCTATCTTTATTAAATCTGTATTGTATGTGCCAGGCATCGGAGCAGTGAGGTGCTGGACACATTTCAGGCATTCAACAGTTAGACGACACCTTAGTGATTTTATCATCTATTCCTGTTTTTTTTATATATACAGGGCCAATCTCTCATCTCTTCAATTCCTATTTCCTCTTTTTTTATATTTGAGAGATAGGAGCCTGAAGGCCATCTCCATCAGAGAATACCCATCTATTTTGGCAATAATATTGACTATTGAGAACTGGATTAGAACTGGAGGAATAAATCCAAAGTGAGGCTGGTCGCTGCACACAAATGATTTCAAACAAGTACAAGTAACGAGTATTTCCTAGTCATAATGCCCCGGAATCAGCTGATCGTAGTGTGTAAAGTGAAAACAAACTAAAGATTAGTCGATTAATTGATTAGATAATTGACAGAACATTAATCAACAGCTACTGTTGTCAATCAATGAATCATCAAAGTCATTTGTCAGGTAAAAATGCCAAATATTTGTTATTCTCTCGAATAAGAGTATTTGCCGCTTTTCTCTGCTTTCAATCACTGTAAATCAAATATCTTGGGCTGTTGGTCTGACAAGGCAAGTAATTTGAAGACATCATTTATTTATTTTTGCTTGAAAAATAATTAAAACTAACTTAACCCATTCTCGAAATAGCTGCCGATAAATTTTTTGTCGATCAACTAATCAATCAATCTACTAATAGGTCTACCTGAAAATGTAGTCGACAGTTTCATTGATAATGAAAATAATCAGCCCCTAAGTTGAACCCCTATGTAAAACCATTAACATTCAACTTAATAAAATAGAGTATGTGTATGTTTTTCAGAATTAGTTATTATTAATCAATAAAATCTAAAGAATACCCAACCCCATATGTGTGTGTTTGTCCGTCCCTGTGGGCCTGCTGAATTTGTTGCCATAGCCACAGAATTTCCCCTCTGGGATGTGTCTTAGTCAAAGGATGAAAGTCTCCCAACAAATACTCAGCTGCAGACAGTGCATATGCATATGTGTTGGTGTAGGGCGTGTCACCCTGTAAAATTCATACTGCGTGCCCTCACTTAATATGGTAGACCCAGTTTGGGTCTGTACCATCTGTCAAGCAGTGGGAGGGCAAGAGGAGAGGTAGCTGGAGCAGAAGTGAAGCCACACTGAGAGCTAAAGCCAGTTCCTTGTCACTTCAAATAGTCACCTAGTCTACAGAAAGCACTGCTGGAGGGGACATGAGCCACAACAGCTTGGCGTGGCACACACACACACACACATTTACATAACTGACGAAAGGGCAAAACAAAAACGCCAGCATGCACACACACACACACACACACACTCCGCACACAATGACAGCAAATGGAAAGGAAGCGATTTAATAACTCACTACGGCTTTAGAAGTCATCACACATCTGTAGCACACACACAAATGAATACTCTCTCATTCGCTTATGGACACATCGTGCACACGCACACACATCTGCGCCCAACCTCCCATACACACACACACACACACACACACACACACATGCATGCACACACACAACGAGAGACAGTGAGAAGGCTTGCTGTGACAAGGGAATAATTCTCCTTTTGACACAACCAATTCCTCTGAAGACAAAAGAGGAGTCATACACCAACACACTGCAGCCCTCAGAGGAACAACACACAGTTTGCCCCCCCCCCCCACACACACACACACGCCTGTTGCAATGACACTGCAACCCCCTGTGGTGACAAAAAAAGACTGGCCTATGCTGTCGTCTGTGTGTCTGTGTGTGTGCTTGCCAAAGGAGGGCTGTACGTGTGAACTCCTACTCTCACATTAGACAAGTGACAGGGAACAAAAGACACAAGGAGCGCAAGAAGAGAGAAAAGAGAAGGGTAGCAGCAGCTGAAGTGCATGCTGGTCAGAGAAGAGGCAGCTGATACTTGTCATGGAAGTGTATTATATTCTAAAAAGCAATCACCAGTCACTCTTGGGCCTCAATTTCCTACCTTTTACACACTAAGGTAAACTGTTGTAATTTCCGGAAATTAGTCATTGGAAATAGAATGGAAAATAGTGACATGTTTGTCAGCTCTTCTGTCTGTCTTTCTAAAAATGACTCAATATACATATTTGACTATTTTCTTGGCTTGTGCTTTTTAAAGAAAACCTTAAATCATCTGCCCAAACGTAAGTCAGTTTAAGATGACTACTTCATGGTCCACGGTCACGGCCTTGCTCAAAAAACAGGTAAGTGTGCAATCTGTAAGGTAAGGGTTTCTCTGTCCTTGTTCCCACACTATGCCGAGTTCAGAGCAACTAAACATGTTTGGACAGACTGTCCTGCAGATTTCCACGTTTCTAACAGGCCCGAGAATGAAAACAATTACATAAGGAAATGCAGCGCAGAACACGTTTTTAAAAAAAGGAGCTATTTGTCTTTTTATTTTGTCATTTTTAACTCGATCTTTTTTCTTCTTCTCTTTTCTTTGTGTTATTTTTCCTACATGTAGCCCGTCACAGGGCGGAGCAGGGAATAGCAAAACCAAGCAGACCAGGGCAGCCCAAGTCATAGTCAGCGGTCCATCCCCGCTCTCTCTCTCTCTATGGCGAACATCAAACACTGTGGTCTGTTTCATGCTCCCTGCAGCCCATTATGGCTTAATGCTTCAAGAGGCTTCTTCCTGACTTCAGCATTTTAACAACTCCAGCATATTCAGTTGGTAGGCAAACACGCAAAGAGACATGCACACTCACAAACACACACACAGATACACATAAACCGGCACAGGCAGGAGCCCAGATGCAGGGATTCACACACTTTAAATTGCAGCAGAGTGTTGAGCCTGTACACTGTAAGATACAACTGTTGCTTTTGCTTTAATCTGTCTGTAGCAGAAGACCAAAAGATGCATGAGGCTTTGTGCTGACATTAACCTTCAAATAAGCCTCGGCCTTCTTATCTCCAAGTCAGTTAATGAGTTCCATTCACAGGGCAGCAATATGTAATTCAGCGTGATCAATTAGTTATCCACTATATGGAGAATAAGAACACCACATCAGCTGGGATATTAATGGGATGGAGATACGGCTACTGTCCAGAACAGCCACAATGACAACACTGCTAGCTTATCTCAACACGCACACACTATTTACTCCTAATGGTTAAGTTTGGTCTGTCCCTTTATTTGTCTTGAGCCCTTTTCTAACATTGAATATGTAACATTGCTGGCTTCACGTGCATAAATAATGTCTTTTTGTCAGTCAGACATAGGTGTGCAATTTGTAAATGGTGTTATTGCTTTAGAGTGTTGCTGGATATTCATTCAATCATCCATGCAGCTGGCATGAATGAAAATGTAAAATACAGGAGGATGCACAGGTCTGTTTTTATTAGGTGTGGTTGTACAAGGGTTGTTGGGTCTTTTTCTTGTTTTGTTTCTCTTTTTTTTCTTATTTTTCTCTGCACTGTGAGGGGAAGAATCTTCTTAACAACTTAAAGTGTTTTGTGGAACTAAAGGCTTGGATCTCTATTTTATTTGTACAGAACATATGATAATGAAGTGACTCATTTATTACAATGCTCTTAATAAGGCAGACAAGACAGTATTTTCCCCCCATTTTGTTCCTATTTAATCTTGTGCTGGTGTAGCCTGTACATTAATGTAATGGCATTCAAGTCAGACTTCCAACATGGCAAAGTGTTACGGAAATGCCGTGGTGTCCGACCTAGTGAGATTGCTGTCGCAACTTTTACATAAAAAATGACCTGGGTAGGGGTGCCCTGGTGCCTAGGGGTTTTAAGATGCTGACCATGTAATTGCAATGTCCCAGGTCCAAGTCCAGCTTTTTTTTTTTTTTTTTTAACATGTCAATCACCCTCTCTCTCTCTCCCTGGCATGAGAGTACATTGCTGAGGGGACAAGAATGAGGTGCCACCACAGGTCAGCAACTAGTGGTAGATATACCGATACTGTATAAGTATGTCCACAGAGATTAAGAGCTTAATTACATACAACATTGTACATGGTCTGCATTTTACTCTGGACCATGAACACTCGAGTAGATGGGCCATTTGGATTGCAGATCATGCAGATTGTGAAATCTGGGTGCTTGTATACAAATGAGGATGAAACAAAAAGTCAAAAAGTAAAAGTTTCCATTTAAATTGATCATTGCAGTAATTTTCAAATATAATATATTTTTTATATGACTTTGTATTTTTATTGTTGGTTTTGCAGCCTCTCCCTGGCTGGCCAGTTATGTTTTATGCTGGCAGTGGACACCTATTTCCATTTAACCTCTGACTGGAAAGTGGTGTAGGGGGCAGCAAACACACTAGCAGACATTACCTTATCATTTTAGTCAAAGAGGTGAGGGAGTTGCCCAGGGAGATTTTCTACCCAGTGTCTGAAAACTCATGCTCTGTTTTTAGCTACAATGCTACAACTATTATACATTTCAAGACTTATACCCAAAATCCCAGTCAAGCTACTGAGTTCAAGACATTCCCATACTTTTTGCTGTGGGCTACCATACTGATCAGCCCATATTTCCAGCCACAAGTCAGTCTTTAGTCAACAACAGATCCTAGCAGGCCTGGTGAGCAGCAATCCCACTGTATCATTAGCCAAACACTGGTTGGAGATGACACTTCAGAGCACTGAGCGACTCACAGTCAGCCTATAGCAACCAGAAATAAACAACAACACAAATACAGCATGGGAAAGCCAATGCCATACCAAAATGTGACTAGCCTTCCTGCAGATGTCTCATGCAGCTTGTTTCTTTGTATGGGCTTATATGACATTGAACATCTAAACACTTGGCTGCCAGCTGCTTTCAAAGAGCGTCTGGCGTCTCTCTCTTTAAGAGCCGATGAGAGAGAGATGAAGAATGTCATCCCCTGAAAGACAAAAAGATAAGTCATCAAGACTGTAATGATGGGGTGGGACAGGGAGGGGGCAGCGCAGGGAGGAGACAGATGAGCCTCATAAAAATCAATCATCCATTTTTGGTAAACACCAATGAAAAAAAGCTGTTTCCAAAACTGATTACACTCGATGGAGTTAAACTAGCATCATCACACTCATTTTAAGAGCATCAATCAGTTTACTTGATTACTTGCAAACCATCGCTTTTCGTTTCTGCTCAACTGATACTGATCCCATAGTTGAGTAAACACCGCTTCAACACAATGATAACAAACAGCTCACCCATAACTCAATAGCTTTTTTCCGTGTGGCTTTTTCTCCGGGGTAAATTACTTAAAAACGGGACTATCCAAGTTGTTATATGAGGCGTATCGATGTGAAAGCAATATCTTGGAATCTTCTTTCACCGCTGACTGAGCATAATCAAACAGGGACTGTGCTATTTGATGGGGGTGATCAGCTGGTTGGAAATTTCTTACTTTTTTACCCACATGTTCAGAAAAGTACCTAATTCAGATGCAAAGAACAGATGTATAAAAGTAAAAAGTATATATTTAAAATCTTGGAATTTAATAAAAAATGAAATCACATTAGCTTAGGACCACAAGGCATATTACTTGTAGACCGTGCTGAGACTTTATCTGCATATGCTGCATATGCTTCCATGTTTGATTATACAAGTTTTGAGCATCTAAAAATTAAGTTTAATATTAAGTTCAGAAGTATATTCGGTACCTTGTGTGCCAAGGAATATTATATCATATTGAGGTGCGTTGAAGAGGATTTGAAAGTGCTGTGGCTGGATATCAATTTTAGAGTTGGGAAGCAGTCATCTTTCATTGTCCTCCCTGACTGAATCGGGGTGATGTACTCAGCATGTGACCTTGAGTCAGGCCCAGCCAATACATTAGGTTGATCAAGCCCTGGTGTCACAGCAGGAAATATCCTTCTGCAAATGTCAGGGATCATCCACAACATTCAGTCGGCTCATAATTTGGAGGCATAAATGAAAGCTTTCATATTTTACTAAGGTGTTTAATATGCCAGACTGGAGCAGATGAGCGGTTATTTATGCTTGAGAGTCAGGAGACGGGGACACAGGGATGTATATTGTCAAAGCCAAATCTCCATTTTCCTCTATCTCTCTTTCCATCTCACATCCATCCACCTTTGCATCTCTCTTTTTCTCTCTCAATTCTCTATCTCTTCCTGGCCCTCAGTGTTGGTCCCAGTCCCTTATTTTCTCTCTTACTGAGAACGCATTGACCCCAGCCTTAAGTAAGCTCCACATCATTGATTGAAACAAGAGGAATAGGTGGTGTCATGACAAGACAGATTTACTCTTTAAAGCATTATGGAGTACAGACATTTGGAAGAAAAGAGAATTTCTAAGGGACCAGGGCTGGCGTTAATTCTGTCAAATGCTTTATTCAGTATGGTCAATCAATTAAATTAGAAGTGTCCAGTTACTACTTTGCCCTCACTACCTTATGATGTATGGCGTGATGACATGAGTTAACAGCTTCATCACATTACTGCCCCACCCTCAGATCTTATAATCTATCCTATCAGTGTAATCGCTAGGAAAGATCTACTGTATTTCTTTACATCAGATATCATGTTCCTCATAGTTCCTCTTAATGTTCCATTTATGCATCTTAGTGGCAGCTCAAGATAGTTAGAAACCTGAGTGAAATCACGAGGTAACACCTAAAATCTGTAGGGTGAAAAACAAAACCAACAGCACATTATATACTATTTCTGTCAAGACATAATGATCTTTCTGCAACTGTGCTGTGCAATAGCCCATACTGTTTGTCACCCATGTATGTCTCAGTGCCATTTAGCCTGTGCTAATGGACAAACATTGCTGTCTTCAAAGGGGAGGAGAGTTCTACTGTCACAGTAGTGTAGCACTCTGTGGAAAGTTAATTGGACAACATAGAGAAGATGACTGGCGCAGAGTCTAGAGGGGCTTTTTGAGGAAAGGGTATGTTATCAGATTTGGATGGACTGTAGATTTCTTCAAATGTTAATATAGAAAAATAGTTCTTCACATTCAGTAATTTTACAGTTTTGGGACAATTAAATAAAAGATATGTGAGTTCAAAATGTAGTTATATTTCCTTTGAATCTGTGCATAGGAAAGTAGTTGTGTAAGCATGCACGGCCACAGTCTCTTGTCTTGTCCATGCATGTACCATACTGTAACTGTAGAACCTGAAATTGCAGTAAACTGTGTGTCTGTGTGTGTGTGAAAGCGTTGCACAGAATTCCAGAGAAGGCACACATCTAATCATCTGAACTGCAGAGGAGCTTGTGACTGTCTGACATCAGACCATGAATGACATAATAAGCAACATCGTATTTGCGTGGTTACAGCACATGGTCAAGTGACTGGCTGGTAATTTATAAGGAAGAATTCCCGGAACAAACACCAGATAGCTTAAAGAAGATGAAAGATTGTATTTAGGAGTAGCTGCTTAGTTTAGAGTGATAGGGAAACGAGAGAGAAATGAGAACAGAAAGAGGGGTGCTGACCCTGTATCTGTGTTTCCAAAAATGTCAAGTGTGAGAGAATTAGAAGGGACTTTCTCATATTTTTGATCAGGGATCAAACAGCCAGATTGTCTGTGACATGTCTGTACTGTCTCAATATCTTTTCAAAGCAGTGTTTCATCTTGAGAGATAGCCAAGAGCTAGAGCTCCTCTGCTTTACCATGTGACATGAAATGAGTGTGACTACAGGTTTCAAAGGCATAAAGATAGAAAATGGGTTTGCTCACTCTCACAACAAAACAAACTACGAAAATACTTCGTTTTAAGCTTGTGGTTAACAAGGCATATTTTTAAGTGAGAATCCTGCAGTGATGTGTGCAAACTGCTTTGTGTGCAGTTTGTGAACTAACTGCACACAAACTATAATCATTCATTTTAAGGATCATACATTTCCACAGGATATGTCAGATCTACACACCAACACTTACTGTAGATACAATAAATGGTGCTAGTGCAGGTGCGACTTTGGCCCCAAAATAGACTAACATTCCTAGGAGGGCTTGCAGAGGGATTATGGTTCGCTGTGGCAATACAGCAACGGTGCTTCACAGTGTGTTGAACATCTTATGGCACAATTTAAACAATTAATGTGTATAGTATTTGGACAGATGATCATGAAAGTGTGCTTGGGTTCAGGGGTAAAGATCAGATTTGGTCCAGAGAAAGAGTGACCGCAGCATACTTTGGTCAGGCTGTATTCTATAGCTTACCTGATATTTCAGACTGAGGGACACCATCCAGAGCGAATCCTTTCCCGCTATAAAACTGCCTGATATCCGAACAACTCCGGGCTTTGCTTGTCGCTTTGTCCCCATAGGCTGGTGCCGTTAGAGAGCACACTGCCAGAGCCGCTATGATGAAGGAATCCATCCCAGCCGACTGCTGTACGTGGACTTAGTCAAGTGCAAATCCGACCAAAAGGCGAAGCAACTGTGTTGAGTCCTTAACGGAGCAGGAGACTCCCAATAAGTGGCCGCGTGTCAAACAGGGTTACTGGGTGCTGCTGTGCGTAAAATATCCTCCACCTTCCTTTATCCCTCCTGCCTTTTTAGTGCGTCTGTGGCTGCTCTCCGCGCACTGCTGCACGGCACAGGAGAGACTCTTCACAGCGCAAAGGTTCCGTCTCTTCCCACTCCTAACGTAGGGCCAATGTGGACAGGACAGGAGCTTTATTCCCCCCCCCCAAATAATTGTATCTTCTCACGCTGTGCCCTGAATGAGTGCAGATCTCCTGTCTCCTATGTCCGCCGTTGAGGTTTTGGTTCAGCTAGAGAGGGAGAAGCAAGATATGAAAGAATTAGGTTACGCATTTACAGCTGAAAAAAATGAAAGTCGTGTCAGAAAATAGCACTGTATTGCACTGTGCAGCCAGGTTCTGTCGCCGCACGCCTACCGGCTATGACGGCCCGGGGGATCTGAGTTAAGAGGTGCGCACAGGCAGCTACCGCAGCTCGTTTCCAGCGCAGGGTTTTCTGAACGATGCTATGCCAGCGCTGCCACTCTGTGGAATGAAGAGGAGGCGGGGGGGCAGACACAGTGAGAAGGGGAGAGAGAGAGAGAAAGAGTATACGAGGTTTCACTTTTCCCCTGCCATTACCGTTTCATTCTGTCTCATCTAAATATTATTTTTAGACACGTTTCAGAATAACATTACTGTCTAACAGGTTTGAGTTGTAGGTTTAGTTGTGAAAACATCTGTCATTTTGTATCAGTCTAAGTGTATGTGGTGTTTGGTGCATCATAAGGGGGGTGTAGTTCTCAGTGAAAGAATGTGGTCTAAGAGTCCCTACAGCTTGATCTCCAGGTGTCACAGGTGAACTCTGGGCGTGCCCTCGACCTCAGGTACCCACCCACCGATACAGGCCAAGCTGAGTAGCTCTCCTCCACTCAGTGCCGCCCTAGACTTTTGGGGGCCCTAAGCAGGATTTCTTTTGGGGGTTCCCCCATTATAACATGTTGCCAAGTCACATGGTACTGAACCAACCTGTGTATTGTAAATATTCGTTTAAGCATGCATGATGTACAAATAAGCTTGTAAAGACTAAAGTGGGACCTATTAGCAGCAACATATCTTTAAATAGACTACAGTAAATACAGTATTTTTCTATTACCCCATAACCCTATGAATGATCCTTCTCAGGGCCTTTTGCTTG
The DNA here is from genome assembly GCF_020085105.1 of Siniperca chuatsi. Lineage (NCBI taxonomy): Eukaryota > Metazoa > Chordata > Actinopteri > Centrarchiformes > Sinipercidae > Siniperca > Siniperca chuatsi. The sequence goes on along the minus strand of NC_058054.1, from coordinate 16,007,630 downwards.
ATCTGGTTAAAGTTTGATGCATATTTTAATGTAATGTTCTCATTGGAAAGGGCTGAATCCCACCTGTCTTCATGTGTAAGATGTCCGAATGTAGAAAGGATATGACACGATCAAAAAGATATGATGCAAAATATCGAAGAATAACTTGTGAAGATACTTATCCCAGTTTGTGGTGACTTTCGTGTCTTGTCTTGTTCATTAATTTTGTTTAACTTATATCTAAAACAACTGCAAAATGCGATTATTTTGTTTTTACCACAGAATCCTGGGAGTGCTTGTTATGTAGGGGACTGTTAATTACTTACTTAGCTTACCTAAATTGTCCATTTCACCTGTCTCTAAGCTTATTGTTTTGTCACTGTTTATTGGAAAAAATGGCATGAATTGTTGTCAGTGTTTGTTTAGGAATTTACATTTTTATTTCATTAGTGTCTCCTGTTCATTAAAAAAATAAATTTCTAGGGGGCCCCCAGAGGGCCCTAAGTAACTACTTATATTGCTTAATAGGTAGGGCCAGGTCTGCCTCCACTCTGCAGAGTATCTGCATACATGCGCCATTTCGCACCTCGAGGTGCAATTATACGACAAGTCGCTACCTGCCCAGTGGAGTTGCCAGTTTACCTGTCACCTGCTGAATGCCTTCATTATATGAGTTTCTGTACCTGTATGTGTTGGTTAGTAACACAAGCATGAAATGTTCCTGAATCACTTCAGGCTTGACCGAGCATAGACAACAAGGGTTGAGTAACACGAACTATGCTCACCTTCAGTATGAAATAAGATTGCACTTGTGTTGTCTTATATATACAATAATACTGTGCGAGAGGACAAAGTTCACTCAGTTCAGGTTAGTTCGAACCCTTGGCCCTCATGAAGCAACAATTTACTTTAAAGGTCTTATGCTGTAATGAACTAGCTGATGACACTTTGGGTATTGCACTGCTGGGCAAGTGCAAGGCTCATGCATCCTCTAACAGCCATGCATATGAACATGCACAGTCATGAGTTCAGGTAAAAATAGGAAATTACCACAGAGTGTTACGTGTTTCATGTGACATTACAAACCCACAAAATAGCTCAGCTGATGTGAAGTGACCGTGGTGTAGACTTTATATCCTGGATAGTTGTGTTACAGCAGTAAATAGACATACAGTTCTCTCACTTAAAATAATGTCATCTCTGTGTGTGAAATTGAATCCGATGGCGTTTGATGGTGTCACTCCTGTGGGAGATGCTTTTTAAGGATTGTTTGCGGAAGAAGATGCCACTGCACATTATCACAGTGACACATAGAAAAACTCCAGTGCAGCCTGAAATAACCAGCCATCGCACAAGAGATAGACAAAGAAAAGTGAGAAGCACAGAGAGAAACGAGAAAAGACAGAGAGAAGGAGAGAGCCACATGCCTCCCAATCATTCTATTTACGAAGGCAGACATTGTTTATGAATACATTAGGAAATGTTACTCTATAATTAGTCTGTTCCTCATGGCTGCATGAGTCCAAACAAAGAGGACAGCATCTCACATATCACTAACTAACAAATGGCTACACTCACTTCCCATTATTACAGCTCTGAAATGAGCAGGCATGAATTACACCTTCCTTCTGCAATGTCAAGTGTCTCACTCATTTGCAGCCTGTGCATGTGTGATTAGGCAAATATGCCATTACACCATTGCAATTACTCTACCAAAGTTGAGAATTGTGTAATTGTGCCACACAGCAGACAGAATCCACTTTCTAATTATGTATATTGCTGTTGCTTCACTTTTATTGTTGGTGTTGGGGAACACCAGGCAGAGTTAAGCACATGTGGCCAGAGGTAGTGGCCTCAAAGTGTGTGTGTGTGTGTGTGTGTGTGTGTGTGTGTGTGTGTCTGTCAGTATTATATATGGTTTTGTGTATGTATGACCTTTATGCGTGTGTGTCTGTGCACATTTCTTCTGTGTGTCAGAGGCAGTTGGTGTGTGTGTAATGTGAGTTTATGTGTCTGACTGTGTCCCACATGTGGCCATAGGTCGGCAGTGCTGTTGGAGAAACTGATTGGCCCTCCACTGTCTGTCACTGTACGGGGATCATGTAATTAACACTCAGTAAAGCCATAGAACAGCCATGTTTTCTTCAAGCTGTCTCCCATTGAAGTTTTATTGGCTCTGACCATGAAAGGCCTTCTAATGAGGAACAGGATGCTGGGGGAAGTTCGGGAGATCAGGGAGAGCAAAAGAGGGGAGGCAGAATGGTAGCAAAGAGATGGGGGAGAACTTGGTAAAAGGCCGTACAACTAAGCAACTGTCAGTTTAGTGTACACATGCCGTAATTATGTGGTGTGCATTTTCAGGGCGTGATGGAAGTTTTCTAGTGAAAATTACATTGCTTCTATACAGAAATACTACAGATGTTTTACCACTCCTTTCAGGCAAAAACAAACACACTTAGTTCTAAAGTAGATAGATGGAAGGAAATGTTAATATAACACATTCCTGTCCCTCAAAATGCTCTGTACACTTTGTGAAAATCTGTATGTTTGCTATGCACTCAGCCAAACAGGCCCAGTCAACTCCAGCCCAACTTTATATTGGGAGTGCCTGGGCAGCAGCTACTCCACTCTCTAATGTTGCCAAGGATAGCTTTGTCAAAAGACTGCTCTCAATTCTGCTCCGGCTTGGTCAATACAGCGGACCTTCACTTGCAGTGACTCGTGTTCCTCTGCTGCTGACTACAGCAATGATAGCCTCCACTGTTGGCTAAGTCTTGTAAGCCTTTTTATTAGTTAGTTTTTATTAGCTGTTTTCCACTATGGGAACTTAAAGACATGTATCCTGGAGCTTCCCATAACCTAAACTTATAGGAACCTGTAAGATCTCCGTTCTAGGTTCTGCCTTGCTTTTCCACCAAGTTGTACAAATGACTATAACAAATCATCACTCTCTGAACACATGGATGAACAGAAGGGTAATCCAAGGGGAAATACTGGGTCCAAAAGCATCTTAAAAATAAAGTAACATGTCTTCACCTTCAAACTGACTAATTTACAGTATTTACAGCATGACGAATTTAACCAGTTCTGCAAAAGAAGAACACTGCTGTCAAACTACAGACCTTGTTTTCTAATTTTCTCTCTTTTTCTGTGCAATCAGAATAGTTTTGAAACCAGCTGCTGTAACAGTTCCTGCAAGCCACTAGAATGCCTTTATTGTGAAGCGGCTACAGGAAATGCTGAAGAACTGGAAACTTGCCTGTCTTCATAGACCTGTTTACAACATTTATACACATATATATAGAGAGCGAGGCAATTTCAGGTCAGTTTATGTAACCATATGAAAATGTTGCAAAGGAGGATTTTGGCATTTTTATCATTTTCATACTGTGGCACTGAAATGCACAAGAACAGAGTGCTCTCACCCATCACACTCACAGAGTACAGTTATATTAAGACATTAATGACAAAAAGAGCAGGGTACAGCCAGATCTGATAGTAGACACACACACACACACACACACACACACACACACACACACCAGTTTCTCCCTACAAGAAAGCAATGCAGCGATGCAGCAGCATGATTGGCCAGCTTACAGAGCCCACAGGGCCTCAGCTGGGTTTCTATGTAAATATCAGTGTGCTGTTTCAACAGATGTAATCAGCCTTTAGAGGGAGATCATTGTGTCCTCTCCCTAAAACCGGTCTCATCCTGGGCTCTTACAGATAGCATCGATTCTGCCTCTTTTCTGGATTTTTATGTCAGTTATTAGCCTGAGTTCAGCACATTCGCCAGACTGCTCGAGTGTCTACACATTACTCACCGGGTCTCTCTCTTCCCTTTCCTCGTTCATTGACGATTTCTTCAGTCCATCTCGTTACTATTTTCTCTCTTGTAAACACATGCTATGCTGTCTTCCTCTTCTCTATCTATGCCTCATGAGAACATATGATCGTGCATTCATCCTTGCCTGTTAAAACACAGTCATGCATAACACTTAAATTTGAGTTGTTTTAGCGCTTGCCTTCTCTTCTTGCCTGTCCCTTTGCCATTTTGCGGTGCTACATCATCCCTTGATCACATTTACCCAGTGTCTGTCTGTGCAAACACAGCCTCCACAAACCAGAGATCTGCATATCGCCACGCATGGAGCCCTCCCCAGTTGCTAAAGACAGATGATGACAGAAAAATGAGAAATTTTGATGGTAAGTGCAAAGAGTAGACAGACAGTATTGTAGAGAAAAATGAGAAATACGGAAACTAGGACGGGTGGGGGTGTGGGGGAGGGCTTATGAGGCAAGATAAGGAGGGAGAGAATATGATGATGGATGACATGGGGAGAATGACAGAGAAGTGAGTTGGGGAAAAAGTAGCAGGGAGGGATTGTACATTCAAAGTGGAAAGGATGAAGTGCTGGAGATAAAACAAACAAAGGGTTTTCAAAGGAGAGGAGTGAAAGAAAAGGGTTAGAATTAAGTGGAAACAACTGATGGCCAACGTGGTCTGATGCTTGAATTCCTTGGGTTGTTCTTGCAAACAGGCCCTGTCGTGGATGAGAATTGCCCCCTGTGGTGTGTTGCGTTGTGCTTTTGTATGTCTCTATGGGCATCCTGCCACTTTTTCTGTTCAGTAATCTGAGCACATTCCAGTTTTCTCCAAGCATGGACACAGCATGAGAAAAAAATCTTAGGTACATCTTACATTATAATGAAATCCAATACATAAACACCACAAACTACTTCTTCAGAAATTACCATGGGATGCAGTGGAGTGGAGTGCATAAAATCTAATTGAGACACCACTTAAAGCTGAATAATAGCCACTGAATTCAGTGTTTTAATATGTGTTCATTTACAGAGGCTTATGTAGTCACTGAGACAGAAAAGAACACACATATCTCATTTATGCAGACTTATTAAATAAGAGGACTGCACTGAATCAAACACTAGCCTTTCTCTTATATCTTTCCCCCATATTCAAGGGCAGACTGTACCCATCTGTCGGTGGCGTCTCCTCAGTCCTGCAACTTCTTCCAATTACTTTGTTCATTTTCCTGCATGCTCATGTAAATATTTCACCTCCTCTATTTATCATATGTCTTAGAGAATAAATGAACTGCTCTCCTCATCTGCCTCTTGCCATGAAAACTCATAAACTCATGGGAAGCGATGACTGCAAGACTCAGATGACCTCTTATGCCCAACTCTCACGCCAGCAATTGTTTCCTAGGCATTAATATGTATATTCATATAATCATTCATGTCCTGTGCTACAAAAATAACAAGGTTGGTGGATAGTATTTTCCTGAGAGTGACCTTGAGAGTGACCTTGGATTCATAACAGAAATTAAAACGCCGAAACTGGCCACAAGTCTTCTCTGAATTTCGATGCATGCAAATGGTCCAGAGTCAACTAACCTCAACTTTCTTCAGGTTTTATGTGGTTCTATGGCAGATCTTCATCCAGATTGGCAGCGTCTCCCTCCACGTGGACCTTGGAAACAGTGGGAGGCCACATCTCTTTGTGGTTCTCAGCCCCCTATGAAGTCCTTCATTATTTTCCCACTGCCACTTTAGAATATCCACACATTCCTTCAACATTCCTCAGCCCTCCCCTCTACAGAAGCACGTCATCACATTTCTCCTCCTCACATTTCTCCAATTTGTTTTTAATGAGAGAGACTCCATAAAAGGTGCAATCAATGCATCAGTGCTGACTCAGTTTGATCACCAGACACAAATACAATAAGTGACTGTGAAGTATCAGTATTAATTCTTACCACTGATATAAGCTGCCAGCTTTCACAAGCAATTTTTTTCTATTTTAAACAACCAACGTTTGAAAGCTGCCCAGCTTTGGTACTGGGAATGGGAATTGCCATTTAGACGGATGGTTCTCTCTGCACTCCCTTCATATACTGTTGTATACTGGATTATAAAACAAATCTAGCCTGTAAATCTGTCAGCTAAGAAACAGTCTGTCTTTGGTTGGATGTCAAATGAAGCTGTGATGCTGTGTGCCTGCAGCCCGAAGTGGAAAAATGCTGTGTGTCTCATCATTGATGCAAAAGAGCCTCTTGACTGGAGAATCATTTACAGCAACAAATGTAACAAGGGTGTGCGAAGCATTTGTGACATTGTCATGATTAGTGAATGCATGTTTCACAAGGTGCCTTCAGTGAGAGGCTTTTTTCTAGGGACATCAGAAGAGTAATAGACCTGGACAAAGTCTCCAACACACAAATGTATTCTGATTCCTGTTAGAGCATCATCAGGTCAAACTTTTTATATCTTAGTAGGCCTATTTGAATATATTTGTAGAGTGGAGTGAGTGTGCGAGTGTGAGTCAGTACTTTTTTCCCTAATAGGGACATCAAAAGTCAGGTCAAGTCAAATGAATTTTATTCAAAATTGACTTGTACATGATATCATCACAGCTCTGGCTGCATTGCACTGAAGTTACTATGACAAGTCAAATAGCTTGCTGTGAAAAAAGATTTAATGTACCAAAGCTAGCAAAAAACAAATTGTTCCATTGATATCCAGTTGAACAGTAGGATTATGGACTTAAAATCAAATAAATCTGTTCCACTGCAGTAATGCATATAGTAGCGGGTTACAGTAATGTGACGAACCTTACTTTTTCAGTAACAGTGTAGGGGATTACAATTGAAAATTCAGTAATTACAGTTATTAATTCCAGTATCTCTTTTGGTAAAAGGTTTGGCATGCTTGCTGTCTTAAGGAGTTTGATGGATGACTGATATCAATATGGTCTTTCTGCGTTATGAAGAGACCGGTCAGGTACATGTTAGCTTGGTGCAAGGGCTGGGGGCATTCATTTCCAACCTACAATATTTATTGACAAAACATAGTATTTGATATAAGAAATCATAGTACAAAAAACAAGAAATATAGCTAACAAGCTCACTGGCTAACATTTAAACCAGTTAACACAGCAAAGATACAAATATTTTTAGTAACTGGCTGCTGACACCCCAGCCCCTCCGTTCTCACCCAACTCTGAATACTCAAAGCACAAACCATCAGCCACTGGAGAAATGCCTGCGAACACACGAGAATATGCCTTTGTAGAGTCATCTCTACTCCAGGCTGTACTGTGCCAGGTCAAACGTTAAAAAAAATGCACTGGACTTTTGTTGTCCCAACAGTAGTCAAGTCAGCCAGCAATGTGTTTTTACTGTCATTAATGTAATCCAAATCCCATCTGGTGTAAGGAAGGGAGGATATGTGTTTTAAGTATGAGGATGTATGAGGGTGAAAGCCTAGAGGCCCTGCAACATTGATTTCTCCTCTCTCATGATCTGCAGAATCGGACAGCAGCAGGCGTCCCTGAATCCGTAATCAGAGCCAATCAATGATGCTCCTGTGTACCAGCATGTTCATTCATCCCGGGTCACACGCATGTGCTCACACACGTATGCACCAACAAATTAGTGAGTTAACATTCTTGCTCCAAATGAATGAATTAACATTATTTATATAGCACCTTTCATGCACAGAATACAACTTAAAGTGCTTTACAATTCAGCAGCAAAATATAACATTCACTCTAACATAACACACTGATATCAGGTATTTAGATGACAAATGCATGGGAGAAAATCCTGACAGGACAAAGGGAAGTATGAAATAATAAAACAAAACAGAGACTAACTAACAAAAATCTTACAGAATTCAGTTCCAGCCTGATAGAGATAGAAAGAGAAGGAGAGAGAGTTGGAAAGGTGGAATGGCACCCGGGGGAGCCATGGAACATTCACACTGGTGCTCATCCATCTCAGGGACATGAGGAAGGAGGCTGCCTGTAGCATGCCAAACAGAGCGAGCCTGACAGGGAATTCAGCATGAAATGCTGGCCAACCTTGAACATGTGTGACAGACATACACACACACTAACTCCTTCTTAACCTCCTCAGTCACGCCTCTCACCACACACACAATGCAGAACCCACCAGTCTAACTGGAATAGGGGCTCATGCTAGTGGGACCACATTTCTCTCCAGCTGGCCATTGTCATGTGGCTACATGGTTAATCTATTTCCTAACAGCCAGACTTTCATGGTGACTAATGTTCAGGTGCCTCTGCAAGGCCTTATTAACACACAAAACATTCTAATGACAACTCGTCCTCACCCAGCACTTCTGTTTCTTTGACGGGCCAGGTAATAACTTTGAGTCTTTTGTGGATATGTTCATGACTCTTACATGTGCCATGTGCACGTTGTGTTCAATAATTTGCATTTGTTGGTCAAATATACAGACTAATCTGCAGGTTGATTTATGTGTTGCACTCTCTTGCCATGCCGCCATTATTGTGGTAGCATAGTCACACTGGGATCAGTGAAAAGACTGCTGGATTGATTACTATCAGGATGACGATGGCCAAACATCATGAGTCTAAAAACACTGGTCAGAAATGAATTATTATGACTTCATGACATTATGACTTTTGTTATGATGCCTAAATGCAGTACGCCCTATCCAGAATTTTCAGGATTTGGTAGTTTCTGATTAAAATTCAACAAACTTGCTATCCATGTTTTATTTCATTGTAATTAGATGAAATACGTAATTTAAAAAATCAAGAAAACGTGAAATTGTTAAAGTGGAATTTTCTTCTTTTTTTCCCTTCTTCTTCTTTTTTAGTTTATTATTGCTACAGCCAACACAGCCCAGTAAGCTTTTTTGGTTATTTGCTGGTGAAAAAACATCTAGGCGTCTTTTAAAACTGGGCTTAATTTCTTTGAAAACATTTTAGACATCTGTATTACATAAAACCCCTATTTCAATTGAATTTCGATTACTATATTTTTACATGTTGCATGTTGAGGATCTTCTGTTCATATTTCTTAGCAAAAAACTATTCAAAAGAAGTAATGGTGGCTTGATTACTTCTGGCTATAGCCCGTATTAGTCTGTACAGTATAAGGAGCAGAAAGGCTGGTAAATGAGCACACACTGATGCTCTATAAGCAACATCCATATGTTGTATTGCCAGTGCTACTGTTCTACCCCAGCAGTAACAGTTGAAAGATATAGGGCATGTATAACGTTTTCTATCTTGCTCCATCCCCTCTCATGTGCTTGAGATATGGTCAGGGACACATATGAGCAGAGCCCTACGTGACTTCCTACACATCTTCCCTTGTGTGATTTTGACAGTGAGTAGTGGGCAGCGAAGTCCAGAAAACCTTTTCGCCTGGGTAGAAAGGGGTCCATGCCAGACGCCCAGTCTTCTGGCTTGTAGTGTGGAGATTCACATCTGCCATTATTTGTCTCTCATAACAGGCAGAATAAATTGGGATTCTTGTGGGATCTGAGATTATTGCACAGCTGAATAACTGTTCTGCATTATTGTGTTCATATTCGGTGCTGTTCGTACACATCCAGAATGTCTTGCCAGAGGGAGCTGTCTACTGAGTGCAGAATAACTTTTGCAATCTTAAACTTTTACAATTGTTGTAAATTGTGTTTGTGTTTGTACATACATGTGCAAACCGATGTGCATTGGCCTACAACAGTTTTTCCCACCGTCAGACAGAAAATGACAATAACCTCACGGTAGCTGCCAGGAGAATAACACCTCCTAACACTGTGTACCTGCCCTCTGCCAGGAGCACAGTGCATGATGGGAAACACAAACTGACAAGTGAGGCCAATCAGTGAATAGGAGGAATCAAGCAGAAGTTTTTCTGTCCCTGTTGCAGATTTGATCTCTGTCAGTGTTGCTGAGGCTCCTCTTGATGGTCTGTCATGCTGAAAATGTGTTTAATTGGACTCAATTAGTCAACTCAAGAGCTTCATTGACTTCATTGAGCATAATGCTAATTGGCCAGCGGAGCAGGGTGACAGAGGGAGAATTGGCAGTGACAGCTTGTGTTAGCCTGTTGTGAGGGCATAGGGAGCTCTATGCAGAGGGTAATGGATACAGTTGACGAATGAAACTCAAGAAGGAGAGCTGTGGCTAATAGGAGCCGCAGGTCCCCCTTCGTTTCCTCTCTACCTCACCCAATTGTTGGTCTTTGAAAAGCTATTTCCGTGCCTCCCTCCCAGGGCCGGACCCAGCACAATCAGTGCCCTAGGCAAGATTCCCCTGGAGCTCCCTCCCAGTGCAAAAAAAATGTAATCAAATTTTTTGGGGGAATCAGATTTATTTATTTATTTTTTCTAGGTGCAATTTTGGTGACCCCTCTGGGTGGCACCCTAGCCGGCATCTATGTCACCTATAGGAAGCGCCCCCCTTGCTCCTTCCTTCCTAGTTCAAGCTTGTCACACTGATCCCCAGGCTGTAAAGGTAAGACAATCTGGGGGTGGGTGGTCGCACAATCATGTGATTCATTTCTGAATGTGTAAATTAGTGTTAGATCTACAGTACTCTTTACTAAGGCAAGAAATATTTCAGCGTGAGTGTGTGTGTGTGTGTGAGGACGTTTAGGTGCGGACACAAGCCAGTGGGACAGAAGCGCTGATGTGTGCTACCGTTTAAAATAGCCCAGACAGACAGCTGAGCAGCTGTGACCTCAGGTCCCCCGAATTCTCAGTTACACTCACTGACCACACTGCTCCTTGCAATGTGTGTGTACTTCTGTGCCTACAGTATAATACACTGAATCATCCATACCCATTTTAAAGACATTAAACTGTCTTTATAAAGCTAACTTAAGAAAGAAAGTGCAGTTGAAAGTAATTTTCAGACTAACTCTCTTTCAGTGTCTGAGTTTGCTCCAATTACTGTCCATATTTTAAAGTCATCCATTGCTTTCTGCGTCAGTCAGCGGAGGTTATTAAAGGACGACAGACGGCTTTGGTTTTGTCAGACAGGGACAATGCAGTCCAATTACAGCTCAGGCAAAGAGGAGGCACGATATCCTTGGACTGGGCACTGTCTCTGCTCTCGTCTGCAGCCAGCCAGACACTCAGTTTCACAGCAACAAGCATGAAATAGACTCCAAGGATCAAATACAGACTGCGTGCAATTGGAAGTGTACAACTGTGGAACAGGGTGTGTGAATGAGATCATTGGTGTGTGTTTGTGATGATTTTTATATTCATAAAAATGTGTGTGTGTGTGTGTGTGTGAGAGAGAGACAAAGAGAGTGAGAAAGAGCTTGTGGACATTGCACACTTTAGCCAGGAAAGTACTATTAGTTATGTGCTCCCAGGCTGATGGCTAAAACAGTGGGAGGTGTGGTGAGACTTGGAAGGCCACTGTCGCCTGATACATTGCCATCAAATGCTTTTATAATCACTGTGGAAGAGAAAAGACCAGTGTTACCCTGAAGACCAATTATAAACATTACTTCTAAATATTTTGCTTCAGTCCTATTGTATGACTTATCTGGCTCTATCTGGTAACGCTAAAATAATGCATGCAACAGTGATATCACATGACATACACCTGGTTTAGGCCGTAACCTCACTCTATTTGAATCTCTATGTGGACATTGTAGCAGTTAGTGCGTCACCCAACAAACGTGTCTGTTTTCATGAACAGTGGCACCCTTCATGCTTGCTTTGTGTTTATATGTGTCCTACAGTTGCTTAGCTAGGCTAACAGTGATGCTAACATTGCAGCTGACAGCACAGACTAATGTGCAATTATAGCCCATGAATAGGCAGAGTTTCCCCTGCAGGAGCAGCCAATGGGTCAGCCACACATCAGCTGAGCGAGCAAACTGTCACTGTCGACGCCGCTGTCATCACGACTGACTGTCTGCCACGGTCCTTTCCAGCAGCAAACCTTTACATGTCTTCTGCACTCTCACACTCCCCTCTGCCTCTATTCCTGGTGCAGACATGGACTGATATGTTTAGCAAGAGGCTTCCTGGATGCAAATAGAGAAGGTCAGACTTAGAAGACTTGCCATGCCTACACCCTCATAACTCAGTCCTCCTCCACTGCTCACCAGCAGAAAAGTATGGTCAATGAAACTGATGTGATTTTAGGGACAGGAAGCAAGCCAGTGCAATGTAATCATAGTTACTAAGTCTTCTTGGTTTGAAGGAATAGTTCAACGTTTTGGGAAAATAGCTAACTCACTTTCTTGCTGAGAGTTAGATGAGAAGATCAATACCACTCTCATGTATATGTGCTAACTATGGAGCTAGCACAGAAGCGAAGGGAAACAGCTAGCCTGGCTCTCTCTAGTTCACAAATACGCCTTGCTGATCTTGTGATTTTACGGGGGAGTTACATGTTGTAACTATTTCTTGCCGGCCAGTGGTCGGTGACTTCCCGGGGTCTTGTATCTCAAACAAAATATAATGTATTAAGCTTTAGAGGGGTTACTAGGCAACCATTGGCAAGAAAGTGAATAAAGTGTACTTCCCAAAATAACAAATTATTCTTTTAAAAGGCTCAAAAAGTATCACTGCATGTGCATAATGTGGCCACTTCACTGTTTAATATTCCATTTTGACAACAGAGGCAAAGTGAGTGTTGTCGTATTTAAGAGCACACCTACACAGGTGATTTCAATTATTATGGCTGACACTTCTTATATTATAGTTGGGTGGATGTATGCTGGGAATTACATAAGGTCACTTAACTCAACGTACCAATAGAACAAACAAAAATGTAAGCTGCCCTAACAGGTACAATAGGAGAATGAGGAGGAGGATGTGATTGAAGCACAGTCTGTACAAGCCATGGATGTATAATAAGAACTGGATATGGTGCCGCCGCTCAGCCTTGCTTCCAATTTTTTTGGTGGCCACTCGCAGTATTGCAACGAAAAATTCCCCTGCGGCCCAAAAAGCAATTCAATTATGACTCTTTCTATTATGAATTTTTGATCCATGGAGGTTTAATAATTGTAAAAACAATCCTCGAGCTGAGAAAAGCAATTTAAAAATCTGTGACATCATCACAATGTAGTATGGGCTGAGGGAACTCACAGGCATGGCCACAGAGAGAAACACTACTGCGCATTTTCAGTGGGCGGCAAACCCCGGAAGTAAACCCAGAAGAAGCTAGAAAACCTTTTTGCCGTAGGTAAGCAAGCAGGCGATCAATTCTCAATGAAATTAATAGGCGCCATTTTGGAAGTCAGAGTCCCAAGAAGAGGACTAATCAGAGAAAATATGTAAACACCTGTTTGGGTGTGCCATAAGTGTGTAGGGCCTTTAACAAACATCTTTACCAAGCAAATCTCTGTTGTTTATCAATGTCTATATTGACTGATATTCTTTAAGGAGAGGCTATTGAGACAAGCAAAAAAGCAGTACACCTTTAATAGAGCTCAGCTACACTATCATACTGATACAAAAGAGAGGAAATGAGACACAAAACAAATGGCAAGTGACTTAAAATATGTACATTTATACACATGCAAGGGTAAAGGGCTGTATGTGATCTGTGCGTGCAATGAACGACAGGAACAAAACATACATGGAGGAAATATGAACTACACAAATATGGTTACAGAACACAAGATGTGACACATTTAAACTGCCAAAACCTTACATAGCTGTAGTCATCTCCATTCTTCATTAACTGCAGGGCTTTAATGTATATTTATTTGCAAGTAGTTAATCAGGTCATCCTTCTTCCCCTTCGAGTCAATGGTGAATTACTTTTCAGTAGGGAGGGGAAGAGTTGTTTACAATAAAGGCTAGTTAAAGGAAGAGGTATTTCACTGCACATAGACCCATGTAAGTGTATAGACCTATTTAGCTTAGATACTGTAACTTTGTAGCTTTTAGGCATTATCAGGTTTAATACTGTATTTGTATAGCATTGACCATACATTCACCCTCATTCACACACTGTACCAGTACGTAAAACCATCCTAATCTACACAAGAGAGAAAACAGGCATACAGAGGAAGCCATTACAGAAGTCAATAATTATAATAAGTCAAACAAAGAAGGATTTGCTTTTATTCTGTTGGAATTCCAAGGAATGGTCTGCTTAAGAGTGGGTGGAGAGACATTAGAGCTTATTTGGCAAAATGTATGATAAATCCATGAAGAGGGACTTACACAATTGCTACCACTGTACTGGATCCAACAATAGATGTACCCAACTTTGTAAAAAAATATTCTACGTGTTTTTTTGTTAAATTATATTCGAATGTGAATGTGTTGGATCTGCAGCCTATCCTTCCTCATATTTTCAAGTTCCAAACCATCATTTGAGAGAGGAAGATAAAACATGACGTCACGCCATCAGCGAGATGTGATGAAAAAGGCAATGTATGAGTTTCTGATGCTTCCTGAAGAAGGGCCGATCCTATCATAACAATTTTGATAGCTTGGTAGGTTATACATGCATTAATGCGCAATTCAACAAGCAAACACACACACCTGGATGCACAATAAACATTAGTAAAATCAACAATATACAGACTTTGTTCAAATGTCCAATATTTGTCCATTTATGTCATGGGCTTGAGTTGGAAAATGATGTGCATGCCTGCTTTATTTGTTACAGAAATTAATCTCCATACTAAACTAGTATGGAACAGACAAGCACAGTCCATTCATAGCTAAGGGAAAAGAAAAGAAAACCCCATTCAGCTCAATCAGTTAAGAGCTTTTTGTTGAATCAGAACCTCATACACTCCATCAAATCTTTCCACTTATATACAGTTACATACTATACACACCTAGTTTGTCTGCACACTGTGTTCAGCCGTGCAAGTGTGCCCGTGCTCTACCTGCAAACTCATTACATTCTAATCCCTGCCAAGGTACACAGTCATAAGAGAATATCTAATCTGCTGTTCTGGGCCAGGCACCTGGGATTGATCTATCAATCTATCATGCATTCCTTAATCCTCGAAAAGAAAATGAGGTGAGTTTTCAAATGAGCTGAATTATTCTGCTTGGCTGGAAAATGGTGCAGTGGCCATGATGAGGTTTTTAGCCTGAAAGTCTAAGAACCAGCAGCAGAAAAAGACAGCTGTATTTGTACTGTATATGTAAAAATGTGTATGTGAGTCTGTATATGTGTAAGCGTTTTTAAGTAAAATGATGCAGTCCCGTTCTGAACCACAAAGGGTAGGGCTGTATTGGTGTCTGCATACACAAACGTCTAGCCCCAGAACAGACTAGAAGCAGCAGCAGGCCTAATCTTTGTAGATGAGCGTGCATGGGATTAGCTTATGCAAACACCCACATTGGTGATGCTGCAGGACAAAGTCTCCTACAACGTTGTCCTCTTCTCTTCCACACCCCATCTTGTTTTCCATCATTACCATCCATCCATGTACATTGAGGACAGGAGTAAGGATACTATGCGTGATTTGTATATGAGTGTCTGTGCGCATGTATGTGGCTCCTAAAGGTGCAGGGGGGGGGGGGATTCACAGAGGGAGCTGGCATCAGAACAGGGTCCACTGCAAGCAAAGTGCAGCAAAGAGCAGTGCAAGGCTCCAGGGTCGTGCCCAGCTGTCAGACGGCGAGCCCCCTATCACCTTGACTGAGGGGGGCTTGGAAGGGTTCTCATGTGGGCTGTCGCTTCCAGGCTGTCTCCCAATTGGCTTTCTTTCACTGGAGGCTTCTGTATGTGCTGCGAGAGACAAAAACAGATAGAAAGAAAGAGAAGGGAAGAGAGAAACAGACAGAGATAAATGGGCTGGCTCATGACGATAATCATGGTAATCTGCTTTAATGTTCAGAGTCCTTTGGGCTTGTAAAATTGTATATTAGGGGCTCATCATCATCCAATCACCATTCCCATCACCCCATTCCAATAGTTTTCAAAAACAATCAGACATAAAAATGATGTATGATTATGTCTGTTACAGTTAATGTGAGTTCATATATACATCAGAAGAAGCACAGCTGTAGCTGTCGAAAGAACCTATAATTTATTTCTGAAGAGTGCTTTAAAAAATTTCACAAATGCATTTACAGTGCTGTATTACTATTCAGCTACCAACTCACTTTTATCTATCTATTTTTTCTAAGTTACACACAACAAATCTGTGCCGCTATATACTGTGTTTTTCTGCCCAATGCGTAAATGTATCTCTTTCCTCTCATCATCTTGCTTCCCTTCGGGATGTGACAATGTGTTGGTTTCCTTAAAATTGAAAGGAAATGAATTCCTTCTGCTCATTACCCATCCTTCTTTTCCACTCCACTTCATGGATTCCAGCAACAACAACAACCCAGCCCAGCTCAGTACATCAATGGGTTAGAGACAAATTACCACCCTCAGCACAGCAAAGTGCACCACACACTCCCAGTTACCAATTAAAAGCCAGTTATCCTGCATCAGTAGGACCTTACAAGTGTTATACATTTTGTTTGTACCCATGTGCTGGAGTTAGGGGCTCTGCAAGCCTTGTGTGAGTGCCGAGAGAGGGACAGGGTTAAATCCCAAAGGATACAGAAAGAAACAAATAGAGACAGGGCTGAAGGATAGAATGACTGTGGGTTGTGATAGGGAGTAAGCTAGTTATCAGAGTCCTGACAGCACCAAAGCCCAGTGTCAAAATGTCTGTTTGAGCTGTCACTGTCACAAAAAAAAACTGGTTTGCAATGATTCCCACCAGTGTGTGTTAAACTGATCTGTCAAGAATTCAGTTGTCTGATTAAATACAGTTACAGTCTCCCCTGTGGGGTGACTTGGCTGACAAGCAACTTGACAGCCAGGTGTGTAATAAGTTATCAGATATTACACGCACATAAAATGTGAAAATTCATAGCACTCCAGACCTTTGAATACCTAACTAAATTACTTGTTTTTTCCTTTCACACCTGCCACAGTCAAATGGGTAAATCTAACAACACATTGTTTTGTAGAACTGAGAATGCATATGAACCCATCCCTACTGTGCACTTGGGTTTGTATGCGTGCATGTGTATGCATGTGTGAATAGGGCTAGGCAGGGCTCTACAGAGCTCTACAGAGTGTTTCCCGTGCCAATGGTTTTTGTTGTTCCAGCAGACAATAGACAAAGACATCATTTATCCCAAATCAGATTGCTGTTATTGTTTCAGTGGAAATGGGCTGCATCTCATCAGGGAGATGTCAGAAAACAGCATTTGAATGGGCCAACACAACACTAATACTACTCCTCTACAGGCAAACCAACTGGCTAATTAATGGAGCAGGTCCTTGCCAGAACAACCAATTACGGCATACAGCAGTACTGCCAAAGTGTCTTTTTTATAAGGTAGGCATTTTGGAATATATGGTGTTGGAATGTTTTGTGATCTTGAAATAAAATAAAATTGGATGCAATAAAATAAAGTTACAAGGCTGAGAGTCAATACCCATTAAACGAATCATCTAACCAGGTCTGTTTTAAGGCAAAGCCAAACAAGGCGATTGCCTAGAGTGCCACCAGCTGGGAGACTCATAAAAGAGAAAAAGAAAGAAATATTTGTGTAATTTATATCATGTCTTATTTCCTTTCAAATGCCTATCAAAATTGCATCTGATGCGGCAAACTAATTTATAAATAAACCAAAGCTCACACTATACAACACATGCCCTAAAGAAGTATTCTGAGCTCATTAGACTGGGATGAGACCCTGGAAAAGACCCAGAACACGTACAAGAGATTATGTTTCCCAACCAGGGAATGTTCTAGTATCCTCCACAATGAGATGGCGGACATGGCTGGGGAAAAGTACGCCTGAGCTGTTGTCTCATGTGCTGCTGTTGTGACCTGGACTCAAATAAGTGGTCAAAATTGTTGCAGTAGTACAGTTTGAAATATTTTTTTGCACTGTGAATGTTTTATAAATAGATTTAAACAATTCTTAAAGATGACAGTGTTTGTAGTCTTGAAAACAGATGAACATCTGTGAAATAGGGCCAGTAAAGTGCTCCAAAACACAGCTCTGCCATTGACATCATTTATACTGAAATGTAATAATGTATTGTGTCATGTTTATCTTGGAGAAATTACTTTTAAACAATACAAAATCTTTAAACAGTTCTCAACATTTTATTTTGGCAGATTTACCACGAAAAGGTTCTTAACATGTGGGGAAACCCTCAAAGTTTTTCAGGGCAAGGAAAAAACAAAAACCTTTGGCCAATAATCTCCACACACAGCCCACGCACACTTGATAAAGGCTAAGATTTGAATGTTGTATTTTAGTTTAAACTTTTTATTGATTTAATTTTTATTACATTTGGTCCTAAAAATGTGTTTTTTCATGACATGGCATATTGTATATCTGGTCCTTTATAGATATGGGTCAAGCCAAAATAGACTATACTGCAATAAATACTGTCATCACATAGTTTGGAAACGTTATGTGATGATAATATTTACATATTATTTGATGACAATATTTATCACATAATGTGGAAATGTTAGTCATGATAAAAATGTTTAGCCATATCTCCTAGCAATAGCTGAAGAGCTTTTAATTATTAAAATAATAAAGTGGAACAGTAGAAGCAGTACAATGTTGAGAAAAAGAGGTGTTTTAAAATAGTCAAAGAAATGAAAAACCAGAAGGGCAGGAGGATAATGAATGGAATGTGATGTTGTTGTCATAATGAGACAATGTTAACAGATAAGCCATGCTTCATAAACTGGCTCATGTGTAAATCCCCCAAATATGGTGGGGAAAAGAAGGGAGAACAAGCAAGACAGAAAAACAGAGGGTGGGAGGGAGTGAAAGATGACGTAGAGGGTTAGAAGATGAAAACAGTTAGTTTGGCTTTTCAGTATGAGGATGGAGATCCATTGTCACTCGTATCAAGGCAGATGGAATCAATCACCTCGGCTGACTTCAAGGCTATGCAATGGCACATCGACATGCTTCTCCCGTTACAGCAACAGTCAATGACATATGTCCCCCACCAGTAAAAGACAAATGTGATTTGATTGGTAAAAAGCTTTATAATAGGCAATGAACTCTGACAGAGAAAGAAAAAAACAGGGTGAAGGAAACCCGAGAGACAAATAGAATTGGAGTGCTAAGGTCTCTGTACAAGAACATAGACCGTAATGTCAGGGAAGAAGTGTGTAAATATGTGTATGTATGTAGGTGTGTGTGTGTGGGCCCTGTATAAATAATGGGTTGTGGTACCTTTCATTTGTCATTAAAGCCTGTAGTAGACAGGGTCATGGAGAGCAAAAGGATCATGTCACTTTGTACATCTGACCATCCAACACTCTGACATATAGTGACTGTGTTACCTTCATAACTACACATACAGTACAAGGAAGCGACATGGCTCAACTCAAGCCTGTAGCTTGTTAAAGAGGGATGTTCCATCATCTGCCACCTTGTTGACCTCTGTGTTGGCTAAGTGTGTGAGAAATGGTTCATAGTGCCCTTTGCCACTAATGCCTCTCCAGATGGGCAGCTTGTGTGTTTGGAGGAGCCTCCATTTCCCACTGGCCAAGGAGCAACAACAGCTGCTTCTAACAAGCCTGGCCACAGCACTGAAGAAGAGGTGGACCTCACTCTCTAGCCAAGAGGAAGGCAGGATGGGAGGGGAGGGAGAGAGGAAGGGAGGAATAAGGGTTGGAAGGTGAGTGGGAGGAATAACAAATGCCTTGGCCATCATTTCTTTGGTTCTCTGGGCAACCATGTCAGTGTTCTACTGCTACTCTCCTCCCTCTCTATCCCTTTTCCTTCTCTCTCCTTCTCTGTGTTTCTTTTGGTTTGCCAGCACACAGCCAGTGCTGCCACACAGATTAAATCCTAAAACCTATGCAAAGGGAAGAAGCGAACTGTTCACAAACAATCCTCCCTCTGTCTTCAACTGATAAGATTTAGTCTTACTTTTCCTCAGCGCGTCGTACATACTGTAGACAAGAATACACACACACACAGGCCGCATGAATGCACACAACACACATGTACGCACAAAAGCATACACTCTTACAGAGAAGCAGTACTGGAGCAACAGGGCAAAGAGTTTATTAAGGGACAAATCCAATGAGTTAATGCACAAAACTAAGGTCCATATGTGTAGTGCATGACTGTGTGTGTGTCTGGTGTTTTGTGCAAGCCTGCATAGGCTTGGCTGAGCACTAGCTGCAGAGCTGTAATCCAGTGAGGAATGGTGCTACTGTATACTGGGGCTTAGCAAATTGTCACACTATATGCTATCAAGATGACAAGGCAGCTTTTCCAGACTCAACACTGACTTGTAGCTATTACAAACATATACTGTATATACATTCTATTAAATTGTGTTCATTTTTTTCTATTTCACTTAATAAAGATCTGCCCAGAATTGTGTTGTAGCATCTCAGTCTTATTACAGTGTTACAACTGTTGTGCAGTGTAACTTAACCCCACACAGAAGTTATATGTGTAAATAGAAGACTTTGACCTGTTTACACTGGGCTTTAAAGTACCAGTGGCAGTTTTCACTCCTCTGCCTGCTGTGTACAATTATGAAGACAGTCAGAAGGTGGAGGTTTGATTTCTAGCACATGGAGGGATTGTGGTAGAGGTCAGTAACTTGTTTCTCCTCTCTCTCATTCTCACCATCTTCCTCTCTAGGCTCACACCCCTGCCTTGACCTTGAGGATCTTCTCCCTGCTAAGCAGTAGATGGGCCTGGGTTTTGACAAGGCCACTGAACCTGCGTGCAATGTTTCATTGAGAGATAACCTTTGACACACTCACACAGGCAGACGCATAAATGTAAGGATGCACACAGGTGCACAGATTTACGCATGCTCATGGTGCATGAGAAACAGATGGACATGGTGTTTGAAATTAGTAGTGAGACAATATGTGATTAGCGAGTCACCCCTCCTCACAGTGTGTGCTTGGTTCCAGACTTGGGAGCATGCCTCAGTGACAACAGAAGTAAAGTTTATCCAACTGTCTCTCTCCTGTGACAGTTCTGCCAAGCGGCTGAATAATAGCACTGTTGATTTGCTAGATCAATCCTTATTTGCTGTAAAACAAGATCTTTATGCATTAGCCAATATGTCTTTGAACCGTGGGCACCAGCTCACCGTTTTTTTCAAATGCAGTGAAGTCAGTAAAAATGATTAGTTCCATTAGTCTCTGTCATTAACAGGGACAGAGCATTCTCCTCTGGTCCAACTTGATGTGTGACCTTTGCCAGATATTTGCTACCTGCCATCTATCCCTTTGAGAGCAAGAGGCTCTATATGTTTCCCAAGTGAAGAGAGAGAAGAGACACAGATGTGGTACAATGTTCCACTACTCCCTTTTAGTATAAGCACATATTCCAAAGAAGTTTCATGATTGTAGATTTTACCCTAGTAATTGTATATACTTATGCCACTTTGTATAGATAAGCTGTGTGCTGGCCCTCATTTGGGGTTCAACAATATTAAGTTATACAATACTGATGCATAGAGGACTTAAACCACACATCCATTCAGTGACCATTGTTACTCCTTGGTTGCAACATTATCATCATTTTAACACAACACAAAACTTGATTGCATGTGGAGGCCCATACACTCCAAGTCTCTTTTTATTCTTAGGTAAAGCCAGCATTACTAAGACACAGAGCTATCAGTCTGCCTCTGATCAGACCTTTGGACACCAATAAAAGACTGATGCTGTTCTTGGTGGCTATGGATCACGGGTGTCCTGACATTGTTTGGTACAGCTGGAGAATGCTAAAACTCTCTAGGTCACTATGTTTTTTAAGGTTTCTCTTTCACTGTCTCACACACAGACATTTACCTTCCCAAGCACTGTCACAACAGTCCCTTATCTCTTTTCACACACACTGTCTTACAAAGAGGGGTAAGGTTAGAGGGTGGAGAGAAGGGGAGGATGCATTCACACAGTTCATTACTGGCCATCCATCTCTGTGCTGTTTTTGTCCACGACTCACTCTTTATGTGGTGCCATGTCAGGCAGGGGCTCCTTGCCCCATCAAACTAATCTCCCCTATTCCGTATTCTAAGTAACACACTGAATTTGCATGCACACACGTGCACATGTGCATGCACACACACACACACACACACACACACACAAAAACTCACTTCTGTGGGAATTGTCCCTCTGGTTCACAGGCAACCTATATAGGGAACCAGGACTGGTACAGGGTCTCTGGCAGGTCACTCAAGGAGCTAAAGGGGCAAAAATACAGTGGGGTACACATCTTAGCCTACAGCTAACCTGGCAACGGGCATAGCAGCATGGCAACTCCAGAGCAGGGATCAGTGCAATGGAATCTGCCCAGTGCAATTCTTGGCTGTACTAGACTATTAAGCTCCTTGGCAAGATTAAGATTTACTCCCCTATACACACAGACACAAGCACATACACACAGAAACAAATAGGCAAAAGGGGCCCTGGGAGGACAGTGACCTCCACCAGTCAATGTGACAGATTCTCAAGATGGAGGGGAATCCTGAGGAGAAAGCAGCCTCTATGCAAGAGATAAGTTAAAGGCCCAGTACAACTCCTCAATCTCACACACAGAGGCAAACACACCACATTCCCCACCAGAACACTGATTTGGATGATACCAGTGTTCAGGACACACACACACACCTAGCACTACACCTGTGTGCACTCAAATACCAGATGCCTCATTGCATTGGCAGGTGTCAGGTTGTCCTTGTAGACAGACAAGCGTGAAGGATGCAGAGATAAACTCACATTCATATTCTTTTGCTCTCTCACTCTCAACACACATGCATGTACACACTTCATCGCCATCCATCCATTACAGTCAAAAGGAAGTGCACATCAGGTAGCACTCAAGAGACACAGTCACCGAGTGTGTCTCCTGACATAACATTTCACACACGAATCCCTCACTCTGCCCACTGGAATCAGCCAAACAGTACAGTCTCAAGTCAAGTCTCAGGTGGCATACTTTTACCTGTTCTGACACTGTTTCTCTCTCTATGATTTTGTGCGTAGTCATGTCTTTAGAATCGAGAATCCGATGATACATTCAAACCTTCAGAGCTTGCTGTTAATGTTCAAGTGACACTATGGGCTGTCATGGCTGAAGTACAGAAAAGAGGCTTTAGTGTGGGTAAACTGTCATTAGGGTGCTACATACCTGCTCAGTGATACCAAGTAGCAGCAGCAGCAGTGCCCACACAAAAGTAAGATGCAGAGAAATTAATGCAGCCTTGTGTTGCTCCATGTGACCAGCCTCCTCTGAATTAAACTGATCTAAGTGATACTTGCCTTTTCAACTTCAAAGTGTTTTCAGAAATCTGTGTGGGTTAGAAAAAAAATGAAGTTGTGCTGTGTGTTATAAATGTTTGATTTTGTGGGGGGAGTCAAATACTTTGATGTAAACTCTTGGTTGCATAACTGACTGCAGTTCTAGAATCAAATTACTTAGAACGGGGCACAAAGTGCGCTGTCAGTGGCCATTCCTATCTGATCTGTAGTCAGCTGAAGCAGTGAGAGGTCAGCCCCCTCCCAGCTCTCAGGCCTGACAGTCTGTTCCAGGTTCAGCTCTAATTGCCACATCAATTATAGATAAGGGAGAAAGGTTTTGTCACTCTCACTGTTGGTCAATAGGATAGGCCTTTAATGGAGTGACTTGTCTTGCATACACATATATAAGCTGCACACAGACTCACACTGCAGGTAGTCAATACAGAAATTGGCTCAAAGCGACCAACCGCCATTATCTGACCACTCATGCAATGCTAATGCACCTCTGCTATCTAAAGAAGATACTCTGATCGTGGTTTCGCTTTAAAACAAAGTTTGTATCTTCTGAGTTTGAGATAGTAGTAGTACCTGCTTCAATAAGAAAATCCCACCCCAAGTTCTCCCATGCTTTCTGTCCTTCTTCCCTCACCTAGAGGATCAGACTCATCCCTGCTTATCCTTCTACGTATTTTTCAATATCAATGGAATGTCTGCCATTATTTGCTCAGTGCTGTGTTACAGAAGGGCTGCCAGTTTCTGTGTTAGTAGCCAGGGCTGGGCGCCAGGCGAGTCAAGAAAGTCAAGGGGGTCACTCACGCAACCCCCCCCTCCCATCCAATCCCCATCCCAACCCCCAGCAGAGAAGCCTGGGTATGGGCATTAATAAAGCAGCCCAAATAAACTAGGGCCATCACTAAGTCTGTTGGTTAGTGTGTAGCCAACAAAAAATATTTCCACAAATTCAGTACTGATTAAATCTAGTCCCATTGACAACCCAAAAGTTTAGTCTAAGCCTGACTGGGGGCCAGGATGGAAGGGTGGTGTGCAAGGGTGTTTTGCACACAATAAAAATTCAAGTCATATCCATTGAATTTGCAGTTTTCAATAAAGAATACTTTATGAGTCTGGACACTATTTTTAAAATAGCATTTACTTCTTGGAAACCTGCACATGTTGTAAGGATTTCTTGTTATATTAGTGAATACAGCACGTCTGTGGAACTGTAGTTAAGACTTTTATGTGGCTACGGTATCAGAGCACTGAGTCACTAGCATTCCTTGTTTCTCTGCTATAAACTTCACAGCAACTATACAAAATGCTAAATTCGATGTATCATTTTCACTACCTTCCGAGGTAGTAACTCCCACCACTTCCTTTAGTTTAAAACCTGTCGCCACACCACAGATTCTTGGTGTTTCCCAACCAGGGTCCCAAAGGTGTGTTGGTACTGATACTGCTTAGAAAGGAAATGATGATGCTGGCTAATGAGAACCATTCTCCTCTGATGACCGCATGCCTAGGGAGCCCTTCAAGCTAATATGCTCTCAAAGTGCCATAAAAACCATAGGGTAGAATATGCCAAGCTAGGAAGAAAAAAAAGACCACTGAAAGAAAAGGTGGAAGATGGTATAAAAAGGGATGAACGGGGGCAGCAGAAAATAAGAGACAGCTGATCTCAAATGCTAATTTGTACAATAAAAAATGTGTGATATGGTGATTATAATAAAACAGAATATCTGTCAGATAGTTTAATTGCTAACAAATGGGTTTGGGCACATACTAGTCTAAAGGATTATCCCTGTAATTGTTCTCTTTGAAGGTTGTCTTTCCCCATATTCATTTCATAGGGAATGATACTTAAAATTTCTCAGAATCATTCGTAGATTTTGTCAAGACAAGTATTGAGAAAATGATGCAGTGTTACTCACAAAGTCAGATAGAACAAAGAGATGACTGCATATCTGAGTGAAAATGTGACTCACTCCTCCCACATCCATCCACAAACCAGACCATCTTCCTGCCCAGCCAAAGTAATCTATGATCCTCTTGTTCCTTCGTCTCCAACCCTACTCTGCCCTGCAGGGCTCTCTCTCAGCCCCTTGAGCTCCAGATGAAAGGCAAAGGGAAATGGCAGTCCTACTGGTAATATCCGCACCGGGACACAGCCACTACATCTGTGGGCCAGCCGGCCTCTATGCACGCCAGTCCCCAGGACCTAGGATGGGAAGATCAAGGGGTGGATTGGTTCTACCCAGCCTGGCAGAGAATACAAGTACCAAATCCCCCATCCACCCTCCTAACCTCCCTCTCTCACGGTAGATTGAATCATAGGTTTGTATGTTGCAATCGTCTTCTCTGAACCTCAGCCCTTAACATTTTATTCTCATGTTAGCTTTACTTCCATGCCTCTGTCACCTCTTGTACTGTAACATCACATCATACAGCTCTATGGTATTACCCCTCCATTGTTTTAACTGTCTCAAACCATTTTCTTTCCCCTTCTCCTCTACCTCTGACCTTGTGTCCTCTCGCAGACCCCAACTTGCAGCACTTCACCCTTAATCACCACTCTTTTCTCCATCTTGCAAGTTTTCTAACATGAAAGGCAGGTGTGCACTGGGTCCATAGCAAAGGCAGGCTGTAGTGGGCTTGGGGCCGATCCAGTGTAATCCTGCTAACACTGGTGTAGGATGGCCATATCCTGCCCAAGCAGCCGTTCATTCGGGAATGTGCTTTTCCTGCCAGGGCGAACAGCTGCCGCACACCTTTATGGCCTTATAGGCTTTGGAGAGAAGTTCTCTCCATGCCTTTGACATTCAGGTACAAACACACCGGTAACCCAAGAACATTATGAGGCTGATATGTCAAAGTTGAATCACTGTATCAAGGCCAGGCCAGGCCAAGGACATTATCTATACAATACTATGCAGTCTTTTGAACATTCAAGTGGTAAAAACTAGCTCTCTACAGAAGTGTTTTATACAGCTGTGGATAGCAAAATATAAACTGCATATTACACTGGACACTGATAGATGGGGACCTCAGATTTTGCTCTGGTGCCCTTCAGCCTTAAATTCAAAATCTGCTGATTGCAGCCTTCTTGTGCCATACAGACCCACCTTTCCATGGTGGAGAGAAAAGGCTGAGCCTGAGTATGTGTTTATGTTCACAAAACTAGCAGCTGTGGATTTCAGCTGTGGAGTTTACTTCCCGTGGGGTCAGGTTTACACTCATACACACACCACATACACACGCACACACACACACACACATTTGGCCAGCTGTTTCCTTTTGTATGAGTGACAATAAAAGTTAATATATTTGTCCTTCTGTTCAAGATTAACAGAAGCACACTATCTACTCTTAAATCTTTCCATCTTGTCTTATTTAGATAAACATGTTCTTTGACAGGATGGCAAAGTAAAACAATCATTGCCAGTGGCTTCATGCTAATAGACAGGTTTAGTCACTTAAGTGCAGAATGTGTGAGCAATGCTAGGGATGTCTTTACTTTCTTGATGAGCTCACCAGTGTTCCAGACAGATGGTGTTTGTTTCATTAAGAGAATTGGACTTTCATGGCTGTACGATTCACACTTTTTCACTGCACATCCCTCAGGCTCAATCACATGAAGTCTTTATCAATCCATTTTACTTCTACTTCTTTGCCTCAACAGCAGCACAAACAACTAGCCTGAGAACCAGACGAATCTGCTAAGCTCATGTTTCTTTTGCTCTGGCAGGTACGTCTGGCCCCTGTCCCATTCAAACAGATTTCCACCTGTCCTGGATTCGGTTGGGCCAATCACAGCCGTTTATCTAATATGGGGTGGGTTTGATATGATGACTGACAGAGTAGCGTTAACGGTCCAGATTTGAAGTCACATGTCACATGTTTTGCTGCTCTGATTGGTTGATACAGCACAAGGCACCAGGCTCACGAAACTAAGATCAAACTGTCAAGCTAGGCAGTGCTGACCAAATATGAATCAAGATTCTGTAACTGCATTGCCTCAAATGTTTTCAGAAACACATTTTAGTGTACTGTTTAACTGATTTGAGAAAGTTTGATCAGGTCGCCATTTTTTCCTGCTTGAAAACAAACCAAGCACCACCCTAACTTGCATGTGTCGCTCAGCACGTTTTGTTGTTCTGATTGGTTGTAGGTCTTTCCAATTTCGTTCTGAGGCAGTTTGGTCTGTGGCCATTGAAAACGCCCCTAGGAAATCAAAACTGAACTGAGAGGTTCCAGACTAATAAGCATTTGCGAATTAGTCTGGCTAATACGTACTAATACGCATTTGCAAATTAGCAATGCCAGGCTAACAAAGTTTGAAAAAGTTTGTTCTTTTAAATCTCCCACACTCCATCCTAAACTCTTTTAAGATTTCATAAAAACTAAAATCAAACTCCTGCACTTTCAATATCAGAAAAAAATTACATCTCTTCTCCGTAATTTGCCTATTTTTCCAGATCTGCACAAGAACAGAAAAGGCTGTGCCTACTCTACCAGAGACTCAGATGAGGCTGCTGGACTCACGGAAGCAGACAGACAAATAAAGTACTGTTCTACCTTTTGATGCACAGACATTTGGAGTCTCCTCTCTCTTCCTAATGGAAAGATAGTGGTCTAATGTGCCACTCTTGGTCTTTTAGAGATTAATATGTTAATGAGCTAACTACAAATGAATAGCTCCTTTGGAAGGAGCAGCCATAAGTGTTCCCGGGCTAATACAGTTAATAAGCCATAGTCATGCCACAAAATTTACCACAGAAGAGGCTCTTATAGCTGTAGGGTAGAGGGATGATATGGTTCATTAAAGATTCACTGATTTATTTTCCTGTTCATGCTGTGGTCATGGCAGTTCGTACATGACCAAGCCTTGTTTAGTTGGCACACAAAGTACACTAGCATGTCTCCAGGCAAGAGGAGCAGGATCTGAACCAAAATCAAAGAGGCATGACATCATGTAATCACACTGCACTTTCATTTAGTAGTGGATCGCTAATTAGAGTATGTGAAAAGAATGAGACTTTTCCAACTCTTGTCTGTAGTTTTTTGCATATTTGTAATCCTTTATTTAGCCAGACACTGTCAAATACTAACATTGCGCTACACATTCATAGCTATGTTTTCATATGGTTACCTACAATCCTATCTCAGTAAGACTTGCAGCAGTTCTATCACATCTGAGAGATGATAGAGACAGTGAGTGCTGTTCATTAGCTTGGTGATGAAGTCTCTCTTAGCAGAACAGTCATGCCCCATTTCAACATGGGCCTTGGGAGCTCTGCCACATCTACACATAGGCAAACAAATACACAGACAGATGGAAGGTAAAATATGCCTATGTAGCGGAATGCTACCGTGAGTTCACTTGGCCTTCACACGCTGAGACCATGTTTCCAGTTTATATTCTTTATTTATTTATTTATTTTTCTCCACACACAATCTTTCTGTCAGCATCCACCATTCCTCCAACCGCCTCTGCTTCTCCCTCCTTGTGTCCAGCATGCTACTGTATTTAGGGAGAGCATAATTAGTTAACCAGGTTCAGCTGTGCCAATTACCTCTCCATGATGCTGCTCACCTGAGCCACTCCACCACCTCTCCCTCTGCAGCTGACAGCTACCCATACCCACCTCCACAGCCTCCTACCCCTATAATACATTATAAAATCTCACCCAACTAAGAAATTCATTTAACATTTGCCAAAGTAGATGTTAGGATAATTAATAACAGTTTAACCAATATTTGTAAAGTCATAAGAAAATGAGAAATATGTAAATCCCAATGCCAGATGCCAATTTTCAAACATTACTTGACACAGATGTCATCAAAAAACACCAAGAGGCCAAGAAATACAATGTCACAAGATGTCAGATGGAGAACTCTAAATTACTTGAAAAAGCTTGGAAATGCTAATCGTTAAAAAAACTCTAGACCCCAAACTGGTCTCTTCAAAGAGTTTGACAGATGAGTACAGCATGTGACTGAAAAACAGAATTAAAGAATGTCTTTTACCACAGCTGTTATATACCTGAAATCTTTGGAAATTGCCAAATAGCTGAGCATACCCACAACAGAATTCAAAGCCAGGCTTGGCTGGTGTAAATGAATGATGTGCCAAAATGGACTGTCCATGCATCACAGGACAAGTGTTGCCCAGCTCTTGGCAACCGTCTTCAGAGAACTGAATGATTGTCTTATATTCAGAGTTGTCTTATAATAGGGCCGATGTTGTAATTTGTTTTTATAGATACCAATAGGCCAATCACCTTTCCAAGCAGCATGATTTTGTTACTGGATGACAAATATTCTTTTGAAAGCTAAAGGGCAGTTGTACAGGCAACAGGGCTCACCAGGATATGGATTTATATTTTGAGCACAGACTAATGGGTTTGTTCTGTAAATCTCAGACAGTGGTTTTGATTGATTATCCTCTGCTGTTGGGATACTGCTGCTGTCAGAGCTCTAAGAGAGGCTGGCATGTTTTATCCACATCACAACAAGGAACAAGGCAGAAAGGACATGTCCAGAGCTGCGTGTAACTGGGAATGTAATGGTTATTGATTGGTGTATTAGCTGTATTGTGGTGTGGATAGCTTTCTTGCTACCCTTTGGTGAAACTAGATCAGTAGTTGTGTGCTGATAGCACACTAAGCCACATTGACTATAGTCATCTGCCCTTTTGCATTGTGAGTATTATATTACACAAACCTATATTTCAGTAGCCAATACCTCATAATGGGATTTTAACCTATTTGCATTAACTATTGCTGTTTTTACCTTACTTTCAGGACTAAATATAGATGTAAGTAGTCAAGTAAAACTGCATCAGTATATATCACAGTATATGTTACATAAATAAAATGAGGATTTGATTACCAAATGAGAAATTGTCACCATGATACACTGATGGCCTACTTCCTGTTTGTGTCTTTGCTGTCCTTTAGAGCCCCACTGAACTCATTGAAAAACATTTTGATATGTTAAAGTCATAATAAAATAGATGTTAGAGCGTCTTTTGCTCAGTAATGTCGTGTATTTCTGCGTGAAACGGAATGATGTGGCAGGGTTTAGTTACTAGAGAGGTTTAAATCAAATCGAATAGGCAACATGTGCAAAAAGTGTTTGAAGAACAAGCAAAAAAGTCAAAATGACATTTAAATGAACTGGCAAAAATTGATAATGTTGTGACCCAAGTAACTCAAAAGAGATAAAATGTTTGTTGGTATGTGAAAAGACTGTTGAATGTCTTTTATAGCTTTTTCAAGGATATTTTGGGTCATTTTGCCTTTATTTTGATAGCAGAGAGTGGAGAGGTGACAGGCAATGAAGGGTAACAGGAGGGGTGACATGCAACAAAGGTTCTCGGCCAAATTCAAAATGGGGATGTTGTGATTACATGGTCAGAATCTTAAACACAGAGGCCACCAGGACACCCCAATGACTGTTGTATTTAACTGGGTACTCATCATAAGGCACCTGTTAATGTATGTGGTTAGGCCTTTGTGTTTGTGTGCATTTGTGTTTGACTGTGTAAACATGGCACATGTTATGTATGAAGAGACTGCTGAATCCACATCTGGCATTTCTGCAGTTTTATAGAAGATTTGGGACAAAGAGCCAAAGAGGCTCAGCTTATTCCAGGGAGAATCTTATCATTGTCATCATTGTGTTTTATTGTCTGCTTGCTTGGATGTCTCAGCGTACAATTATCTCCTGATGGCCTATTTACCAGCCACATGAAAAAAACCTTTATACCTAACCTGGCCCCTGCTGCTATTGTGTGCATGGATAAGTATATGTTTGCTCCTCTATATTTTTTATTTAATCTTTATTTAATCAGGCAGTCTCATTGAGATGAAGAATACTTTTCCAAGAACAGTTACAAGAAAACTGAAAACTTTAGATAATAAAGCTTTAACATTTCCATGGGGAATGTAAGACTGTGTTTGAGGGCAGTTTGGAGTTCATTCCATTTAAAAGGTGCATAGTACCCGAAACTAGTTCTGCCAACTCTAGTGCATACATGAGAGATATCTAAGTGTTACTGGATTCTGTACTGTAGTTACTAGATTTAAATGAGAGAAGAGATGTGAGGTAGTTTGAAAGCTTCAACAGTAGAGCTTTATAGATGAATAACATGAGATGGCTATTTCTTCTTGACTATAAGGAAGTTCATCCAACCGTATGATACAGAGAACAATGATGAGTATGAAATTTGTCATTTGTAATAAAACGTAAAGCACTGTGAAACACAGAATTTAACTGCTGAAGTGGTGATGAGGCAGCATGGCAATAAAGAATATCTCCATAGTCAAGGACAGGACTGAAGGTTGATTGCACAATAGTTTCATGGTTGGAAGAAGACAGACATCCTTTAATTCTGTACAAACTGATTTTTATGTTTTGAGTCAAATGTTGAATGTGAATCTTGAATGACAAGCCAAATTCCTAAATATTTGTAGGACTCAAAAAGAGTAATATGGGTGACATTTAAAGTTGTAATGGCAGGATAGTCAGTCAATGGTTGAGGTGGAGAATACCATGAACTTGGTCTTTTCTGCATTTAAAACCAGTCTGTGATTAAAGAGTGATACCTGGAAAGCTTCAAAGGCAGACTGAAGACAAGTGAGGACCTGGGATGGGGGGGTGCCTGGTGCATATTAAATAGTATCGTCGGCAAAAAAATGTACATTGAAGTATTGATTTGGAAGTATTATGTTATTTATGTATAATGTAGCAGCAACAGCAGTGGACCAAGGATATACCCCTGTGGCAACCCATTTCTGATTGTAAGATGGCTTGACTGAGTACCATCAGCAACAACAGTCTGAGTTCTCTCGGTAATGTAAGAGTGGAACCAATTAAGCGTGGCTTCATTGAGACCTATAGACTGTAGTTTGTGGAGTAGGATTTGACTGTAGTTTGTAGAGTGTCAAATGCTTTAGAGAGGTCAATGAAGAGGGCAGCACAAAATTGTTTTTTATACTGTATATGAAGGTGACAATGTTATCAATGACTGAAACTGCAGCTGTTATTATGCTGTGACCTGGGCAAAAACCAGACTGCTGTGGCTGTAGTAAGTTTTGTGAGTCAATAAAGGCACAGAGCTGTAAACTGACCAAGGATTCTAGGATTTTTGGGAAATTTGGATATTGAGTGATAGTTGTTGAGATTGGAGACATCACCCCTTTTGTGTAACAGTGTTACTGAGGAGCTTTTCCACAAAGCTGGAATCATGCCTGTTAAAAATGTTTGATAAAAAATATGTGGACAGATTAAGGGGGCACTTAGATGAAGGAGATATGGGTCAAGATTATCTGCACCAGTGTTTTTGCAAGTTTTTAACCTAACCAGAGTTTTGTAAACATCTGCACTGCTGACCAGATTAAATGAAAATTTACACTCTGAGGAAGCTGAGGCGATGGGGACTTCCTCTGCTGGACATATATGGTAATTGTCTACAGATGTATCAGCAGACCTATTAAATAAAAGGCCAGAGGAGAGGAAATGGAGATTAAAAGCTTCTACCATAGAAGATCTATCAGTAATATGACCAGATAGATGTTCCTCTCTACTCCCTCCATGCTAGTAAGACAATGCTGCACACCAGACTACTTTTTTTAACTGTGTAGGTGGAAAAAACCAACATGATAAATAGGGATGATTAACAAGAAGCTTCTGCAGGAGATCAAATGATTCTCATCAAAGCCATCACAAGCCCCAACACCTCCTCACTGCCTTGTGTCTGTGTGTGTGCCCACTGAAGTAAACTGCCTCGGTGTAGCAAGATCTGAAGAACCTCCTGTGCTGCCACCTTTGCTGTAGTCTCAAGGAGACACAGTAGGCGAGAATAGTGGAGTGTGAAAACGTGTTTTAAAGTGAATTTCCTTTTCCATGTAGGAGGTAAATGAAAGAGTGACTTTGTAGCAATCCTCAGAAAACAATTCAAGGCTCACTGAGCTAGAGAAAAGAGAGAAAGGACACTGCCTTGTCAGAGGCAGATCTATCCTTGGTTATACAAGGCACAAAATCAGATGAATAAAGGTAGAGCACAGTTAAAAATATAACAGTAATATTGTACATCCTCGCAAAGATTGGTGTGGACATCATGTGGAAGGTGGGTGATAAAAGGAGTAGGGTCTTCAGTACTGAAGGAAACTTGCACAAGATTAGGGTTTAAGATTAGGGCTTGCAATTGGCAAAGGAAAAAGGAATAGAGGGAAGGGGATTTGTGTGTATTTGTGAGTGTTTGTGCATGTGGAGGTGGGAATGTATTACTTACAGGTCTGGCCTTGACCGTCTCCTGAGGCTTGACATCCATCTTCATCATCACAGTCTGTTGTGCTGCTCTCCTCTGTTTCCCCACTGCCCAGCTCATCCCAGGCCTCCATCTGGCCCAGTTTTGGAAACCTCTCCTGGGTCTCCTGAACCACAAACACAGTAATACAAGGTTTATTACACACTGGCTTATGTATAATATCAATTTTATTATGTCATCTTTACCTACCCTTACTCTGTAGGCTAATCCTTATAGGAAGTAACTAACTGAGTAATGGAATGGAAAGCAAACCTGATTCTCACGCTGGTTCAACACTGTTCTTCAAGACTTCTTCAGTTATCATATATAACCTAAGCCTCTACTCCGTAGGTCTTTTTGTGAAAGACAGAGGCAATTGAAATGCTTATGTGAAACACTTTGAAATATATTGAAGTTATAGATGCAACCAGTAAGTTGTAGAGTGTTTCCCAGTGGAATATTGTGGTTCCTTTGTGTCCCCTGTGTCTCTGTTCTTGCTCTGACATATCAATTCCTGAAAATGTCAGCAAGGGCCCAATAGTTGATACATAGCATCCTGGGGATACAGAAGAGCAGTGTGGGTGGTATAAAGTGAGGGCCCTGGGTGGTAAGATAATGTGATGCATTTAATTAGAAGAGGAGCATTGATTACGATAAAGTTCAATTTACTCTTCCATTGGTAAAGTTTTCAGGAAACCAAATAAATTACCCAATACTGTAACACTCATCTTTTAGTTTAGTTGCATGATTTATTTGTATAGAAATTAGAATGTCAAACATCTGCAAATATCTATTGACATCTGTTTATTTCCCCAGAGTGCAGCATCAATGAAATTCATACGCTTTTCATGTACATGATTATGAATCTTTCTGTCACAACTGATTGAAGATTACTTCACTGATCGTAGAATAGACCATCTGTATTTTCACTTCACTCTTGCATTTAACTGTGATCAACACCTGGACCTGTAGAAACCCTATCACACTGCACTGTGGCCACAGTTCTGCATGAGGACTTTGTCAGCCTGGAGCGTGAAATACTACTCTTTATGATGTCCCTCCCTCGCAGCATGGGGCCAACTAATTGGACCACCTGCTGGCCCTTCCTGCTGTCCACCATAATCAAAGTGGTCTTTGTTCCATCACACCATGTCTAACAAGAAGCTCTCCTGATGCAACAACAAATGATCCTTTGGAGTATGAGGGTAAGAAAGTGGCATGAATACCAGATTTGTAGAACGTGTGGAGCTACAGAGGCACACACACAGTTTGCTTATTTTGACCATCCTTTAGGTTGTATATGCATACATGCATGCGTGCGCACACACACACACCAACACACACACACACACACACACACACACACACACTCACACACACACTATTAAACATTCATGAGAAAGCTGACAAGATCAATCCTGGTACACAGCTGACCTTCATATGGAGGGAACAACCACTAAAGACATGTTGAAAGGTGGGTGGGAGGAATGGGGATGGGGCTTTGGGTGTTGAGGGATGACTAATATCCTTGCCATTGACACCAGACTCTGTCACTCAACACACCTGACAGCAAAGGTGACCTTTAACCAGTTGTCTTCTAAGCCTTCAACACCCCAAAAGAAACATTTCATGAAAGCAGACAGGCTTATATATATGGCTTACAATGCAAAGCTAAATGTAAGTTAAAGAGTCTACAGCCATGTTAGCAGCTCTGTGAGGCTGTACTTAAGCACTTAGGTTATTTGAGCTAAATGTTAACATCAGCATGCTAACATGCTCACAGTGACAATGTTTTGGACAAATCAGATTTTTAACCTGATGATGGCACTAAATTAAAGATCAAAAGTCAGGGGAACACCAAAGTCATTAGGATACATTAGGATACAACGTCTGTGGAACTCAAATATCTGTACCAAATGTCATGGCAATCCATCTAATACTTGTCAGGACATTTCACACAAAACCAAAAATATCAGCCTCTTGGTGATACTTGAGGAAAAGTCAGGGGATCACCAAAGTCATAAAGATTCATCCTCAGGGAACCAAGAATATTTGTACAAAAGTTCATGGCAATTCATTTAGTTGATGAGATATAGACCTTACTAACTTGGAAGAGAATTATATAAAAGAGTAGATGTCCAGACAGTCAAGGCCTTAAACTGACAAGTAGAAATAAGGTAAATAAATAATAAGGAACCCACAGAAAACTTAGCTGATGTTGACATTTGACATGAGTCATATGCAACCAGGCTTCATGAAACTTGAGTGGGCCCTTTAGTGGAAGCAGGTAAAACATATCACTTATGCTCACCGCAAAAGTGAAAGCCATTGACAATAGCTGAGTGGCTCAGTTTTCACAGATGTACAGATAGATACAAGAGGATTACTTAGAAAAAATGATATGATACAATATTATATGCTGGTTACAGTTGTGTGCATTTTATGGTTATGGATTGGCTCACATTACAACCTGTTGACAGGCTCTTTGTGTGTCATGTACTTGGTTCTGCCTGTTTTGAGGCTGCAATGTGATATACTGTGTTAGAAGAAAAAGAAACTTTGGTTAGGGGACTCAGAAGATGCACTAAAAATCCTATTTCTTAACTGTACTGTTTGGTACTGGTAATTTTCATCACACCTTGATATACAATGATTTGTGTGCAAAAAAGTAAGCTAGAATATAAGTATCTATCCACTGCATCAATCAAAATATTTTAGCAGATGCCTGCAAGGGAAAGATAAGTGATAATGGAAGACAGACAGCAAGAGAGAAAAAACATCTTTCCTTGGTTTTGTACAGCAACCGTGATAAACCCATTAACCTTTTATTATGTAAAGCAACTAAATAAATTCAATGCACATTTCATGAGTTTATGAGGAAATGCTATGCTGAACAGCAGAATGTTGTGTACCAACACCATCCAGATAACCATTTGGGTATTAAGCTAATAACCGTGCTGTTCAGGGGACATTTAACACAATGCTGCTTGGCCAAGCTGTCCTTAAAGCATGTTAATTAGGGAAGGAATCAATTAAGGCGCTGTCGCTGTGGAAACCACAGTCGGGCCGTAGTAGAAGTGTTGGTTGGCTGATGTCCAATGCAGTTTGTTGGTTTGTTTTGACTATGTCAGGACTGCAAAACTGCCAGAGATTTCTGTTATTTCTTTCTGTTCACATTTCACCTCTACTGTGGTACTTTCAAAAGTAACACGCAGGGAACTTAATTATGGTATTCCAACAACAAAGTGAATAATTTGTCCTTGGAGCTTAAGGAAGAGGGATATACAATATTACAATATGAGTTCTTAAAGACTGTTGAATGCATACTATGCAGTGAATAGTCTCTCTCCCTATCTGCTTTCTCAAAGTAAAAGACTGTTGCTGCACTGAGGACTGAGGGTTTCAATGAGTGTCTTAAGCAGCTTCTCAAATTGGCTTTTTTTTTCAGTTTTCTATTTTCTTTAAAGTAGAAACAGTCATCACAACAGAGGAGAGTTCACACACATTAATGCAACTGCACAATAAAGCAACTATGAAAACAATATTTTCTCACATCAAATGACTCAGGACCCATAGATAAACAATACAGTACGCTTAAACACAACAAAGTATGGTCTATTTATGTCATCAAAAACAACAACAACCTTTCAAAGGCTCATCCTCCTGATCCATCACATTGTACCGTATGGTAAATGTGAACAAGTGGGCAGAATATTTCAATAGCAGCAGCCTTTATGTAACGTACAAAGCAGAAATCTACTGTGTCTTTAACCCTACAGGGACGGATGCCTTTGTTCTCACATGACTTGGCCTTCTCTCTGTCATGTAAAACAATGCTGAATATCACTATGCCGTTGGATTAGATGGAGCTTTGCTGTTTCAGAACAGCCTATTGATAGTAAGAACATGTTTTAAAACAAAAAATCAAACATTTAAGCTGTTTAAGGTTTATTGTAATTTACCTTTCTAATCTATTTCATCCAGAATGATTTTCATCATCCTATAGGACCTGTTGCTGTTTTACATGTTGGTAGAATAGCTGAGAATACTATTGGTTGACAAAATGTGTATCCACCTCTTTTATGAAATATTTCTTCCTGCTTAAATATCATTGGCAGGTTTAAAGTGAAGCTATTTCTCTTCATTGCTTAGGGTCAGACACAAAAATCGTTTTCCTTTTAGATCATTTGAAAATCTCTTCAGTTATACACCATTATTTCAATGTAAATATATCAAGGTGACATGATGATGTTCATGGACACACACAGGCATACAGATTTAGTATTTTAGGGATTTCTCTTTAATATTCAACAATAGGAGGACTGGATCAACAAGAAATGTGTTGCAACATTTAGCTAAGATTTGCAACTGCATGTGCCAAGTAAAACAGATAGTGACAGATTGACAAGAAAGAGAAAGGGGAGAAGGCAGAAGGGGTAAGAGTTTGAAAGAAAAAAAAAGAATATTCATTTGTTCAAAGCGTTCAGACAGGAAGACTGAGCTTTTAGTTGTGCAAGCAGCTGAGGGGGCTGAGGGTGGAGGAGTTGAAAAAACAAGATGCCGGCCTTTATACTTAAGGCTTGCCTTGAAATTACCCTGGCATCCAAAGACAAATCAGGTATTCCCATAAGGCTTTGAATAAAATCCCATATCATGAAATATTTTCTAGTTCTCATCTCACCCTGCCAACTCATTCTCCTCTCTCTTTCTTTTCAAAGGCATTCAGTCAAAGGATGATGGGGCAGGTTTGAGAGCATCAAGGTCTGAATTCCTGCATGTATTTGACTGCATCCTAGTCACACTAAAATCTGTACTGCCAGGAGTAACCAATCACCTTCTGAAGGAGTTTGGAATAAAGAGTGTGTGTGTGTGTGTGTGTGTGTGTGTGTGTGTGTGTGTGTGTGTGTGTGTGTGCAGCAGCTTAACCTGGAGGCTACTGTGGACACACATTCCAGTTTTATGTGGAAACAGAAAATCTGATTGTGAAATGTAAAAATTTGAAATGTGGTCAGCAGGGGTATGAATATAGGGGATATGAATACTGCAACTGTTGCAGTAGTTAAGTGTGTGTGTGTGTGTGTGTGCACATCTGTGCATGTGTATTATGTGGGATACTGCTGTCAAACCAATGAACCAGGATCATAAGTCATAACCTTTGTATGCCCACATCGAGACGTGTTCTTTTTCTTCCCTGACAATTTGAAACAGTATCACCTCATTGAGGGCAGTCGTGGTAAAACTGCATATGTGGACAGAGAAAAGGAGAAGGGAAGGAAAACCTGGAGGAGACTGAAGGAAAAAGTGACAGTGGTAATCTCTAAAAGTCTGCAGAACTCCTCCCAACTTTTACATTAAAATTCTCTCCATTCTCTCACATACTGTACAGGCTCATTGTGCTTTTGTGTAAAAACAAACATCAGCTGAGAGACATAATAAGTATGTGCTGCATCTATGTGTGTGTGTGTGTGTGTTTATGCCTGTATACATCCCCTGGCTTCAGAGGAAATAGCTGCAATTCTCTCTACATCTCAGATTGCCTGACCAAGAAAAGATGGCTGAATTGAGTAAAAAAGTAGTATATTTCCCATGTATGAGTGTAACAGGGAGAGAGAGTGAAAGAAAGTAGCAGACAGAGTTTGCGCGACAGGCTGCAAACAAAAGTAACTCTAGATAGCTGCACTATTCAGCCATCCATAACTGCGGATTCTGGAACAGATATGATGTATTATTTGTGTGGATTAATAGTGCCTGTTATGGCCAACCAGTTTCCAGACAATTCTTAATTAATGGAGAGCCTTTGACTGGCAGATTAAGCAAGTTCTAGACTGGCCAGCAATAGTAGCTGTCAGGGTCTGGACTTTAGCAAAAGCCTGCATTGCCATCCACAACATGGAAAATGAAACAGATTCAAAAGTTAATTTAAAATCAAAGGCGCAACAACACAGTGAGCCAAGTACTTTTCTGCTGTTGTCCTTTTCCATGGTTAAAGATGAAGCCAATAAAAACTCTTTATCCAAAGCTGACAGCCAGATCTTTTGCCTTGTTGACTTTTAGATATTGCACGAAAAGATGAAGTTTAAATCTCAACAGATCGCTGACCACCACCTCACACAAAAACATACACACATCATGCAGTTACCCTATAAAGACAACATATCAGCTCAGGAAAAAAAAATGTCTATTAATATATGTGTGCGTGGACACACTCACTCTATGACCACATGCACCTCTGCCCATGACCACACAAAACTCCACTATGTTATTTTGATGATTAAAAAAAGGCATTTATATTTCTGCATCTGGATCTGCATCAATGAACAAATAGTGGCAATCATGCTCACTGGCTGATGGTGGCAATGTTTTTCTGAAGAAATACCTAAGTCCTGTCTCGGAAATGAGTCAGACTCATGATTTTTGAGTTATTGCCAAGTAAATTAATCACATGTCGAAAGCACCATCTACTTTTGCCAGATTG
Source organism: Siniperca chuatsi (assembly GCF_020085105.1). NCBI lineage: Eukaryota > Metazoa > Chordata > Actinopteri > Centrarchiformes > Sinipercidae > Siniperca > Siniperca chuatsi. The sequence goes on along the minus strand of NC_058054.1, from coordinate 15,967,780 downwards.
CTTGGAGTAAAATTACACAGTGGTCATGCAAGTTTGGTTGCTATTGCGAAATGCAGGTTGGACATAATTTATAGGAGGAGTATAGAAATGGAGTATAGAAAAAAAGTGTTTAAAATGGCTGACTATTTGTTTAAGCAGAAATGTTCCTGGACAAATACTGAAAGATTTGTCTTGAACCAAGAAATGCAGGAAAACTTTACTTCTACGTCTGAGGAGTTATGAGCCAAAACAAAATGTTTTTTTAAGTAGCCACATGTTGTTGTGCAACAAAAACGAATCAGTTCTTTGTTTGCCAATTGCCCAACTTTCTACCTAATTTCATGAAATTCACTTGTATTTTTTAAAATAAACAAGTACATTTCCCGAGATGTCTGAGTACATTTTGTAAACAATGGCAGAGACCACACCCATGCACTGCAAGCTAGGACAAGCCAATTCTGTTGCTAACCGTTAGTGACACTTTATTGGCCATGACCTCATATAACCCTCATGAGTCAATCACAGCAACATGCTGTGGCGTTGGGCTGTCACACCCTACTCCTGTCGGGCACTGACTGAGGTAGATTGCGTGTGTGTAATGTATGTACAAGTGAATAAACTTTGGCTTCTGTCAGGCAAATGATGGAGATGTTGTTAAAAAATGTATGACCGTTTGAGTGACATCAGCGGTTTTCAGAGAGCATGTTCCAACAGCTACCGAGCTGATGAAAAGTCTGTTGTGTGAGATTTGAAGGTCGACAGACAGTGAAGGCCTCTGCTGTGTTGCTGGGAAGCAGAAGCCTTCCAGATCTATGTATCTATCTATCTATCCATCCATCCATCCATCCATCCATCCAGAATTGGACTGGCTAAAAAAAACGATTTTCAGATGAATTTTTAGTTGAGCGATGCAGAGGATCAGTGTTTGCATGTATTAACTGTACTGTATTAACTTGTTATAAAGAGCACGGTCAATCTTGTTCAAGAATTGAATTGAACTTTAATTGAGTTAAATCAAATCAAATTGAGTCGTACTGTGACTTTCAGAATCAAAATGGAAACAAATCTGGAAATCACTGCCAATATCCAGACCTAACCTAAGAACATTTTTATAGCCCATCATCCCAAATGGAATATTTTCAAATAAATAAATAAATAAAACCCCCGCCTTCCTTTAATAGTATTTACTAAATATGTGAAGCCACAGGAGCCTCATAACTATGTGTCAGAAACAGAAACAGGTCACATATTTTCTCCATATGACAAGAATCACTGTCTTCGTGGAAATGAAACCCATGAGGAGAGTAAATATGACCCAATGTGGAAAAACAGTCACAGTTCACTGGATTTGTATGAGCTTTGCATCTAATTATGATGGTAAAAATTGTTATGCTTAAATTAGAGTCTGGGTTCATGAAGTTTGGTTGCCAAGCTTACAGAGAGCCCTGGGCAGTGAGACTTGTTGCTGTATCGTTGCCACAGCAGCAGCAAGGAGCAGCAGAGCTCCTGTGAAGGCCAGCTCCATCATCTTCTTCAAGTGGAAAGAATCTGTCCCCTCCCAGTGACGGGCTGCCAGCTCCCCAGCTCTTTCTTCATCCCTGGACTACACTAACTCTTTAAAGCTCAAACCCTTTCTGACTGCTAGAGGCATTGCTAAAACATAAAAGAGACATTTACTAGGAAGGCATATTGAAGTCACAAAACTGTGGTTGTCTCATACGACTAAACCTATATGTTTTTTAGGAGATAAAATAAAACTTTTTTTTTTTACGGTCTTCTAAATAGCATGCACATATTGTCCTCACTAACAAGAGCACACATTAATTCTGAGCCCATGCTGTAGCTGACAGACCCAAAGATCAACTGGATCCACAGAGGGGATGTGCTGAGTGTGTGTTAAACACAAGTATGGCTTCTCTGATGTGGAACCTGGCCGGGCCACTGGCCAAACCAGACAGCAAAGCAGTAGTCAATCTCATCAATCACACACACAACAGGCCTCTCTGTACTGGATTTTTATGCCGGAGTCTTTCCAACTCTCCATTCACCACAGCTTTCACCATTTCTAATGATGCTGTCTGTGTTTGTGTGTACGTGTATGTGTCTGAGAGAAAAAGCGTGAGAATGAGCGTCTTGGTGTTTTTTCCCTGCACTGCATGTTGCCACTGACTTTGCAAGTGCAAATTGACAAACTGACAAATGATCCGGCCTTAATGCTCACGTGGAAACAGACAGAACATTGTAAAAGGATCCCCACCCAAAAACAGCTGGACACATGGCCGGGAATCAAAAATCCAATTTGAAACATTTATTGTCCACATTAGCAATATTTACAGGCAGAAAGAAAGAGAGCGAGAAAGAGGATAGTCAGAGGAGATACACAGGGGAAGCCATAACTTGGCCTACTCACTTAACGGACCATTTTTTAGCAGGTCAAGAGATTAGGATTTTCTTGTGTGTGTGTTTGTGTGTTATTTCCAGCTTTTACATACTGGATTCTACATGGAGATGTTTTGATGCCAATGTGCAACTGTGTATGATTCCTCTGTCCTCTTCTACCTTGCAAACCTGTTTACCACAGGTTGTGTGTATGTGTGTGAATCAAAGTTATGCCCTGAGTGTACTGTATTTGCAAGCTTGTGCGCATACTAACACACACGCACTCATTTTGTATGCGGCTCTGAGTGCTTTAAGAGGAGAATGCCATGGGTAGATGAGGGGTCAGAGTCTGTGATACATCAGCAGCAGTTTCCCAATCCTCTTAGTGCCACAGTGCTCTGGGTCTAACTACTCTTCGGTAGGTAAAAATATACACGTCTTAACCTCACTAATCCTGGAAATGGAGGTTATTCAAATTTGGAAAAGCTCAGATTAGGGATTCATTGAAATACCTGCAATACCTTTTAAATCAAAAAAGAGAACATGCATGCAATTTAAAATCAGTACAGTGTGTGCATTTTTAGAGGTTTTTCATTAACTAGCTCCAAGGATGAAAGAAGTCAAACACACAGAAATTCACAGACAATCAGATCATTTGTATCACTCTTTACTACTTCAGAGGACTAACTTCTCAAAAATGGCCTCGCTGTGAACATCTGAAACTCAAAGTGGTTTTCACAAAGATAAAAGTACAGGAAAACATGCACAAAGAAACATAATTAACAGCTGTAGAGACATTAGTTTGATTATCTCTATGGGAGACATCTCAGCAAATGCATTATTATAACATTGATTCTTTCTCTTAAGCTTTCTTTTTTACTGTCAAGGTCAGGTTTTTTATACTCAGTGTGGGGCTGCCAGACTTTGAAATGTTCCTGCTGTTTAATAACAACAGATCAGATGTTTAAAGGAATATATTTATTTAAAGATGTAATCAGTAATACTTTACTGGCTTTTTCCACCAACTAGCCACAACATATCAGCAGGGCCTTGCAGGTGTTGCTGATCAATGCCAAGCACATCTTTGGAAACTTGATGCCTTAAAACTTTGACTTTCCTTTCCTATACCACTAACCGATTATGGAGCTCATTTCCACAATCATTGAGCTAAGTCAGTGCCTAACTATGGAGTCTGCACAAACAAATCTAAACTGCATGAATCTGTAAACTACTCCCCTCTGATTGAACTGCAATTAACTTTACAGCCTAAAATGCACCAAGGGTGTCCAGTAAAGTTTGTAATTTGGAGAGGGATCCAGATGGGCTTGCCAAAATCAGTCTGAAAGGGAACTTATTTTGTGAACTGACTTGCCCACCTGGAAGATTCTTATATAATGGCCCTGTCTCAAAACATCTGTTGAGGGCTCTGTAGCCAGGAGCTACAGAGACTCTGTAGCTCAGGAGCAGAGACCTTGTTTGCTCAAAAAGTAGATGACAAAACAAGTTACATCAGTATGCTGATATTTGTCTTGTATTTGGGCATTTTTAACAGGGATGTGGTTTCTTCCCATTTTAATAATGACAATTATCTAACTGAATATCTGACTATAGACAAGGACAGAGAGAGAGAGAGAGAGACAGAGAGAGAGAGTGACATTTTTATTTGAACTAGTCAGCTAAAAACTACCTAGTTAGTAAATCAGAAGCTCAAGTTAAATTAAGCAAGAACCATGAATAGGTATGACCATTTAAGTATACACTCCCTGATTTTGTTTAAGTGCCAAATAGCCCCTCCAAATTTTCTCTCACAGTTCAAAGTAGAACTTGAACAGAACAGTGAGATGGGAAGAAATTTGGGGGTGCTATGGTGTGCTATAATAAAATTAGGGAGCATGCCTGTCATAGGCCTTTTTAGCATGAAATGGTATTAGCTTATTACGGCTGTTGGCAGACGATCTAATTCTGATCAAAACCACTTTGATATATATGAATCAGTATGGATAGTAACCAGGGTTAGTAGCAGTCACAGGTAAATGAAATTAACAAGATTTTAAGCAAACCTTTTGTGATGTTTGATGCTTTTTTAACAGCTCACTACATGTAAAGCTTTACATGCAGTAGTGGGTGATAAAATATATTTCTGCTGTTGTAGATGTTTAACTGTTCCGGATGTATCTTGGAAAACCTGCCACATTATTCAGTTCAACACCGTGATCTTTTGCTTTTATCTGACATAAACACAAAGCTCAGCCAAGCTCTGTCACCTGCTCTACATTCAAGGTAGGCTTTTCAGAATCAGAATCAGAATCAGAAATACTTTATTGATCCCTGAGGGGAAACTCTTTTAACCCAGTAAATGTCAACAGGACACCCGCTCAACTCTGCACCTGCTCAACTCTGCATAGTTACCATGACAACAGGGTACTTGACAGCGACCATGCACAATGGGATGTTGTGGGCTGTGAAATTATCTTGAGCTGTCAGTGGCAGACAGGTGGACAGGCTGGCTGGGAGATATATGTGACATATGGGATACATGTAAATAGAGAAGGAAAATAAATGTATGGATGAGAGAGTAAAGAAAGGAGGATATGAAGGTAAGAGGATGTGTGCAGATCATGATAAAGAATTGTCATGATATAGAGTGGAATAAGCAAAACAGAAATGTATTAACAGAGAGAAAGAAAGAAAAATGAGAAAAATGGCAGACAAGTTTTTTTAGGTGTAATTATAGAAGCTTCAGCAATCAAATAGGTACTGAAAGGGTAAAAACAGGGGAAAGAAAGAGCGATATAGAGATAGAAAGTAAGAGATGGCTGGTGTACTATCTGTGGGCATAATTTTCAGGGCAACAAAAGGGCAGGCAGGCAGAGGGGAACCGAATCCTGGTCCGTTTGTCTCCTCAAATGGCCTCTAGGGACTGTGTGAAATGGCCCTTTTCTTCTTGGTCCTTTTCAGCACTAAACCCCATCTACATGACAAACAGTGTCACTTTGAAGCTGCTCGTGTCATCTCTGCCTATCTGTCACTCATTCCTGACCTTTTGCTCCCGCCTCTCATCTTTCTGTTTTTTTACTTTCCACAGTAATTCACTTTTTTGTCACCGCCTCTCTTTCACCATCTATCCTTTTCATTTATCTTTGATATCTGCCTCTGTGCTCAAATCAAGTCTTTGGATCTGAGAAAAATGGCAAGGACATTTCAGCAGTTCAGGCTTCATGTGTTATATTGTTTGAGGCGTACTAATTCGACAAAAGCCCTATCAATTAAGACTTTAATGTTGTTGGTTACATAATACTTAAGTTGACTAATAACATTTGACCTGTTAAAAGGCAGTGCCATGTTTAAGACTGGAAAAAATTGTTCTTATATAAATATAGACTGCCATAAAACTGTTATTGACTGTTGTTATCCATTTTAACCAAGGCAACAGTAAACAATCAGTCAGGTAAACAATGAAGCCAATCAGAAACAACATTATCTCTCCTTGTTTGGACATGTACAGTAACTGTAGCAAGCCCCTTGGCATTCAGTGGTGTCTCAGATGTTATGTGACATATGGATGAACAAACAAATGATTCAGCACGCTTAGTCCAATCACTGTATATTCTACATGCTGAAACACAGACACATATGCGTATATGTGTGAACAAAAGTACATGCGAGCAATAGTCAAACTACCTGGTTGAAGCGCTCCAGCCGCTCCTTGATATCAGCCAGTGTAGGGTTTGGGCTGCGAACTTTGACCTCTGGGTTTTGCCTCTGGGCATGCAGACCATTTCCTACGACTCTGCCAGTATAGCTGTGAGAAAAAGAAAGGGAGAGTTTTGAAAAAAATTGAGAATATCCGTGTCAAATAGAGGCAGATATCCATTTAGTTGTAGTAAGACTGACAAGAAGTGGTTGCTTGACCTAGCACCAGCCATTTTCTGATCTTATTTGGCTTTACTCTGATTGTTAGCACTGTGCAGCACTGTATGTATTTGTTATTGTGGGATCTTTCATTGTTGTATTTAAAAATGTGTAATTATACTATCAAGGACCACAATGGAAATAAGTCTTGGACTTTACTTGAAAAATAAGCTGAGATGTAATTTGGCTTTTACTGTCAAATAAACTAAACTAAAAACCAAACAGAAACATCATCATCATGTACTCCATCAATGTCTGTACAGTATTTAGAAATCTGCCAACTGTACCACAGCACTTCTTTAACATAAACTAAAAACCATTAGGGCCTCATTTGTCAGACAAAACAGAGCATGTTGCACGGAAAACATATGCAAAATGTTTTGCATGAACATTAAATCAAATGTGGTCAAAAATCACCTAATGCTGCATGTATGTTCTTCTGTAATTGAAAAGATTTTAAATAAAATTATGACTGAGCACAGCCTTGTAAAAATGTAACTGAGAGAGATGGTGAGCTTTAATCCCTAGCATGCTCCATGGGCCCACAGCTCGGCAGGGATTATAGCTGTTGATTTTGTTGTAGCTGTTGTTGAGCTGATGTAAGGGAGGCTAACATTTCTAGCAACTGCCTGATGTGGAGGGGGAGTGTTTTAATTGCGTAATAGACACAAATGTTGTTTTGGCTGAAATAACCAAGAGGTACAACAGACAGTTGTACCTCTGCGTTTAGCAAAGCAAGCTTGCACAGGAGGGTTGTGTTTGAATCAATCTCCAGGTAGTAAAATCGTTACAGGAATAACACACATACACACAGCCATCTTGTCATGTATTTCCTGTAAAGCATTCAGAAATTTAGTGCTATTTTGTTTTATTTTTTTTTACACTTTTCTCTATGTTAAAGTAACACCATTTATTAACAGTTACTAATATGATAACATAATAACTAACTGGCCAATAACTAATTTGTTTATAACCTACAAGCAAATTCACTAATTATAGCAACTAGTATGTTCACAATGATAACTCGTAACTCGTAGAATAGTGAGTAAAAACATCCTAGAGGCTACTTACTCCTGATTTTAGGGAAATAATAAGACACCAGCCGTCATAGAGAAGTGCTGAGACACTATAACCTTTAGAAATCCATCACTGCCTTACAGAGAATGTGAAAGTACATGTACTTTCAAATCCATTATTATTATTACAGAGAGGCTGTTAATGTTAAAACTTACTCACCTTCTCTTAACTCATACTGCTACAGACGTCTAAAGCACACATATATTCACTCATCCCACAGGCAATACAAGGCTGATGAAGTGATTATGGATTGTGTGAAGTGAACGTGGTTATATGGATGTGTTTATGGGTATGTGCGTGCATTTGTAGTTGTTTGTGCATGCGCACACTTGTACATATTAATGTGAATATGAGAGGCAATCATAAAAGTGCTGAACTTGAGAATCTCGGCCCTGTGATCTAAGCAATGTCTTGATAAGGTCTGTGCTCCTTCGGCTTGCTGAAACAGCGCTTTACATATTGGGCCCATAAAAATGCAAACATTTCTCGCTTAACCCTCTGCCGCTACACATTACTTTACATCCCCTTCTTGTTTATTTCCTCTTCCTCCTTCAATTGCTTGTTTCACTTTAGTGTATTTGCAAAGTGGATCCCCCAAATCCCTCCCCCAGACTCAGACAGACACACACACACACACACACACACACACACACACAAACCGCTGTCTGCTTTGACAACAACTGAAGCTCTTAATTGCCAGTGGCTCTGAATCTTCTCTTGTCAAGATGGAAACAATCAATAGCTTTTGGACTTTCAACTCCCCCCCGACATAAATGAAAAATTGAAGTTCCCTAAGCAGTGGTTGAAAGAGGGGGCCTGTGTGTTACGGAGTGTATGCGTGTTTGTCTCCAGGCTTGGCTTGGGATAACACTGCTGGTGCGGAAATGAGCTCATCAGATGGGATGCTAAGAAAAGGCAAGTGTCAGGGTGAGTTTGGAAGTGTGTTAGACCTGGCACATTTCATTGCAGGGTATGTTTGATATTATGTAGGGAATATGACAACTAACACAGTGGGACATCCCAGAGCTGATTACCTGATAGACAGACAATTAATGCGACACATTTCTGGACGGATCTGGAGCAGACATCAGATGTTATGATAAGATTCCTGCCAATGGCAATAATGTACTTAACTCAAAATAGTTCTCACTATAGCCTTATGTCCCAATGAATTAAAGTGTGACTATGAACATAGAGCAGAAGATTGTACAAGAAAAATACAAGACTGCAGCACCCAAATGATATTTCTCTTGTGTGGCTAATCAATGAATAACAGCTTTCTGCAATCAACAGTGTGTGCTCTCCTCTGGTGGTCCTAAATGTTCAACCTCAACAAATATTCAAAATGACCACCTACACATGTATGGCTTCTGACTCATGGCTGTCTGACTCCTTTCTATGGAACGGACTCATTCCCCTGTGAATGCCTAATTGATGCACTATCCTGAAGGCAGCTTTATCTGTTCTCATCTTTCCCTCTGCCCAGAGCACAGACTAGCAGTGACCTCCACTCCTTGATGCTGACCCCAAACTGAACTGTCTCGATCTTTTGAGGGCCTGCAGGAATGCACGTGGGTTGTAAGGCAGAAAAATTAAATATTCATCTTTCAAGATGTACAGGGAGATACCAGAAAAAAAGAGCATTTTGAGCGTACTCTTGTGCCTGAACATTTTGTTGTATATGCTGTAAACAAAGCTAGACCATAACATGAATAATATATATAATATAATAATATAGAAATAACATTTCAAGGATGTGTAAACATTTGATGAAGGGTATAGAGAAGGTTTGCCGTAGCCAGAGTGAGGGGGTATCTAGTAGATTGGCTCCAGGTAAAGTAGATTATGTTCTTTCATCTGTGCTCAGTTCTTGACTGATCACCGGGGTCTGGCTGGAAGGTTTAATGAGCCCACAACACTCACAAGGGATTCAATTAGCTAGATGTGTATATGTGTGCATCTCTCTTTAACTGCAGGTAAGGGGTCATCTTTGCATTTCCCCATGCATCTCTTTTTTTCAGTGAAACTCATCAGAGCACTCCACACTCTTATGGCTGGTCACATTTCCCTTTAACACAAACATAGCGCAACAAACAACTAAAAACTAGACTTACTTATATTACTTAACCTTTTCAGCGTATCTTATTTTTAACTTCCCAAAGTTTAACATACAGCACCATGATTACTGGAGACTTACTAGATGACCCACAGACACTATAAAATAAACATACAGCAGGTAGGCTGTTGGATTGTAATTTGTCTAATTGCTTAATTGCATTCGCAAGCTCTCTCTACAGAGATCTTTGCCAGAATCCCAGTGGTTAATGAGATTATCCACTGGTATCTGCCAGAGAGAGAGAGATGGTTGTACATTGTCTCTGAGATTATTGAAGGCAGTTTTGATTATATTTCTGATGTGCTTCAAAATCCACATCAAGATTAAAAAGCACTTCAAGGTTACATGCTGTGCTCGGGGCTTGACATTTTGTGCCAGGAATTTTAAGTTAGTACACTGTTTATCTGGATCTTTGCTTCAGTAATTAGAATCAATAATCATCTTGTATGAGCTCAAAAGACATTTTATGAAATCCTCAGGTTTATTAGATCAATGCCCTGATGCAGTGTATCAACAGAATAACAACACTGAATAATATAGAAATATACTGTATAATTGAGCATAATCTCTGAAGCTATTAAAATCAATCTTGCAGACACTAATATTATTTCACATTGGCAGCTTGTAAAGACTGAATTATACAGGTCGTAATGGAACCTTGAAGACCCTGCATGTTACAGTGACATTATGAGGAAACGGCATGCAGCAGTTTCTGCCAGACAGGTACTGTAAGTCCTACATCAATGTAAAATCATGCTACGGAGACAAACACATCTCTGTTGGCCAGTAAGATATGCAAATAGTTGACAGTATCATAGACGAGTACTCAAAAGTCCAGACCACCAAAGTTAAGACTCAACTTAAGGCAAAGTCTCTGGCAACAAGGAAGGGTGAAGAAATACCAGAAGGTTGTATGTGAGTGTATGTCAGCAAGGTGTAATTGCAATTAAACAGCATGACATTTAAATAACAAAATGTAACAGAACTACTAACTGCTACTGCTATAATATAAGCCATGATGAATTTTCTGTCATAGTGCTTCCTTCAAATTTGTACCAGTACTAACTATTCACATGAATAGTTCATTTACTTTTTAAGAATAGTATCTTAAAAAAAGGGCAACACTGAATGATTTATATTTATTTGATTAATTGGACTAAAGCTTCTTCTGCCTATCCTAAAGATAAGACATGAAACATGTTTGCATCTTTGGCGGTCACATTTCTGCATGTAAATTGATTTGAATGATTGATTCCTCTAAAAAACATCAGGCTGAATCAGAGCAAACTGAGGAGGGGAAAAGTGTCAATGACTAATGATTAGGAGGAGATGAGGTTGTTTTCATCTGAGTGAGTGTGCGTGTATTTTTGTGGCTGTGGGTGGTACTATTTCAGCGGAGGAGGGCATTGGATATAGAGCGGGTGGTAGTGCTTAGGGTAAACAGCAAACTGTAGGTTCGTCATGATTAATAAAGCCTCGCCTCACCCTCCCGGCTGTCGTGGGTATACAAGATTGAACATGTGTTGAGTCCTATGATTAATACACATTGGGTCATGCCAGCTGTAGTTTTTAAAGATGCCATCTTTGAGGCTTGGCACTCTTTGTGACATCTTTTGGGAAGATTTGTGATTTTTAGTCACTGATGTGTTGTTGTTTTTTTTGTTGCTTCGCCCAAATATAAACTTCATATTCAAGTAGGGTCAACATTACACTTCTTATGTCTGTTCCACAAAGGTGGAGTTAGAATTCTTGCTCTGCAGCTTTTTCATTACACGCATTGCACACATTCGATTATTAACTAAATACTACTGTATATGGTACAAACTTAAAATGTGAGCATTGTTGCTGAGGTCAAGGAGAAAGCAACTGCCATAGAGTTTTGAAATAGATGTCTCTTGAGGTCTATGGTGCATACTTTAAGAGAAAAGATGCCATTGCATGGACCAGTCCAAAATAAATGGAAATTATACAGTATACACACTATGCACATACATTTTATTCTTCTTATCATTTCCTCTTTCTTTAACTGTCTGTGTCTCTTTCACTTATATAACAAACATATACAAATACACCAAGATAAAGAGGTATCACATATTTTGATACCAAAACAAGGGCTTTACGAAGAATAGACTGTACTGTACTGAGTCTAACCTGCGGAGATTCACTAATATCTTTTTTTCAAACCAACACTAATATCACATACTTTACTACCAACATTGGTAGATTCCTGTATTTTCAGACATGCCTTTCTTAAGCTAAGACCTTGATACTTTTATTGTCTGTTGCTAACTTGATAGTTTTATTAAGTGACATGAGTCTACAAAAGATGAAAACATATACTGCTCACCATAACACTAAGCCCATAACATTGTAAAATATAGCATTACAACTTTCTCTTCATGGAACAAGTGGACCTGAAGTCACGACTGAGGCCAGTAGTGAGAGCAAGGGAGAGGTTGAGTAGATGTTTGTAGCCAGCTGACTTTACGAGCAGTGCTTGGACATGTTGAAATACTCTGAACAGGAGGTTTTGTTCTGAAAGGCCAGGCTGTTCTCACACACTGTGAGCTTAGCAGCCATTCACTGTACTAACACTATGCACATGAACAGGCAACTGGTCAAAAGCCACTTCGCAAACATTTAATCAACATGACATATGTGCACATGCTGTCTCTTGGACAGTAAACATGAACATGTGTTAACACATACAAATGTTTCGCAAGCCTGTGCCCTGTAATGTCATGTGAACATACACAAACAGCACACTCAGAACTACCACAAACCTTTGTGAGATTATCATAGATTCCCAATGATAAACACAGTGAAAATAAATATTTCAAACATCAAGCTATATACAAAATTAAGCACTGGCAAAATCTTTGGCTGCTTTTATAGAAGATGTCCAAAATCCTGACAGTATGTTACTGTAGCTTGCTGTGCTTCAAAGACAATGTTATTAGAGAAGAAATACTCATCATAAAAAGTGCAAGGAGAAATAGCAAGCAAATCAGGAGAGGTCATCTACAGGGCAGGCAAGCTCAAACAGTGTGCTTTTCTTTCTATGCTCTATCCCCCCCACCACCTATTATTTTGCATTCTTAAAGAATCTCTCACAGTACACCAAGAGGCCATGTCTTCAGTTCAAGTCATCTTTCTTCTTCCTCTTGATTTCTCTGCCCACTATTACAAATTCCATTAAATCCTGCTTTCTCTCTCTTTGTTCTCATTGCTGTCTTTTGTAACCCAGCTGGTAACCACATGAACATGCTGAACGCCACCAGTAGCTGCAGTCACTTGGAAGTCTCAGCAGTACCTGGGGCATGCAGTCTTGGCTTAATTTACCTCTCGCTCTTTTCCCAACAGCTCTGTGTTTTTCCCCTCTTTATCTGTCTCCTCCCATCTTTTGACCTCAACTCTTCCTTGTTCCAGCTGGCAGCTTGGGGATTTGGAAATTAAACAGTTATATGGCCAGTCCCAGTGAGACACTGACCTAATGGGTGTTCAGAAACACCATGACACTGTGGATTTGATTTCTGGTTTCCACTGCTGAAAGAAGAACTTTTGACTGTAGTTCTAAGCAATGAGATTTCAAATTATTTGTCAAAATTTTGTGAAGCTCCCAGTTAATCTCTTTAAGAGCTGAGTCAAGGGTGCTGTGTGATTTTGTAAACCTGGCCGGTAGCCCAGTGGGCCCTCTGTCATGCTTCTTAGCAGCTTGGAAAGCTTCTGTATTGAGTGATGAGTCAGACATGTAGGCAGAGTCAGGGAGGGTCAGAAATATAAAGAGCAGCATAGGCACAGCAGTCATGTTGGCAACTCCACACAAAATCAAAAACACAGTCAGCTGCTGAACCCAGCAATCTCATCGCTCTTGTTTTGAAGCTAGCTGGAAACTGTTTTGATGATTTCATACTGACTAGCTGCTCCTTGTGCTTGGGAAGTGTCTGCATGACTAATCATGAGATGGTGTGCAAATCTTTAAACTCTTCAAACTTGTTTTGCCAATTTATTCATTCGTCTTTAGGTCATTAAACTGTGTCCTTTACTCTATATGGGAATGCGGATGTCAAAGATTGCCTTGAACTTACAGTATGTTACGAAGCAACCCAAACTTTTTGACTTGTGACCCCTTAAAACAAAGCAATGTCTACTTGCAAAGCCTTGTCACACGTTGCATACATCTACCAGTTATGACCAGTTCAACCAAAAAGCTTTTTTTCCTTCAAAGAAATTCATAAGAAAAAAGCAAAGATTAGAACAAATTCTGGGGAAAAATAACCCTAATTTTGTGTAGCAGTTATTTTTCTTCTCTTATATCCTGTTAATCATCTTGCAACCTCTTTGGGGGTCCTGGCCTCCTAGGTTGGGAACTACTGGAGTAACTGCAGTAAGTGCAGAAGACATGTCCTTTTACAATTAATTATGGGGCTCCACACTCAAACATAAACAGTCCACAGGCTGTGTTCTAACTCCAGTTACAATACTTGCTGGGTTATGTCATTTCAGCCAAGATGAAACATTTTTGCTAATGAATCTTTATAGTTTTAGTCTTGGACTTCACCTGAGGCACGACACCTGTGCTGAGCTGGTCATATATCTGTCTTTGTGGTGCTGTGTGCCAGTGAAATATGCCTGTTTATGGCTGTGTGGTTGGGTTGGAATTACACACCACTATGTTGGTCTCAACTGCTTTGCCACTTCTTAAGAGGTCCCAGGGTGATTTTACCACGACCAGGCTGGTTTATTGAGTGGTTGCACTGTAACAGCTATATGGTTGAAGGTCCAATGGCTCAAATTACTCATGGCTATTACGCACTAAAAAGCCTGTACTCTATAGTGCAATAAAAGGTATTACGGCACTTATGAATGGCTCCCTTCATATTGCATGTTGTTTTCTATATCCTTTTTAAATGCTATCAATCAATCAACATACATGGCCTGTATTGGGTCAGGTCAAGTATCCAATCAATATTTCTCCTCCATCCTGTTTTCAATTTCCCCATCACTGCCAACACTTATCTCTTTCACTGAGTACTCCTGAGGGGAATCTAGCTTTCATAAACAATCATTAAAGTCAGATTTCCTTTCATTTCTCTCGTGCGCATTTCTCTCTCTGACCAGAGCACCATGTGGTAAAGCAAAGCAGCCTGTTTGAATGTTTGCTTGTCTCTATGTTTGTTTGTGTAATCAGCGTGGCAGCATGGTAGCTGTTGACTGGATGTGTCTTATCACATTGTTGGGTGGATGGAGATGAAAGCTGACCCCAGTCCCCTCTGAGCCAGTAGACCATGGTCTTGTGGAGATGCGGCCCACTGCTAATAGCAGGCTGGAACTCTCTTTAGAATTGGGATTTCCAAAATGCTCAGTGCCAAATTAATATAAAAAAAATACTGCTGAATTTCCAGAGGGAAACAGTGTTCTCATTTAGCAGGTTTCAGCAGATTTGGTTTTGAGTATGCACTGCTGACCAAGGTTACACTTACACTTCCTGGATACATTAAGCCTAAAAGTTTAAGTTTATGTGTTGCCTGAGTCCCTATTTGTGGTGGCAAACAAGCTCAGCTGTAGGCTACCTCAACAAGTACTCTGGGTACTCTTCTGGGTTCAGCCCAACTTGCCTTGGTTTGCTCTCTAGGTCACTGTGACCTGGGCCAATCCTGAGGAGAGTCAGAGCTGGAATAGAGACTGAGCAAGAGGGAGGGCAGTGAGTTCAAAGAGAGAAAAACAGAGATAGGAAAATGATCTATGACTAGGCACAATGATTCACTTAGCATGCGCATACACTTACACATACTGTGATTACCTTGTACCCAGGAGGCGTTTGATAATCATCATTAGGGCTATTCTACCCATCTATTTCTATTTCTGTCTGCAGGCTAGGTGATGTCTACAATATCTAGTTTGGCTCATCATTAGCCCATTATAGGCCTACACACAGCCAAGCATGTTTCATTTCAATGCTACTCCAGGCTAATGAACAGGTATCGATTTATCTAACAATCACAGCAACTGCAAAGAGCTGAATTAATTTGGTGTAAGTGACTCGCTCTTGCCAACAAACTGCTCTTGCTCCCGCTTTCTTCCTCACACTCTCTCTCACACACACAAACACACACACTCTCGCTCTTTTCCTCTCATCCCTGTGGCTGTGTAAGCAAATGCTGACATTAGCAAATCAAAAGTTGCAGCTCAGTGTAATGTATATACTCTCTACACTCTGTATGAAGCCACCAGATCCAACATGTTCTCTCTGTACTTAGTTCTGCCTCCAAACACTGACATAATGATGAAGGGCTAAGACTCTCAATCATACTGAAAAAATACAAAATATGAATTACTGTAATTTGACTACATTTCAATATAGTACAGGGACAATACCTTCAGACTTAGGTGCTAGTCTGACAAGGGAGCAAAGTATGCTTCCACACTGCACCCGTGTGGCCAATATTGTGTACTGAAAGCCACTGTTTGAGGTATTGGGCCATTCTGAGTTTGAATTTTAAGAATGAGCTGAGAGTCTGACAATGTTAATTTTAAGCTTCTATTTTAAATGAAGATATGGCTCTCACAAAGCATACAGGAAGAGCGTTGTGATATTAGTCTTAAACAAAGCTTGACAAACATTTCAAAGTAAGAAAACTGAGATCACTAAGCCTCATAATCTCAATCTGGGTTGTGGCAGTTATGTGCATCACTTGTGGCACTGAAACTAGTCGCAGGTCAGGGTCCACAGACTTTTGAACAGGTGTGTCTGAGTTAAACACATTTTTCAACAATTTAATTTCATTCAATTAAATGTAATTCACCTAAACTCAAATCACAAAGCCCCTATTTATAGAATTGTTATGTGATTATAGCATCTTTCTAATTATTATAATGGTGACATTCATCTGCTGTACAGTGGTCTGATACTTTGCATGAAAAGGATGCATAGCTTTGGCTATCATACATTAAAGACTAATTCTCTGCTGAAATGATAGAATGTCAGCTGGTAATGAAAAACTGCTGTTCATGTCCACCACAAAAAAACGTATGTGTTTGAAAGTGTAATTTTACTCTGCAGGTATGCTGAAGCTACATTACACCAAGTAATGGAAATTAAACCATTGAAATTGTAATTTACAACTTTTATTTTCAGCTAAATAAATACACTTTCCTCCAAGAAGTGAGGGAGAGCCGCTACCAACGCTCCCCCTCCACAACTACAAATCAGTGTGACTACTTGGTTACATGAAAGTTAAACAAATTACAAAATGAAGAGCTACAATATAGCTATAGAGCTATAGCGTTTGTAATAGTCTCTGTGGTGGCAGTTACATAGATTACAACTGTAACTGGCCCATGGTTTACTTTGAGGACATTCCCAGGCCTGACTGTCCCAACTGTGTCTGTCACTGGGTGTAACTGTTCCCCACCTCTCCATGTCGCCTACTCCGATGTACCAGCAGAAGTACTGCAGACTGAGTCAACAGACCACACAGATTTCTGGGAAAAGACTACGCAGCTCCATTAGATTGGAGAAACAAGAACAAGTCATGTCTGCCTTGCCCACACACGCAAATCACATGCAGACAAGCATAATTTCTTGACAAAGACAATCATTTTTCCCTTGTACATATGCCCCCACACACTCACACACACTTTCTCCTCTCTCTATTCCTCACAAACATGCACAAATAGCCTCTTCTGTGTTTGAATTCATAAATTTAACTACACAGGTCTCAAGATAATGTCTGAGTTAGGATGTGCCACTCTTTGCAAAAATTGTGGCTGACAGTGAATCCATTGCTAGAGCTGAATTTAATTAGAACACACAGCTGCCATGGATATTAATTTAAAACTAGTGATGGCTAACCCTTTCAGACCTAAGCCCAAAAGTGGCCATCTGGGCCTGGCTTGCTATTTTTGACTACATGTCTTTTTTTCAGCACAAATTCAGCTTTCCATGTATGTGAATGACTGATGCTATAGCATCTATATAACTATAGCACATACAAGTCAAGTGGGCAAGATTCAAGTAAAACTCACAGATTTCCATCCAACATAAGTGTAGAGTTTGTTCTATGCAAAACTGTGTTTCACTAATTTCACTGAATAGCACTAATTTATCTAATACATTTTGAAACCTCATAACTTCTTGTGTAAACTGATTAAACATACCTCAACTTACCCTACTATACTTCGATGACATTGATTTCCCAATAGGTGGCAGCAATAACCAATTTAAATTCCACCATTCCATTCCATTTTAAGTTCCACCAGACAACTCACAGATTTCAAGGATGTTGTGTGTATGTATTAGGAACAAAGGGATACACGATGTATGTAAAAGAAAGTGACAGAGAAGGGAAGACAGATAGAGACTGCACCCCAGCTCAAATTTGCTTATGAAAAATCAAGAAAATGACACTGCAGAAACAAACAAAGCAATATCATTAAATGGAACATGTGAATAGAGGAGGGGAAAAAAAACAAAAAAGAAAGAAAAGAAAGAAAGAAAAATAGTTACAAGACCTAGAGCGATGAATCTATCTCCCCTTCCAGCCAAATGCCCACATGCCGAGGAGGGCATGGATAACTGAGGTCAGAGGTCTGGGGGGAGCTGGAGGGGCAGTTGGTGTGTGGAAGGCAGACAAGGCAGGCAGAGGCAGAGCCAGGAGAGTAAACTATCCTCTGGTGTGGTACAACCACCTGTTTGTCTGTCTGTCTGTCTGAGCCGGACCAGAATGGCGTGATCTAGTGCTTAAGGTTGACAGCTCCAGTGTAAACTAAAAACCAGTCAAGGGGTTCACCATGGATAAAACTACGTATACTATACGTCATGGTTTTATGTACTTGTATTAAATCTGTATGTACTAGCTGGCTTTTCAATCACAGAATGGCTCAGTGTGTACAACGTGTATCATAAACATGGACAAACACAGAAAGAGGGAGGCATAATGTCACATCTGGACTGTACTGAGTATGCTGCCTGTGTAAGCAAAGAGTACTCAGTGCAAACAGTCCAGTTTCAACTCAAACATACAGTACGTTTGACTCAAGGCAACAAACATACACAGGCATCCACATACTCAGACATACCCGCATAGAGAGTGGGGAGGGCTTGTGAGGGTGTTGAGTGAGGGGGTCAGGGATCAGACTCTCTGCTGCTGCAAAGGGCATGTGGGAGCACAACTCACAACCATCATCTGCCATGCGAACACACACAGGGCACACACAGACAACTACACAGTACATTAACTATGCTTATATGCAATCAGAATATAGGCATACCCCCCACGCACTCAAAAACACCAGAATAACATATATAGGATTATATACTGCAATGTTGTCAAACTGCTGTTAAGGTCTGGGAGTAAGAGAAAGTGACTGTCCTGCAGGCAGAGAAAAGAAGGGCAAAGGATAGGGAGCTATTATCCTAATGAAGTCAGGCAGATGGTAGCATTGACAAACACATGGCCAAAATGGCTTTCTTGGCAGAAATCCCAGCCATAACTATCATGTTTGTCATGATCAGGCTTATCTGTCAATCCGCCACAGGTTGGAAATTGGATACATATCATAAGTCAGTCAGTAAACTGAATCTGAGAAGTCTGGGTTTGGGTTAAGACTCATTGACTTTATCACGTTTTATAAGATTAGTCCCTCTCTGGCGCTTTTTTTGTGCATTTGTGATTTTGCAAGGCTTCTCTTCTACAGGGATTAGTAATGGAGCTGGTGGTAGTTTGAAGTTATATAGGAAAGTCACATTCTTGAATGTATAACTATATACAGTAGGTGTTACTTATGTTGGTGGCCTTGTCGTCTCTAAGAAATGACATCAACCATTTTTAGCAAATCCCTACTGTCCTTTGCCTTATTTTTTCATCTCTATTTTCTGGTTCAACTCTGAAGCTGCATTTGTTAAAGTCACAAGCACTTTCCATATATGGACTACTGCTCTCCACTTCGTGTTGCCATTTGATTGGAAAACATAGCATTTGAGTGTTCTTTTATTGGCATTTCGTGGTGCTCATTAATACATTAGTCTTTCCAAATGAGTTGTAAACTGGCAATGACACTATATCATTTTTTTTTTCAGTTTAATTAACAACAACTTTACACTTTTTACTGTTATTGCTGTAGCCTTGGATGGATTTCTTATGTTAAACAGGTTACTGGCATCAGTAAATTGTTGTCTCTCTCTGTCCCTCTTGTTCTCAAATACACACACACTGCAAAATGCAGGCCTAGATATCCCGTCAATTATTAGATTCTTGTCTTGTATCAACTAGTGCTGCTGATGTAAATCTGGTGCCTTTTATAATATGCTCAATTAATCTACACTTCAGGAAACAACCTATTCAATTACCTGTTGTGTTGAGATGCTTAGCTGCTCTGACTCAAAAATACTGAAGGCCTACAGTGTATATGGCTGTGGGATGTCTCTGTCACCTGACGAACCAGCTGCTATTACCTAGCAATGATGACCATGGGCATTTACTTTTTGTGCAATGTATTATTTATGTGCCCTTTTTCATTTAATTTGTACAGACAGAGTGCAGCTAAATAGAGCTGATTTTCGAATGGGCCAAGTCTGCACCCTCAAAGTCTAGCCAAATCTGGCAGCCATATATGAGCCAGATCCAGTTCACATTTGCTCCTTCTGTGCATCATCACTTTGTCACAATAAAACTGACCCAGTTGGCTATACCTGCTGGAGATACCAATACTGTGCTAGACTTTTGACTTAGACATGGCAATTTTAATTGCTATCTTTTGTAACACAAATACAGTATTTAACAAAAGACACAAAATGTATGTACAGATACAGTTTTGAGTTAAGGTTAGGGCATTAGGGTTAGGTTTAGGACCTAAGGTTAAGCAAAAGAGAGGTAAAGCTGTTTTGAAAGAAAACACTAGTTCTTAAATATGTCTTCATAAGTACTGTTCTGTACCTATATTTCGCCTATATACGCATTAATTGGTTAGTTGGTAAAGAATGTGTCTGCATGTGTATGTTTGGCAGCAGGGTGAAGTGTATAAGGACATGCAAAAGTGGGGTGGGTGGGCATTGGACTTTCCCTTCATTCTGTAGCTCTTCCATGCGGAGGCCACATTCCCAGCACCACTCAGGGGGCTCCAGTGAGCGAGCCACGACACCAAACCCACCCGGAATTCTAGGAACGTTTTCCCTGTGGTTTCAGGTTACCGCATACACACACTGAGCACAGATCACAGGCACACACACAACACTCTCCACAGTAGTGTACTGTACTTTTGTTGTTTGTACAGAGTTGGTTTTGTTAGCTTTCCCTCTCTCATCCCATGCTGGTCATTCATTTTAATTTTGAACTCACATACTTATCCATCGGGTTGGACAAGAACTTGGACTAACGCTTAAACTTGCAATTGGATTCAAACCAAACGTCTTGTTCAGAATCTCACTTTGATGGTAAATACCACACACTGAAAAGTTAAAACTGGTACAAACATTCACACTGAAACTCTCTATGGAATCTTTCCAATGCTTGCTATGGGCCCCAAATTCAGACTTACAGGTAGACATTGCATCACACAAAATTCAACACAAATTTAGACATAAAACTTACACTCAATCAAGCTCTAACTGACATTAGTAAAGTCTGCTGTATCCCCCAGGAAAAAGGATAACTGTCCCTAAAAATAGTCATGACAAAGAAAGGTTCAGCTCTGTAAGTCAAATGTAATCATGCTGTGTGAGTGTTGATGTGTGTTGGGTGTGTGAATGTGTTGCGTATAGAGTGTGCACTGTCTGTGGCACACAGAAATAGTGTGATGGTCTATAAGACCATAATCCCGTGTCCACACGGCTACAGTACGAGCTGCGTGTTTGGATCAAAGCAGAGGTTTGAAAGTGGATCTTCTCTGCCTTTGAAGGGTGTTAAAATGCACACCGAACTGAGTACAGTAAGTGTGTGTTACCAATAAGGTAAGAGTCAAAGATATGAAGCCTTTCTCATACCATGTTCTGTATTACCTGAGAACTAGTTGTATTTTTCTTTGTTTTAACTGCACTAAAAGTCACACTTTTACAAATGTGTGGCTTACTTTGGTAGGCACATTGAGGTTGGGTAATGTTCCACCATTCAAATTCCCACTTTTAGAAATTAAAGTCATAAGAGACTGCCGGTATAGAAATGTGATGTATACTGTAACCTTTGATTTTATATGTTATGTTTAAAAAAGTAGAAATTAAACAGAATTTCCAATACAAAGTCCATAAGGAACCAGACTGTTGACACAAGTGGAGACAGCTCTAACATTGCGACACCATGATAAGCATCACAGAGCGTGTGCAGAGAAACAACAAGCACTTCATTGCATAGCTGTGGTGTCTTCCAAGAGCAATTTTATGACACAAGATAAAATTGCCTCTAAAATGCAGGGTTCGTCCTGGAGGACTCATCCCTGACCGTTTTGTTTTACACGTAATATTTTGGGCGGTGTGGTGTTTATGTTTGCAATTGCATATAATCAGTGGCACTGACATCAAGGAGGATACATGTTTTTAGTGTTTTGTCCCTTGTTCACTGGCATGGTGTTTCAGAATGCGTGTCAAACTCAGATACAGAACTGCTCGAGAGGCTAACACAACCCTCTCAAACACACACACATACACTCACACACACACACACACACACTCACACACACACACACACACAGGCCACACAGACCACTATTGGCTTGCACCCAGACACGCTAGCAGTGAAGACTTCAAACAGGCTCATAGAGGCAATTAAGTCACAAAGACAGAGGGCTCTCCTAAAGCCACTGCTTCCTGCTGCCATTGACCTACATCCCTATTTTTTTTCCTTCATCCATTCATCAGTTCATCTCTCATTCTATCCATTGTTTTCTCATCCACATTTCTTTTCCCCCTCCCCAGCATGTCGATCCCTCCATTTCTCGTCCTCCTCTCCTGCTATGAGTTTGATGCCTTGCCAGTGGGCAAGCACAGAGGTTAGTGGGTACACTACGTCTCCCTCTCCCAGTAGGAACTGCTCCAGTAAAACATGCCGGTCTATTGCGGCATTTTAATTATATTAGCTCAACCCATTTCACCGGCTGGACACACAACAGAAGGGAGGAGGCAATAAAACTGTGTCCCATCTATAAAAGTGATGATAGTAAGACTGAAAGGAATTGGAAGGAAATTTCACAAATATACAATGTACACAAGGCACACCATAAAACCTAAACTTGAGGAGGCTGAAACACATAAACACTCTTCACTCAGAGGCATGTTAAGTCCCAAATTGGCAAATAATTGTAGTTAGGCCAACTTAATCACATTTGCTTACACACCATCTACACAAACTATCTTCTAACACTTTTCCCCCTATCTTCTTGTGCACAGCTACAGATTTATAAATACCATAACTCCAAACTCCCATAATCCAAGCATTTCAGCAGAGAAAATAAATAACTCACAGTTACTGCAATATGATCACTGTTGTTTTCTCTTTCACTCACATACACACACACACACACACACACACACACACACACACACACACACACAGCTAAAAGATGCAGGCCCAAAGAGAGAAAAGTCTAAGCAATGTAGTAATGTAGAGCGGGTCATGCTGAGGTCCCAGGCAGCAGCCCAAGGTTATGGGAAAGGGATGGGCCACTGAATCAGAGCTAAGGAGAAATAGAAGAGAGGGATTGTGGGAGGGACAGAGGAAGGATTAAGAGGTTTGTCGCAGACACAAAATACAAATGGCAGAGGTGAAAGGGTAGGTGCAAGAGAAAAAAATGAAAGGATAAGAAGTCTATATTTCCATAACTCTTCATTATTTCTCTGATGTCAACTGTCATGACTCTATGGTACCACCATTCCATCATGTCTGTCTTCATGTCTACATTTTAAAGAATTCACACACTTAGAATTAACAGATTGCTGGTGCTTTGCTGCTATAACAAAATCCATTAGTGACACATACACAGAACACACAGGCTCAGAGCAAGGAAAGTGCTTCCTCTGCTTATAGTAATTAATTTATTGTTCCCTCTGCTAGAATTTCATTGTCCAATTCCCTTGCATTTTTCGAACAGAGCTCCTCTGACCCAAGAGACCGACACAGAGAAGGCAGGAAAGAAGAAAAATGCAATGACTTGATAGGACTGGAAGAAGGAAAGAAAGTGAGTGAGAGTGTGAGGGGTGAAGGCTTTGCCCGGTGCACCGCTCTCCCTACAATAACAGAATGAATTCCAGATGTCAAAATGATAAACAAATGGATTGTCATAACCTTATAAAAATGCAAGGCATTCAGAAGCACTCACATTGCTGTATTGTCTGTGGTCTATCCCCTTGCGCTAATCCAAAACTTTAGAATCATCCACAAAGTGATGAGTTATTAGTCCTCCATTCTTATAGAGGAACATACACACACATATGCACATGCACTTCACACCCACATGTGTATACACCCATGCTAAGATCTCATCTCTTCTTTTCCCCCCTACAGAATATACACTCTGCCTGTATACAGTGTGTATATCAGCTCAATACAAAGTGATTCCCTAAAGAGTTTGTAGATTAGAAAATGCTGATTAAGTGCCAGAGTCCATGTAGATCATCTCTTAAGACATGCACTGTAGAGTTAGACTAAGTTCAAACAGGAATACTTCTTCATTCACTCTCCCTATTTCTTTTACTTCTTTCTATTATATCATCAGCTTAGAATGTAAGTGGCAACTCCTTCCTAGTTCACATTTAATCAAGTAAGACAAAGGCTACAGCAAGACCAAATGCGGCAAGTCCGCCGTGGACCAGGAATGCGACACAGAATCACCTGTTTACTGTTTGCTTCCATGGTTGTTGCAGTAAACTTTAATTGGTGAAACAGATTGTTGCATGAGCTGCGTCTGAAATAAGTCAAAAACAATTTTGCTGCAATTTTTTTATTTAGATTAAAAACACAACAGATCTTAGCTCTGATGATTTTTCACCCTTTCCAGGTCGCAATTTACTTGTTTAAACTCTGGCCTCCGCTCCACCAGGCTTTCTTTTGCCACCTGTGACCCTGCTAGCCACCTGTTTTGCTGTTTCTCATAAAAAATAATGTGTAGGTGGCTACACCTAGCTTGCTGTGTTCAGTCTGACATTATCCTAGAGTTACCCCTGCTCTTACTGACCCACACAGGGACTAATCACTGATCACCATTCCTCTTTTCAATCCAGTTAGCTACACCTACAGAGCTCCACTTTCAGGATTCTGACAACGATGCCAACTTCTATTAACGGTGTTCCGCACCACCTGCATCAAGAATCTCTAAAATCAGATTGGTGATGGTCAGAGGAGTTTTGTTACTGACTTATTATGGAGCTCATGCCCATAATTTGGCACTTACACCAGGTGTGAATTCTTTATATTTGAAAACTGTCGTTAATTGAAATATTATCACCTTTTGATTTGCCATCCACACCCAATTATTTTGGGTCTGATTTTAGAATAAGTTGTTGACTAATGAAACCCTAATTGAGGTTACCTCTTCATGTGTTTTCAGTCAAGGGGCTAATCAAGGTCATTAAGACGCCATTGTTTATAGCCTGCAGCATTGTTTCATAACCTGCATATACTATCTCTACATACAGTATGTGTCAAAGGTTTCTTAAAAAGGCAAGAGAAAACATGGATGGTAGTAAACTTAATTAAATGAAGAGAGATGGCAGTGAATTATTTCAGTTTACTACAATAGATATACAGTAACTGGCTAATCTAAATAAAGAATGTGGTAATTTTGGTTGATCTTATCTTTCCGGAAAAGAAGGTGCAAAGTATTCACACGTGTGATGCTGTAAATGTTCAGAGATTTGAACACATGCCAACACACACTTTTAGTTGTAAGAACTGCTTGCCCCCCGTTCGCCCCTCTGTCATCAGATGCTGAATAAAGAGAGGAAGGGAATTGCAATCCCCATTGCCTTTGATGTGCTTTGAAGTATTACAACATACAAGCGTGTGTGTGTGTGTGTGTGTGTGTTCTCACACGTGGATGTGTGTCTCCTTGCCCGAGCACAGTGTGTTTGTGTCTGAATGAATAACCCCTCCAGCTGTTGAATAGCATATGGATCCTGTGTGGATTGATATGTGAGTGTGTGTGTGTGTTTATATGTCTATGTCCTCCCGTGTGTGGGGAAAACCCACCAAGCCCTCAGAGGATTTGTGTGCCCACCACACAGGAAGTCAGAGTATGACATGGACTAACACCATAGCAGCTTAGCATGTCCATTTTCCACCATACTATTTGTGTGTTGTTCATTGCACACTTCTCATCTCTTCTCATATTTTCTCATCTTTGTCTCTTACTATATCTTCCCTTCTCTCATCTCCTTTGCTGTTTTCATGCAACTTTCCCAGGCATGGTGCGGGCAGTGGCAGTAGTAGTGGCAGCAATGTCCAAGTCTTTCCCATGCAGCCTCATAGGAGGGTCTTTGTTCCCCCTCCAGGCTTTGGGGGTCCCCACCACAGGGCTGTGCCCCACTCCACTGACTCCACAATGGGTCTTTATGCTGCCAAGCCCCCCCTCCCCTGCATCACTCCATCATGCTTCCCTCATCAGGGGCACAGGGAGGCACAGGGGCACCGTGGCACCAAAACGCCAACTCTTTTCATGCCCTGTCCTGTACCTCTCTCTCTCTCTCTCTCTAATACATGCCACAGAGTCAGATACAGTGAGAGGACTTAGCTGAATAGGCACCGGCTAATCTGAGCAGTTTATGAGTAGTGCCAAATGTTTCACTAGGGTACTGTTTTCTTATTCAACCCAGGAACACTTGACACCACAAGCAAAGACCTGGCTCTCACCAGGGAGTGTGTGATAACACACTGTTACAACCCATTAGCACTGTTGTTGAAAAACCAGTGCCCTTGGTAGTAAAAGTGACACACACTCGCTTATACACAGACAAAGTAAAGAAATAAATAACTGGCTTTAAATACAGACAAAGAAGCTGTATCTTGACAAGATTAGAGATTTCTTGTGTTTTAGGTGGTGAATGGTTGCCTCGCCCTGTGTTTACTCCCTCATATGCTCCTGATCATGGACCTTGCACACACACATTGGCTGCCTACTGTACTTTGTGTGCTGACACACTGTCACAGGCCGTGATGAATGGGTGGTCTGCTCAGTACGTCTCAGCCATTGGCAGATCCTCTGCAGTTGGGAAGGGTAGGGGAGTACTGGGCCAGGACATGAGGATGAGAGAAGAGAAGAGAATAGAAGAGATCCAAACTAAAACAATGATGAGATTTTGAAAGCTAACTATTTATAAGCTAACTAAAGCCTAACTTATTCATGAAAATCTCTGACAAAATGCTTTTGCCAACCACTGAGGCTAATAAAAAAGAGTATTTTTGGAATCTGAGACATTTATTCATGTGCCTAATGTCTTCCCATGTACTCATGTAAAGCATAATGTATGGCTTAATCCAGCAAAATGGACAAGGGCCAAAGGATCTGACACACACTCAGGGTGGATCATGGGAAAAGGCATCCCAGGATCTCTGTCAAGGCCAATACTGGCAGTGCCAAGAGTTGAGGTTGCCATGGTAATGGGAGCCAGTTTAGGGCCACCGCAGAAGAAGGAGAGCATAACCTTGTCATAATTGTGGGCTGAGTTTCTAGAGCGTTTAAGAAACAGATCCAGCAAGGGGAATCAGTTACAGACTCGCACTGGCTCAGTAATCTGCATCAATTCTCTGTTCTTCTCATGCTGACTGAGAAAGCACATAACCACACACACACACACACACACACACACAAAGAGTAAATACTTCAGTCTCTGAGAGATGCACCCAAAACCATAAGCAGGAAAAGGGTTCCAGGGCCACACCTATAAATCAGCATAAAATAAAAACCTCATAAATATGAGAAAGAAACAGAATGGAGTATAAAAAGAGAGAAAGACACAGATAACTACTCATTAACTGACTCTAATACAAAGGAGAGCATAGCAACTATTTGTTCTGTCTGCATTCACTCAATGTGGAGATGGATTTAATGATTTCCTTGTTTCCACATTGATTAACAACAGCCAGCAACACTGACTCACAGACTGACATTATTCTACACGAGCACACAAAAAATGCACAGGGTTTGATACTTTTTCTCAAATCTGAATGTATTCAAAACTCATTCTCCTCAAAGCAAAGTGTTAAGAGTTACTAAATCTCAGGTGAAACTGGATGACCTGTTTGAAAGGAGGCATACAAGCCAACATCTACTGCCGTGTTATCTGGAGAAAATGAAAGTTCTCATCTCGAAATTCCAATGCACGTGTTTATGAAACAACTGGTCATGGCAAAGTAGTGTAACACAATACAAAACGTTGCCTAATCATGAGGAACTGCTCTCACAGCCGTACAAGTCTAAGTACCAAAATGAATCAATGTTCACTGCTCTTATTAAATGTGAAAAGAACAATGGATTTTGGGCATACAAGTCATTAAGGGGTCAGCTGAAGGAGCTCATACTGAAAATCTTACATTTTTAGTTAAAAAAACGTTCTAGTTGTGTTCATAGCAGTGTTCAGCAAAATAAAAATATCAGATTTGCTGGGAAATCTGGTTTGTTTTTTTATGTGATTTTTTTAAACAGAAAGTAACATCATGTAATGTGACTGTGCAGGAGGGAATGAATGTCTCATCTCTAATTGTCAAGTCTTTACTTTCCACAATCTCAAGCCAGTTAATAGTTGTTAATAGTGAATAGTTTCTCTTACCTCTCCACCACATCATCTCCGCTCCAGCACGTGGAGTCGTCCACTACATTCTCCCCTTCGCACAGCATCTCTGGCAACGCTGCAAAGAAAGACTTGTAGCGCTGCAGATACATCAAGAACTCCCTAAGGAAAAACAGACACATGGGGAAAGGGCATACAGTGATTTTAATACATACTCACTAGCCATGTTAGAAAACATACAATTCAATTGGAATGCATTGTGTGATTGTAGCCACATTCTTGGTGTGGTTGGTGGACAATCTTTCTCAATATTTTGGTACCATACTACCAACAACAAACAGTATCTGCATTCCATTCAACAATGCATGCATGTGATAAGTACATGTGATGATATTGATGGTGGCGGAAAATGAGTGGCATTGAATGTGACCATTTCACTAAGTCAGCACATTTTTCTCAATTATGCTGTGCATAAAGTGCTTGCTTCACCAGATCTGCTAACACATGTCATCGATACAGACACTGTCATCTCGAGCAAAACAATGGCATAATATTTTGATCAGACACACATTGTTGCCTCCCATGAGGCAGAGCAAAAACAGCGGGGTCTGGAGAGGTTGAGTGCTAAGTCAGTCAGTGTCGGGAATCGCTGTTCAAGAACAACAGACGATAAGAATACAAAAGACAAAGATAATCAACTGTAAATTAAATGTCACAGGTATCTAGACTAGTCACAATATGAGCTGTCATTGCTAGATAAAGTGTGTGAGAGAAATAAGAAGCTTGGGTTCATGCTTACCTAGAGAGCGTTTTCAGACTATGTTTATTGTTCTTGGAGGGTTTCAGGGGGAACGAGCTGGGAATGATGGGAGTTGGAGTCCAGGGGAGATTGTTTCAAGCAGGGAGGATGCAGGGATGTGAAAGGGGGGTGAGAGAAAGAAAAACGAAACAAAAGGATGACATGACACGACACGTGGGGAGGAGGGAGAAAAGACAGTCAGTTGACCCTGGAAGAGAGTGATTAATCATGCACATGCAGAGACTGGCCACACCACGCATAAATCAATAACCATTTCTCCCCACACCACACCAACAATTAAAACAGATACTGGTATGTAATGCATATATTAAGTCAAAAAACACACAACCAAACATCTGCACGTGTGCAAATAGTTCAATATTCACAGGAAAGCCAACGAAAGTGTTGCAGAGCTTCTCAATTCATATTTTTTTCCCATTAAAACACAACATAAATGTTGCTTTACTCTATCATGTTTCATATTTTTCACTAATAGACTACTCTCCCTTTACTGCAGTGGGTGCTGCCATGTCTCTGAAGTGGTCGGCGCTCACATGTGCTCTGGTCAGGGTTGGCAGCAGGCAGGGAGCTGGACTGTGTTGCCCTGAATGGTGGTGGCAGTGCCAGGCCAGACCTGTCAGCTAGGCTGGCATCAGTGCAGTGATTCATGGTTTGGGACAAGGTCAGGCAGGCAAGTGTGTGTTTCTGTGTGTGGTGCTATTTAAACCGAGGCCGGCTGGTGGGCAGAGCTGGTGGTATGGCCGTCTGGGTAAACAGGAAATTGTTGGTCAGTCAAGATTAATCTTACCCACACTCCCCCTCTCCTGGCACATCACTGCCAGCTGCTGTGGGCATGGGATGGCTGCCTCAGAGGCCAGGTGGAGGGCATGGATTTTAGTGCCAGGCTCTACATCTACTAGATGTGTGTGGGTGTGTGTTGTGTCTAACTATATGAAAAGTGATGGCAGCCTTGAATAGACATTGGCCAACCCCTCAGGCTATGTCATACAGACCTGACCAGTTTTCATTTAATTAAAATGTACTTTCCATCTTGCTGACCATATAGCAGTAAAAAAAATCTGAAGCTGCAGCTGAATATTTGCCAGAAATAAAGGAGGCATTTCATAGTTTAAAGTTCAGTTCATTGCTTTGTCTTACCTCTTCAAGTGGGCTAACTGCCCCAGCCACTGCTCTGGAAGAGGTTGGGAGGGGGTGGCAGATGGAAGAGGAGAAGATGAGGTCACAGTAGAGGTTGTGGCCTCTGGGCTAGTAGGCTGCATGCCTGTAGGTTCCCCAGTAGACAGGCCACACACCTTATCCACCTGTGGGGAGGAAGGAGCAAACACACACACACACACACACACAAATGTTAAGCTAGGAAAACATATAACAAAATGGGCAGAGCTGCAGGGTAACTTTCATAAACCTCCAATTGACACCTGCACAGTTGAAAGCATATACACACAAATAAATCATTCAAAGTGAACATTTTTTTCAGAGTGATACCATCAATTTCAAATGAGGAATGCCTACATTTCAGGTGAATGATTGCAGGGTGAAGAGAAGTGAAAAGAATTATGGAACAGAGAACTTCAGAGTAACAGACAACATGGGAAAACGGGGGCCGTGAAGTGAGGGATGTGAAGACAGAAAATGGTGCGATGAGTGAGTTATTGCCAGGAGGGCTGACAGTAAATGTAGAACATTCCACTACCTCATGAAGGTGAATGTACGTGTGCACAGTTGGCAATGATGGCGAGTATCTCCAGTGGGCTATTAAAGCCAGCAGTGGAGAGGAGGAGACAGCGGGGTCATGAGAATAAAGGGGCGTGTGCTTTAAATCAAGACATAAAATCAATGACACCTCATTGGCTTAAAAGCCTCTGGCCAGTGTTATTAAGTAGTCCTCAATTAACCAGAGAGACAGAGTGAAATAGCTCTTGAACGCTGGACTGAGTAACTCCTTATAGTGATCAATGTATATACACTGCTTTGTCTAGAGGGATGAGTCATTCTACTGTGTAAGGGCATCCAACAGTACTATGTAATATTTAGCAGCACTACTTATTCATCACTGATTCAGAAAAGAGAGTCTTACAGTAAGAAGCAGCGAGAATGATTCTTAGGTTGCCTCCTCATTCTTGGTGATGTTTTCCTGCATAGAGTAAAGCCAACCTAGACTTTTCCCGGAACAGATGGATGATCATATTGCTTCCTTGACTGACTTTTATCATTTACTTCACTGTTTTGAATTAGGGCTGAATGATGTTTATTTGAAAGAGTGCAATTTTCAAGTGTTTTGTAGGCACACAGTGGGGAGTTTTGACAACTGGCACACCCAGAGTACAATGAGTTACAATAAACAAAAGGATCAGAAATTAGTCGGGCTTTATATAGCCAATACCAATCTATCAAACAATACAGTGATTAACGCTGACACTCATCCTGTGGATCTGCTCTGGACATCCCTACTAGTAAATACATCAAAGCAATTGCACAAACTTTTCTCATACTGTTAGACACACTGCCACAGAAATGCAAGTGTTTAGGAAGTGTTTAGGATGCCCGGTGAGGGGCCCAAAACAATGGAGTCCACAAACAAATACATAAACTTCAACTGCCAAATATCTGTGTTGGTTGAAGGGGTTTCATGGTTTGCCACCATGCCATGTGTTCTCTGCAGTTTCCAGTGCAGTTTTCCCTCTCCCTGTGTGTCTTCAGACATCCCTTTCGCCGGTGATTACAGCTACGTCACCTCACGGATCTCTGCTAACCTGTTCGTCCGTCTTGTTCCTGCTCTGCCAGCAAACCAGCGGTCTCCCTGCTCTGCTAGCTAACAGCGGCCGCGCTGCTCTGCCGGCTAGCCAGTGGTCTCCCTGCTCTGCCAGCTAACCAGCAGTCTCCCAGCCTTGCCAGCGAACCAACGGTATCCTCGGCTCCACCTGTGAAACCCCCCGTGCCACTCGGAGCCAGATCACGCCACTCTATGGATCCGTTGCTGGCCTCACATCGCCACCCTCCGTTCTTGGTTCTGAAGCAGTCCGTCCAGGACTGGGTGCACCGCTTCCTCAAGAGCTGTAGTGGACAGCTCTGTTTTCCCCCTCGAGAAAAGACTCTTTTCTTGCACTTACCTTTGTTTGATACTGACTTATCTCCTCACTCCTTGTGTTCTGCATTTGTGGGTTCTGACTCGTACATTACGACAGAACGATCTGGCCACAACACAACTTGCACACCAAGTTTCGAGGCTAACCACCCAGCTCTCAGCTCTGCTCCCCATGGCTTCCTCCTCGCTGACCACTCCGGCCAATCCACCATCCTCACCAGCCCTGCGAGATTTCTACGCTTCGGACCCGGACCCCTTCATATGGGACGTTACCAAGTGCCGGGGTTTTCTGGTGCAGTGTTCCCTGTTTTTTTGCCAGCGTCCCATGACTTTCGCCTCTGATCAATCCAAGGTAAACTACATTGTGGGGTTACTCCGGGGAAGAGCATTGGCCTGGGCAGAGGCTATGCACGCTAGCCAACCCCTTTCGTCCTTTTCCTTGGCAGTTTCTAGAAAAGATGAGAAGCGTCTTCGATCATCCTGACGCCACCGGAAACGCCGAAGGGCAGCTGTTACGGAGCCACCAGGGAACCCGGAGCATGGCAGATTACTCAGTGGAGTTCCGTACACTGGCAGCTGACTCGGAATGGAATGAAACAGCCTTGACCAGTGCTTTCGAACAAAGACTCAGTGAGCTAATGAAGGACGAGCTGGCAGCTCGGGATGCACCTGCCGGATTGAACGCCTTGATATCACTCTGCATTAGAGTAGACAACGGCATCCGCGAGAGACACCAGGAGTGCACCAGCCGTTCCTTCACCCAAGCCCAGACTACGGGGTCATGCCCACAACCTCCAGCACTTCCTGAATCCAAGCCCATGCAGCTAGGTCGGTCCCCTTGGACGCCAGTGGAACACACCCGCCGACGGGCAGCAGGGGAATGCCTGTACTGTGGCAAAAGGGGCCACTTTCTGAGGACTTGCACAGTAAGACCAAAAGAATAGGCTCGCCAGTCACAGTGGGGGTTCTGGCGAGCCCTAACAACCCCCGTAATCCGGTGCCGCCTCGTCTGCAAGTCCCGGCTACCCTCTACTTTCAACAAGAGTCACTCCCCCTGTTAGCCCTCATAGACTCTGGAGCCGAGGGCAACTTTTTAGATGCAGCATTGGTCCAACAAGCTGGCCTTCCCACTGAAGCCCTAAGATCGCCTCGCACAGTGGAGGATTTGTATGGCAGCGCCTTGGGCCAAGTTACCCATTACACTGTCCCCGTGTCTGTAGTACTCTCCAGGAATCATCAGGAGACTATTCAGTTTAAACTCATCTCGTCTCCAAACACACCACTGGTCCTGGGGTTCCCTTGGTTACAGCAACACAATCCACACATTGATTGGTCCACAGGGAGAATTCAGAGTTGGAGCTCCTACTGCCTCTCCACCTGCTTGCAATCTGCTCGGTCTCCATCAGAGGGCAGCACTCCACCACCCAACTCAGAGCCCCTGGATCTGTCGCGGATACCAGAGGAATACCATGACCATGACCTGAAGCAAGTTTTCCGCAAAGACCTCGCCTTGTCGTTGCCACCACACCGTCCCTATGACTGCGCCATAGACCTCATCCCTGGCTCCACCCTTCTGTCTAATTGTCTGTACAACTTGTCCCGTCCCGAACGAGAAGTGATGGAGAGCTACATTAAGGAGTCATTACAAGCTGGTCTCATTCGAAAATCCTCCTCACCAGTAGGGGCAGGCTTCTTTTTTTGTGGCCAAAAAGGACAAGACTCTGTGCCCGTGCATCGATTACAGAGGCCTCAATCAGATCACTGTCAAAAATAAATATCCCCTACCTCATCAATTCCGCCTTCGAACCCCTACACGGAGCCACCGTCTTTTCCAAGCTCGATCTCCGGAACGCCTATCACTTGGTCCAAATAAGGGAAGGAGACAAGTGGAAGACCGCCTTCAACACCCCACTGGGACATTTCGAATATCTGGTCATGCCTTTTGGATTCACTAACGCCCCAGCCGTCTTCCAGGCCCTCGTCAACGATGTACTTCGTGACTTCCTGAACCAGTTTGTCTTCATCTACTTAGATGACATCCTCTTCTTCTTGCAGGACAAAGCCAGCCACATAACCCATGTCCACCAGGTACTCCAACGTCTTCTGGAAAATAAATTGTTTGTCAAGGCTGAGAAATGTGAGTTCCATGTCAGTTCCGTGAGTTTCTTTGGTTACATCCTGGAAAAGTGGCCAAGTGAGACCAGACCCCACCAAGGTTAAAGCGGTCTTGGAATTGCCGATCCCCATGACTCGCAAGCAGCTGCAACGGTTCCTGGGGTTTGCCAATTTTTATCGCCACTTCATCCGAGATTGGCCACCCCCCTCACCAGACTCACCTCATCCAAAATCCCCTATTCCTGGAACCCCGAAGGGGACTCAGCCTTGACCAAGCTCAAGACCCTCTTCACGTCGGCTCCCATCCTCATCCGACCGGACCCCGGAAAACAGTTCACCGTGGAGGTGGATGCGTCAGACGTAGGGGTGGGGGCGGTGCTCTCCCAATACTCCGACTCCGACCAAAGGCTCCATACCTGCACCTTCTTCTCCCGACGCCTCAACCCCGCCGAGCGGAACTACGACGTCAGGAACTGGGAACTTTTGGCCATAAAACTGGCGTTAGAAGAATGGCGACACTGGCTGGAGGGAGCAGAGTAGCCGTTTATTGTGTGGACGGACCACAAAAATCTGGAGTATATTCAGAAGGCTAAAAGACTCAACTCCCGCCAAGCACGCTGGGCCCTGTTCTTTGGGTGCTTCAACTTTACCCTCACCTATCGTCCCGGTTCCAAAAATATCAAGACCGACGCCTTATCCCGCCAGGGCTACCTTCTGGACCATGACCCTGAACCCGACACTATTCTCCCATCAACATGCGAGATGGCCACCCTGACATGGGAGATCGAGTCAGTAGTCCGGGAGGCACAGCATGATCAACCAGACCTTGGTGACGATCCCCCAAATTGCCTGTTTGTTCCTGATTCTGCTCGCTCCCAGGTGCTCCAATGGTCCCATAACTCCCGCTTCACATGCCACCCAGGCGTGACTCGCACACTCTCCCTGATGAAAAGCCACTTTTGGTGGGCTACCATGGAGGCGGACACCTGGGCCTTTGTGGCCGCATGTGCAGTCTGCGCTCACAGCAAGACCTCCCATCGACCACCGGCGGGATTACTTCAACCCCTCCTGGTTCCCTGTTGTCCATGGTCCCACATTGCCGTAGATTTTGTTACCGGGTTACCACCCACTCAGGGCAACACTACCATCCTCACCAATATTGACCGGTTCTCGAAAGCTGTGCATTTCATTGCACTTCTCCAACTCCCATCGGCTCGAGAAATCGCGGATATCTTGGTCCAACAGGTTTTTCGTCTCCATGGAATACCACTAGACATTGTATCGGACCAAGGCCCTCAATTCATCTCTCAGGTATTGAAAGCTTTCTGTCTATCCCTGGCAGCCACCGTCAGTCTCTCTTCCGGATTCCATCCCCAATCCAACGGCCAGACGAAAAGGGCCAACCAGGATCTTGAGGCTGCCTTACGCTGTGTGGCTGCCACCAACCCATCCTCCTGGAGCTCCCAACTTCCCTGGGTCGAGTGTGCACACAATTCTCTTACCTGTACTGCTTTTGGTCTCTCTCCCTTCGTATCTTCCTTAGGGTATCAGCCCCCACTCTACCCAGCCCAAGAACAGGAGTTAGCAGTTCCCTTGGTGCAACATCACCTCCGCCGCAAGATATGGAGAGAGACCAGGGCAGCGTTACTCCAATCCTCGGACAAGAACCGCCAGATTGCAGACAGACACAGGATTCCGGCAGCACAATACTCACCGGGTCCGAAAGTTTGGCTATCTTCCAAAAACATTCCAAAGACACATAGAGTCTAAGAAACAGTCTCCACGCTACATTGGTCCCTTTTCCATTGAATCCCTCAGCAGTGAGGCTCAAAATGCCCATCTCCATGAGAGTCCACTCCACTTTTCACGTCTCACAGTTAAAACCAGTCTCTTCCAGCACTCTGTGCCCTCTGTCCGACACCCCTCCACCCGCCCGGGTCATTGATGACCAACCCACCTACACTGTCAGGCGGCTAATGATGAACACCGCCGGGGATGGGGTTTTCAATACCTGGTGGACTGGGAGGGATACAGCCCAGAGGAGCATTCCTGGGTTCCACGCTCTCGCATCCTCGACCCACAGTTGGTAAGGGACTGTCATCAATCCCCTCCTGATAATCCCGGAGGGTCGCCAGGAGGCTCCCGTTAAGGGGGGGGTACTGTCATGGTTAGCCACCATACCATGTTCTCTGCAGTGTCCAGTGCAGTTTTCCCTTTCCCTGTGTGTCTTGTGTGTCCTCCGTTTGTCTGTAGTGTGTGTCTGTGTGTATGTGCTCCAGCTTCCGGCTTCCACCTGCTGCTGACTAACCAGCGGTCTCGCTGCTCTGCCGGCTAACCAGCGGTCTCCCTGCTCTGCCAGCTAACCAGCGGTCTCCCAGCCTTGCCAGCGAACCAACGGTATCCTCGGCTCCACCTGTGAAACCCCCGTGAAACTCGGAACCAGATCACGCCACTCTACAGATCCATTGCTGGCCTCACATCGCCACCCTCCGTTCTTGGTTCTGAAGCAGTCCGTCCAGGACTGGGTGCACCGCTTCCTCAAGAGCTGTAGCGGACAGCTCTGTTTTCCCCCTCGAGAAAAGACTATATTCTTGCACTTACCTTTGTTTGAATAAATACTGACTTATCTCCTCACTCCTTGTATTCTGCATTTGTGGGTTCTGACTCGTACATTACGACAAGGGGTGTGTCCACATGCTGGGAAGAGTTTGGATAAGTAAGTCTGGAAGCAGCTGAAATATGTGTTAACGGTCACAAAATGTGTCTTGCCAGCCTGCTAAAAATACACATTCCTCCGGGGTGAGGCAGCGCCTTCATCTAATGTGCCTTATACATGGAGTTTAATTGGAAGTTTTCACATAACTGCTAACAGTTCCTGAGCAGTTGGATTGTCAATGGCTCAGGAATCCAAGAGATGTTTTCTAACAGCATAACTATCTACCTGAACATTTTTCATCTTCATTGCACTGTTTGCATTTCACTCTTCACTCTGGCCTTCCTCTCCTACTTTAGCTTAACTACATTCTGGTCCTAAATCCTCTCTTAAGGAAGACGCCGGGCATGGGGAAGGTTGTTTTATTGCATTAACCTTAACTCCCTCTAGACCAATAAAACAAGCTCACATGTGGTAGAGCGGCTCACAGCCACACATGCACATAGCCACACATACACATGCAAAGATGCCACACACACACACACACACACACACACACATTACAATGTGAGAAAAGAGCGAACATAGCAACTGTTTTGGCCATGTAGCCTATCAACACACTAAGCCAAATGCTCTTTGCATGTGTGGCAAATGCCTCTGCGGACAATTACTGTTTAATTCATTTGCATACCATCTGCACGACATGAGGTGTTTAGACATTTACTTCTTGTAAAACCTGTAAAATGGATTGTTTTATAAAACAAAGTTTGCCAAATTAGAGTATCTGAGCAAGGGTAATGGCAAACAAGGATATTCTAAAATTTACAGTTTAGTTTATATTTTGTTGATTAACCTGGAGCTCAGTCTAGCATTATCAACACTGGCAAGTACACTACTGTTTGTAGCAACAAATAAAATTTCCCAGTAAGACACTGTTGATTCCAAGAAGCATCAAAACTATAAATGCCAAGGCTGATTCATTTTACCATGCAAACTTGCTTAAACCTGTTTATAAACTGAATGTATAAATGCTTAGCTAATATGACAGATGTGATTGAAGTGAACCATATGCCTCTTCCATATTTAGCAAAAAATACACATTTCTATTAAATACATTCCAGAGAATTAAAACACATATTTCAGACATAATACAGTCCCATGACATCATGTGTAGACAATAGTGTTTGGGAGGTCTACAGTACTGTGCATGTAAAAGAGGGAGCGTGCGTGTTTGTATGAAAGTGGTGAAGCTGGCAGGCTGTGCAAGGGGCAGATGTGCAAAAGGCTGAGCAGAACGGAGACAGGTCAGTAACAAGAGTTGTTGTTTTTTGTTAAGGAAATCATGTGTTTATATTGTCTTTCTTTAATTATTTATCCTATTTTTTTCTTATTCCACTTCATTCTGGCATTTGGGCCGGGGCTATGGAAGTTTTTATTGGACTTTATTAGTTGTAACCCACAGAAGACAATCCACAAATGTATACCATTACCCACAAATATTTCACTATCCACAAACATGTATTTGTGTTGTGTAAAGTCATATCCACAAAAATGCAGAGCGATTTGCTAATATGCATAACTTACTCTGTAAAAATGCATTTTAATTTCACATAAAAATGATATAGGTTTTACAAATGTAAATAGTTTCACCTCAACAAATACATGTAAAGTGATATTTATGTATTTGTGGATCCATTTTTACATGTGAATGACATCTGCTAAATGCTAATGCTAGCCTAGCTATGATTCTAATTGGCATTACGACCTAGACAGGCCCAGGAGAAGAGCAACTTGGCCACGGCAGCTCAAGTTTTTGTTCCTGTAGCACCAAAGCAGCAGAGAGAAGCTCCACAAACTGCCACGAAAGCAAGCTAGCGCCTGTGGGGTAGCTAGCCAGCCGGCTAGGGATGCTCACAGGCCCTGCTGTGAGCTACCATTTTAATCAGTATTGAATAAATAAATATGCCTATGAAATAAATAAATATAGCTATGAAATAAAACCTGAAATAAATAAATTAGGTATTAAATATATGAATACATGTGACTATAAATGATTCAGTATAGTTCAATAAATAAATAAATAGGTTTTTATTTAAAATTTTTCAAAGAACTACTTTGAAAAGACGATGCAGGCCAGTTTGCAGTTTGACAACACCAACACCGCTGGTTAGGTTTTCTTGCTGGGTTTGGTTCCTGGCATCCTGTTGTGCTTCAACTCTCTGTGATTTATGGAGTTTTGTTATACTATGATGCCAATAGTTTAAAAGAGCAGGAAAATAAGTACAGGGCTGTAAATGTTTGTTTATTGCTACTGATGGGCCTGATTATGATTGTACCTCTAAAAAGTTTAACAATACGTTTTAAATACATTTCATTAGACCAAAGGCTATACATTTAATTCAGCACATGAAAACCACCAAAAAAGGTCAGAGCTACAGGTTATCATTTCTCTGCAGTGGTGATAAATGGAGGATTAAGACAGGATCTAATCCTGTCATTGTGAACTTTTCAAAGAGGCAGACTAAAGTTATAAATCCAGTGTCATTTCTCACCTGCCTTTGTATGACACTTAGCTATTCTCCGAGACAAAAATGTAAACATCTGTGTAAAATATGATCATCAAGAGGAGGTCACTCACAGTTCTGTTTGCATTACCCCATTATTTTTACAACCAAACTACAGAGAAGAGGTTCAAAAATGCAGTACTTTTGAAGAGGCCAGAAGAGATTGGAGAAAGGTCTGCATTTCAAAACAATAAATGGTGACACAAATCATTCTTATGCCTAACTAAGCAAACAACAGTGTAAACAGAACACAAAGTCATTGTAGAGAAAATAAACACTATCCTTGTTATGGATCTTCTTGAGAAATGGAGAGATGCTCTTATAGGTTGGATCTTATGACCACATAATCCTGAGGGCCAATCAGACGACAGGTTGAATAATGACATGGGCTAGAACATGGCCATAAATCAATTATCTCCTGACCTGATGATGGCGTGAGAATGAAAATCCCATTTGGGCAGAGCATGAGTACTTGGTTTCGTATATGTGTGTGTGTGTGTGTGTGTGTGTGTGTGTGTGTGTGTGTGTGTGTGAACACCTGTTTGTCCTTGTTATACCTTCACAATTTCAGCTATTTTGTGGAGCATTCCTTATATGATTGCCTGAGGACAGAGACGGATGGAGGGAGCAGATTGGTGGGATGCATGTTGTCCACAAGACTTTAGGGAAATACAAGGCATCTATTTTATATGCATTTGAGCTAGACAATAAAATTTGATTTCTACTGCTGAAGGCAGGATGGATCAGTGTTTTTACAACTATGTACATGCGTTTTGCTGGTTTGGGTTTCCTGTTTTGCATATCTACAGAACAGACATTAGTCCACTCAAACAAAAAAAAAAGTATTTTTACCTTACAAAAAGGTGTGTACCAGGATCTATTTCAATGTGTTTAACTCAAAATTGATGTGTGTTTGTGTATCTATGCCTTATGCACATATCATCCTGAAGCAAGTGAGTATAAGAAGAGTGCAGTAAGAGAATCAGATCCAAGCTAGCCAAGCCCAGAGCCATCCCTCCTCTAGGGGAGTATTGGCTTACAGATAGTAGCGGTGGTCTTATCTTCCCAGTTTATTTATCAAGGGATTACCCGGTAAAGCCAAGGGAACTTTCTCAGCCTCCTCTAACCCCAAGCGCATTGCACTGTGGGATGAAGGGGCCTTGTTTGTTCTGTGAAGACCCCCCTCCTCCACTTTTCCATAGTTTGTGTGCTAAATGTGCATACACACACAGCCTGGTCGTCTAATGCTACAGACTGTTAAACTCTAGGAACAGTACTATATTTGTCAGCACTGCCAAAGTGAACAACAGCTAAATACACTTTCTAGTAGAGCTCAGAAATTCTTACAATTTGCAACAAAGATACACAGATCTTTCCTCTACAGCAGTTGGCCAAGTCACATACTGAGATTGTGTTTTATTAACTGTTCCTGACCTTAGCTAAAACAATATCCACTTTTCAACCAAGCCTTAGATATTGTATTCATTTCTCACAATTATGTATCATAGGGCTGAATGGATGGAAATGGAATATCAGCTCATAGAACTACAAACCACTGGTTCTGTGCCATTAGTTGTACTATTTGAAATTAATTGCTGGAACTCACTTAAAGCTTCTTTGCATTGTCTCAGTGGTGTACATTTATGTAAGTTCAAGTGTAAATGTGCATGTATATGTGCAAATGTACATTTTATGACTTCACCATCGCAAGAAGCGCAAAACTGCATATTATCTCATTCATATCCCTGAGAATACCTCCTGGGACTGCTGCTAACATCCATTATCCAAACCACAGTCACTGTCATCTCAAGATATTTGACACTAAATTTTTTCTCATAACCATGAAATATTCACTAACCAGTAAAACTTATCACATAAGTAAGTGACAGTATTAAACACACTGCCCTCAAAGACAGAAATCAAAAGCGGCAACAGTGCTTTCCTTCTCTTTGGGTTTAGTTACATGATGCCACCTTTGAAATGGGAATGTCATTCAATATGAATGTTTCAATGAGAGTTATGTACAGTAACCAACGCAATTAGCTTTATTTGGTTTTTATTTCATTGCGGTTTCTAACTAAAGAAGAAAAAAAGCAAAAGAAATGTGATCAGTAGCCAAGTAGCGGGAACGCAAAGAGAACACCAGGCCGCTAGTTCACATAGTGGTGGGCTCTCGGACCAGGAAGATCCTTGTTACTTGGCAACATGGTTGTTTATGATGTTTTCTCCAAAGAAAACCCAAGGCATCAATTTTATTTCAAATGACTGGAGTTTTTGCCATGGAGCATTACGATAATTGTGTTTAAACAAGTAACAATTTCCATCTAATTGCAACACATATGAAAATAGAAAGGGAGGGCCTGCTATTTGTGCCGGAGAAGGGTTTCCATTTCTATTTTCACAGAGTACATTTTTCATTAAGTTGAAATAAGAGAAATCATCAACAATCTTAGACCTACTGTTTCAGGTGCAATATACTTTATAAGGCAAGGAGTCTTTCAGGTTTATCTGTTTTTGTCTCATCCAAATGACAAAAAAAAGACATAATTACATGATTTGATGAGGATCAACACTGGATACTATGTGTGACAGTTTGTTACAATATACTGCCATCCAAGAATAACTATATATATATATAGATCCTTGATATATATATATATATATATGTAGCAAGGATCCAGCCAGATTAAAAAGTTTCCCCTTTTATTTACGCATTAAGGCGACTACTTGAATTTCGCAGACTAGCAGTGTTGTGGTGGAGGGCTTGAGGTTAAGGAAGCAAGGTTGAGAGTGGAAAGTTGCCAGTTCAAACCCTGGACCATCTGGGAAAATCTGGGGGGGTTAGTCGAATAAGGAAGTCTCTCTCCTCCCTCATCAACACTTTTAGGCTGTGTTTTACGTTTAACCACACAAAGAGACAGATGTAGGCTTTAAGGTGTTGAGTTTAATCAGACCATTATGGCCTCAAACAGCGGTCAACCCAGGACTAGGACAGCAATAGAAGAGACAGCAAAGTAATTGTAGAGTCTACTAAAAAAACAACATGCCTGGGTTTCCAAAGATGATCTAAAGTGGCTCTGGGTGGAGCAGGCAGAGATTCTAT
Organism: Siniperca chuatsi; assembly: GCF_020085105.1. Lineage (NCBI taxonomy): Eukaryota > Metazoa > Chordata > Actinopteri > Centrarchiformes > Sinipercidae > Siniperca > Siniperca chuatsi. The sequence goes on along the minus strand of NC_058054.1, from coordinate 15,925,265 downwards.
CAAATGCTGATTATCTACAATGAGAGGGTTACACTTTAAATGATGAAGAATGCTGTGTGTAGAGCCAGTTATTTACATAAATTAGAATATATAAGATAATAGATGCATTTCTTACATATGTAGCTACATATTTGAGGATGAACTGTTGTTTGCTGGTTAAGATTTATGATGAATTTAATTGATGATGTATCGGTAGAGAGTGTTCTCTGTGATTAGACCTCTTGATTATAGTGAACTACCTAGTCTTGAGTGACAGACAGAAAGTAGCATATGTGTGACTCAAGGATGGTACAAAATTATTAAAAGGCCAACAGACTTGTTGATACGACTACATCATCTGATAATGTTAAGCCGATGCTGTAAACAACATTCTTTTCACGTGTGTGTGAAGTAACACTTCAGTTTTTTTGGTCAGGAAAGATTAAAGCTGGTGTCTATGAGAGCAGGCGGCAATTAAAGAAAAACTGCATCAAAGACAGATGTTTGTGTCATTTGAACTGTAAAAAGAAAATTCATAATCAATTAATTAATTACTGAATACAAAAGAAAGCAAACATCATCAGTTTATGGGTTTGGATGTGTCCTCAACATTATGTATTCTGGAGATTATAATGTGTTGTAGCTTTAAGAAAAAAACTAAAATAGTCTTCAGCCTATTTCGCCGTAAAAGCATTCAGCATACGTATATAACACCCCCTGAACCACTCGTGGGTTAATTGTGACAGCTTTCCACTTAGTCTCTCCCAGAAAGCCTTGAGTGAGAGAGTTTAGATGATTTACAACATTACTCTTCTCCCCTTGCCTTCTTTTCTCTCTCTTCCAGCCAATTCTTAGCCATTGCCATATTTTTAGGTCTCTCTTCATGCTTTCTAAATCACTTTGTCTCCATCTTTCTCTTTAGTCTTCACTCTGCAGTCTCTGTCAGTCAGTCACACCCCCGTTTTTCTCTCTCTCTAATCCGAATGATGTCAGTACTAATTAAAGAGAGACTCAGTCCCTCGTATATCACAGTGAAAAGTCCTTGAGATTCCAATCAGTAAAGAGAACATTGCGTTTCTCTCTCCACTATGAGCCATGTTTACCCTGATTAAATCACTCACAGATGATCTAAAAATGAGAGGCTCTCATTTTTTCCTTGTAAATATGGGTGTTACTTTGGAGTTTGTTGACAACATTTGTCCATCTTTGTAAACAAATTTACGAGAATTACAGACAGAAAATGTGGCAAGATGTCTCAGAGGATTCAAGTGGTGTTACACCACAGAGATGGAGGAAAAGGCACAGGAAAAAGAGACAGACGAAGGTCAAGTGAGTTCATCTCGTCTGTGTCTGCGATATGGTGGACATACGCGTGCACAAGCAAAGAAAATAAGCTTGTGGATAGAAACTTTGGGAGTCCACGTGTCCATTTGAAGCCTTCCAATGAACCAGCAATTACCACTAAAATCAAAACACAGATGCAGTAGGCATTCACGTTAACTTCACAGCACCAGCTGCATGATATCATCATGCCAGTTAGCTCAAGTTTAAAGGTGCTCAAATACCAGGCCAGTGAGCACCCAAGCATCAGGTGAGGCTGTTGTGAGACACATACAAGGATGGCAGGGGGGTATTTAAAGGGTGACAGAGAGGTATGGGGAGAAACATGGAGGGGTAGGAAGGAGGGCTTACAAAAGGGCGGGGGTGCTTTAATCTAGAGGCACAATTATTGAGAACCAAATGGTCAGAAAGGACTTGATGAGCAATCCCAGAGAAGAGATTTTTCTGAAAAAATTGCAGTGTGATATTGAAACAGTTTATAGTTGACAGAACCAATATTACATGATGAGGTGTCCTGATTTACTAGATTATGGACATGGTGGAAGCACAAACTCTGCATTATGTCACAGCATTTTTCTGTGTCACAATTTAAATTTATTGCAAATTAAATTAAGGTCCAGGTTGGTCCAGTGACACACTGTGACTAGTGTAGCGAAGACCTATGGATACAAGCTTTGTTGCTGATATTTATTAGTCTTGTCAACGACAACGTCAACATATTTGTGCGCCTTCAACCCTCTTTCTTTTTCCTATCATCTCTCTCTCTGCTGTTATATCTTATTCTGTGCGAAACAGTCCATCTGAATAGCAGACCTCAGGCTCTGAGGGAAAGCCCCACATCATTTAGTCTCCCTTCTGTGAACATTTCATCAACCTATAATCAATTACAGTACATATCTGAGAAATTACATGATTTCTGAAATTATATGATTCCACCAATCCAAGTCATGGGTCACAGAGAAAAATAATATACTAAGGACCACTGCTTTATGTTCAGATCCAAATTTAATGGCCCAGCAATCAATCATATGGCAATTACTCACTGTTACGACTGCATTTTTCATACAGAGAAGATTTTTTTGTGGTGTTGAAGGCTGCTGCATATTATCAGCAGCAAGGCAAACACCAAAAGAGGAGAGCGGTAAAAGATGTGTGAGGGTGGATGAGGAGAAGAGAGGCTGCACCCACCATCATTAGCTAATGGACCGCTAAGTAAGTCAGTCAGTCAGCTTGAGGGTTAGATAGAGTGCCAAAGGCGCACACAACTTAGAAAGATGGGTTAAGCGTATAGATTTGCCATGAGCACATTTTGCGTCAGCTACCATTCTGCTAACAGTCTCAAATATTAGATTCAGAAACCATATATAAAGGCCTGAACCTGTATAGCTAATCCTTTTATATAAGGTGACATCCAGAGGTGTTGTCAGCAGCTGATGTCAGTGTATCTCAAAAAGTTTAAAAAACTCTTTCTATTCTTACCTTCACTCTTAGTTATCATTCTTTTTTATTATTTTGTTGTTTATTTGATAGTAACAGTGCAAGTAACATTATATTACATTATTTGAAATATAGTAGATATTTTGCATAACTCCTTTTTCCAACCTGCACAAGTACAAAATGTAAATTAAATTACATATACAGTAAAAATTACATTATATATCATCACAGTGGTACAACATCAAAGTGACCTGTAGAAATGCAATGTCCTTGAATTGGCACACTGGTAACTGGTAAAACATTATTAGCATTCAATTATGTTATTGCCAGTAAACCTTAAAATAACTGTGATAAAGACTAACTAATATGAGCTCTGGTTACATATTAGCTACATCTGTAATGATTTTAGTTAACTTTAATTCATTTGGCAGTGTATGCCATATACCTTCTTCACAAAAAATTACAACTGCCCAAAAGTAGCCTAATTATCTGAGGACAACTTATTTAAACATCAACAAATGAGTTAAGACAAAAATCAGTGCATGCATAAATACTTGATCTATCTGTAAGGGTAAGTAATGTCTAATTATTTTACAGCAACTACAATTAACTTTATCTTTACAGTGCTAGCAATGTCCATGTTTATGTTTATGTTCAAGTACCACTGTTATCATACAGTATACAAAAGTACAGTAATAACTATTTTTATTCTGCAGCATCTTCAATTTCCTTGTCTTGTTTTTATTCAATGGGAAACACAGAAACTGTGTTTGATGTGAGATGATGCTAAATTAGTGTCGGAGGTATGGATAAAATTCTCTGTTAGTGTTGTCTATGTTTTTGTCTATCACTAAATTGACCAATAAAGGTGACACCATTACAATTAAGCAAAAAAAATCATGAAAATTCAATATTGCCATAAAATATTTTCTTCTCATTGATTTGCTATGTTGCCGATAATGGCATGACACATTCCACAGAATTAACAGTACGGCAAAATATCTGATGGTACATACATACAGTATATATCATCATATTGCCCAATCCTATGCTGAAACCATGAAAATAAAGGGCTGCAGAGAAGGGGACAAGGAAAGTAAAATAAGAAACTGTGGTAACAACAAAGTTTGTTTTCACACCAATGATATTCCTTTATTTTATTGAGGGATAGAGTAAAAGAAAAAGCGCTTGCCATGTAAGCCGCTGCAGTCTGTTGAGGTGCCGCCGTGGTGAATGGAAACCTTCCAGTCATCCCACTGGCCCTTGTTTCCATTATCTAAAGGCCCAGGCTGCTATTATCATTCCTCCATAAGACTGTAATGAGAAGTTGGGGTAAAACCAACAAGCGAATAAGGTAGACCTGCATTTAAACTGCTCTAATCTTGACTGGTACTATTTTCTCATAAGCACACTGTAAAGCTCTCAGAGCAACTGAGTCAGTGAGTGAATGAATGAGTGAGTGAATGAAGGTGTGAGTGAATACATGCTTACATGATTTATCCTAAAGTCTACTCATCTTCAGCAAGTACAAGACATAAAGTTCCCCTCTAGGTCATATAAGCCATATAATTTTTATGACCATGCCAATAAACAGCAGTCTGTGGCCTCTCAAGCACAACCGCCTCCGGAGGGAGAAACTCTGAAATTAATTCAACAGGGTAGCATTCAGAGGGAGAAAACCTCACTAATCATTGGAGCTACCATTTCCACTGGGGCCCAATAAGAGTAGCCACTTTTACTGGATATTTTCCAATTTTCTCCTAATTGTGTCTACTCGACATAATCCAGCCCCAGGCTCCCCCAATATCCATAACCATAACCCTTTCCCTTTGACCCATGTTCACGCTCCATCTCAATAAGAGCAGGAATGTGTTAGAACAGAATCTATCCTTCTGCTGCCCTACATAACTATCAATAGCTGCCTTTCAGTCTCACGTGTGCTGCTAGTATTGTCACAGGGTGGGCCACACATCTAGGCTCCTTACAGGACTTCTAAAAACCTGATACCTGCACACAGCGTGGCAATGTGTGTGCGTATGTACAGTATATGTGTTATGACCCAGGTCCTACCCTATGACGTACTGCAACATATAGTGCAGACTCTGTGTAGTCTGCTGCTCTCTAAGTGAAAGACTAGAGACAATAATTGCTTTAATAACATCTCCATATAATATTCTGACTCTGCAAAAAACAGAGTTACTTCTTAGTACTTGACTTCACACATACAGCAAGTTATAAAAATCAACAGAAGGTTAAGCAAGGTATTTGCACTTTATTTCCTTCGCAGTAGGATAGTAAGGATAATATATAAGAAAATTGGGTGTTTGTCTGGGAGTGGGGTATATAGGGGTGCAAGGGTGAAGGTGGCTGCGCTGACACAGTAGTTGTGCGCTGGAGACTTAACAGTTTTCCTTGACAGGCCACTGTGGGTTTATAAAAACATACTCTGATTTAAAAAGGCCATGGTTTCGAGGTAATACATGGTAATAGGACTGTGTGTTATTCTGTGTGTGGGTATGTGTGTGTGTCTGAGCATAAGTGAATGAGTAGACTTAGTTGATCATGTTTGCACTCTAGCCTGGGTGAATGCCTTCGTGAAGCAATGAGAGCGCAGAAAATGAGAGCCACCAGTGTGCGACTGGGGGCCACCTCCTTTATCAGCAACAATTCTTTTGGCCCTTTTTTCCAGCTGGCTGGGTCTAGTTTGTATGGCCTAGCTGGAACCCTCAATTCTGTCCCACTTGTCCCCGTGCTGGACTCCCTGCTCCAGGCTTGCCTGCCACCCCATGAATACCAAGCAGGCATACACACACATACGTACATACACACACGATATAGAAGCTGGGTCTCTCTCGGCATAGTTGTATTAGGTCAGTCTTTAAGCCTGGCAACCAACCCTCCTTTGTCTGCGCGTGCATATGTGTATACAGTAAGTGTCTATGCATTTGGATGTGTGTGTTTGATGTGAGTGTTTAATGTAGAATCATTCAGGCTCTGTGATGTTCCTTCACAGCTTTAAAGGACCATACCAGTGGTTTTGCATGTTTAAGCCCATTAACTACAAATTACTTATATTTTATGTTACTACCAACCATTTCCCACTAGAATTGCTATACATTTTTCAGTTTTACAGTTTTTCCACCTTCCAGATGGACATTCATTTCAGTTCATTATGGTACACTATGAAACTTTACTTCTAGGGGGTATTGAAGCTTACTTGACAAAGATAATCTGTCACAGTGAACACCTTGTCATAAATAGTTTTTGTCTTCATTGTTGCATGCTGATCATTGCATTTTTATGCAAGAAATTCAGAATGAGATATGAGAATGTGATAGCAAAGACTTGAGATTTGGCTTGCAGTCACAAGATATGTTGTTAGGAAACTAAACCCACAGGACCAGCAATAATAATAGTAATGGCACTGAGTGCATTGTAATCTGTCTTTACAAAATAATGAAGTGAGCAACCGTCCCAGGAGAAAAGATACAAACAAATTACAAACAAAATTGAAGGGCCATAGGTTCTGAATACAGACATGCACACTAATTTTACAGAGGAAGTTCACCTGAACATTTGATTCTGAAAAATATAAAATTCTGCAAAACACTTAGCTAAGCTAAGGTACTGTTTGTTTTGGAAGATGTCTTGCAGTAATGTACTGCAGACAAGCATTACAGCACAGTAAAGTACAATACTGCAATGACATTTTTCAGTAATGAGTAATGTAAGGGATTACAACATGAAATTCAGTAATTACATTACAGTTAGTAATCCCAGAAATGCTCCATTACTTTGACATTTTGGGGTGTGTGCTTGTTTGCTTGCCAAGAGTTGGATGGATGGATGATATAAATTTTGTGCCTGTGCGTTCAGTGGAGAAACTGATCTGGACCTGTTAGCTTGCCGCAGGAGTTTAGGTGGGGGGAGGCAGCTAGCCTCTGCCAAAAGAACAGAACTCAGTGATACCTCAGTAAATTGTTAATGGGCTAAAACATGCTGAACCAAGTGGTATGCTCCTTTAAGTAAACCTGGCCAGCACACTTTTTTTTCACTAAGTCACCACAATAATCACTAGTCACTGTGAGAATAATGGACATTAGTTAATTAGAAGACAGCAACTGTACATTAAGTCAAACAAAATAGCCAAGCTGAAGTTTAATCCACTAACTGCTTGCATATTATGACTTCTATAGTGTCGTCTTACACTTCCAGTCCAGCTATTGGAACACTTCCAGTGAAGACTTGTCTATAAGTGGTCCCATTAAAGATGCAGCTGCACCCTACATAACCCTGTCAACATTTGAAGCATTGTTCTTCCCTTCTCTGGTCCCATATTCAACACAGTTCATGTCACAGAAAGCTATTGTGAGTAACTCAAAGTGTTGACAGGATATGAATTATAAAAACTCATATAGGTAACCCGTCATGGCCAACTAATGTGATGGAGAGAGGTAGGGATGAGGATACAAGAGACACAGACTGGGAGAATAAACAGAAATAACAGACTATTCCCACAAGTCGGGGAAGTCAAGTTCAGCCACCTATTCAGTAAAGGGGGCAACTAAAGGTAGTGGAAGCATGATGTCCAGAACTCTCCAGCTCATGCCCAGGGGACACACATTTATAAGTGCTCTTATAGATTAATTTAAAAACACTGAATACACATACGCTGTGTCGACAACCATGCCTGAAATTTAGCGGAGAGAAGGAGATGCAAGGAGGACTGACATGCCAGTGAGAATTTAGTTACGTTCCTTTTAATGATGTACATAAATCTCTGCTGATCACCTTCTGCTCCTTGGTGTATGACTCATGTTACCTTACATCGACATGCATGTCTCCACCTTTTAATTTTGGTAAAAGTCGAGTACCGTATAAATTGCGAAGATAAAAATCATGGTGTATTGTATTTACTGACAAAGCTGATTTTAGATTGTATCTCAAATTATAGATTTGATAGACTATTACATAGATTTGATAGTTTACAGTTTTACAGCAACAGTACATTGTTTTAAATTGGAAAATTAAACACAACTGCCAACTCTAAATGGATTTTTTGTTTATTCAGTATAGTCTAACCACAACGCTTGCTGTGAACTTAAGAATACAAATCCAAGATAAATTGTTAAACAAATGCACAATTTTCACTGTACATTTAACTGCACTATTCAGTCTGGCAGTCATTCATGAAACTGTCTTCGTGTTGTGAACATCCAGCTTAAAACCGCATTTACCATAAGGCATATGGTAGTACTCACAGTCCCAAATCCCCATTTTATCCACAACTTCTCTCATTTTCATCATAGTCAATGAGGAATTTATAATATTCCCCTACAGTCAGAACCTAAACAACAATGGTGATTTTTAGCTGCATTGCCATTTTGGAAAATTAGTCCTTCTCTAGCCTCAGCTCAGCCTGCCTTTCTTTGGAGGAGACAGAACTTTTTTTAGTATAAACATAATTTTTCTCTGAATAGTTTCAATACTGTGCAAACATTAATGTAGTGTGCAGGGTTCTTTGTTGCATTGGTGGAAAAAATAGCTCATAACCCACAAGCAGCCTGCAAAACCTTTCCAATCAATACACTGAACATTGCCAAGGTATATGCATAAAACAAAGATGTTAAACAAAAAGGTTTGGAGGCTTTTTGCATGTGCCATTAAAGCTGCTGATCTAGTGTGTACTCACTGTGGCAGTGATGAGTGGACCATGGAGCTGTGCATACAGTAAGGCCTCATTAACGTGCTCCCTAACCCCGAGCAGGGCTAGTTCCAGGTAGTGGTGCCCAGCCATGGCGTGGGTTAGTTGCTCCAACAAGCTGGTATACTTCCTCCAAGGCTGATCCAGTTCTGACATGCTGGCCAAGCAGCCTCGCATTACATTCAGACAGTAGCCCACGCAGGGTTTGATAAGCGTCAAGCCTCTGCAGTGGGAGCAGTACACCATCTTCACCAGGCCTTTCACACACTCTTTGCTCAGGCTGACATGTTCGGTGGCATTCATCACCTCCAGACCCTCTTCCAGGGCCAGGCCCAGTTGTCGCCCGGTTCCCAGTGCCCCAGCCAGCTCTTGGGCCATGATGGCGGGATGAGGTCCAAAAGGGTTGACGTCCTGCCTGATCATACGGAGACAGTCACCCATTTCACTGCCCATCATCATGCTGCCTTCAATTCCTGGATTGATGAGCCGTGTGTAGGCAAGTGGGAAGAGGTTGTTAAAAAACTGGTGAACTGCCACCTCCACAGAGACGTTAGTCCCGCGGAGGTAGAGGGAGAGTGAGGAGAAGAGTTGGTTAACATGGGGTAGGGCATGGCGGGACAGGGATGAGTAGGTTCCCTCCAACAGAGAACTCAGGTGGCCCTGAGAGAAGGATAGAAGGTACTGGAACATGTCTGCAAGGAGAGCAAAAAACAAAACACAGAGATAAGAGATAGAAGGAAAGACAAGGGCAGATGACATTTTATAATAGAGGAATATTGAAAATCATCGATGACATGACCCACAAGCTCTTCAGGAAGTGGGTAAGGCATTCAAAATGCAAACACATATCCAAACCCTGGCTCCTAACCAGCTAAGCTTAGCTTGTGTGTATCAGTAAGTTGGGTTGAGAAACCAGTGTCAAGTTTCCCTATAATGCGGTTGGATATCAATGTGTATGAAGTCATCACACCAATAAGTATGTCTTAAGTAGACAGTGTCTGCCTGGAGAGAGAGAGAGAGATAATCCTGATATGAGCAGCAATCGCAATAAGTTTGCATTTTCTGTAGCAAATACTGTATATTTCAGCCTAACACTCACACACACGCACAAACACACACACACACACACACACAACAGTTGAGTCATCAAGTTCTTATGTCATTTCCTGGTGAGCAAGTGAAGCTGTAAAGCAATCAGTGATGTCAGTGCAGAGGCTGATTAGTGCCAGTGAAGTGCCACTTCTTGCTAAGCAAGGTACTGTTACAGAGTAGAGAGACGGAAATGACAGAGGGTGAGCAGGGGGAGGGAAAAAAAGACATGAAACTTTAGAACAGCTTGACTCCCTTCCCCATTCACTTTCTCTCCTTTTTCTCCAATATACCCTTTTACCTATCCCCATTTCACTGCTGACTGACAGTGACAACAGTTTATTGTTGAATAAGAGTCTACTACAAAATTATGTAAATATTAATTTGATCAAAAATGATCACATAGGAACAGACAAATGGCCGGTCTTGCTTATTACCATACACAAGGTCACTTCTACCGTACAGCCTAACTCATCCTTTTGTCCCACCATCTCCTTCACCACCAGTCCACTTAATCTTGTAACCTTCTGTCCTGTTCTCCTTCTCAGCAACTCTCCACACATTCTCGTCTGTATGCAACTGTGTGGGACTGTATGTACACGAATATGTGTGCACGTGTGTGTGTATTTGTATATGCGTGTCCTGGACACAACCCCCCTCTGGGGTGTGATGTCACCTTAAAAGCATGCCAGGACATGAAGGAGCAGTAGCAACTGTAGAGAAATTGAGAAAGGAAAAAGAGGGTGCCAACACCCAACCACCACCACCACACCAAACACACACCACCAAACACACACACACACACACACACACACGCATATACACACATACCAAACACACACACACACACACACACACACACACACGCATATACACACATACAGTACATACATTAAATTAAAAAAAATAAACATAAGCCCACAGTGTATGCCAATTCTACATATGGTACTGACCGCTAACCAAATGTAATTCATCACGTTTTGTGGGATTAAGTTTTTAAAAATCTGTTTGCTTGATGTTAACACTTACATATTCATTCATAAGAGTACCTTTCTCATAGCAAATCTATCTCAGCACAAAGATTATTACCAAAGGAGTATCTGTGTGTTTGTGTGTGTGCCTGTGTGTGTCCAGCCCCTCCCAGCTCACAGACAGAAGGATAACAACAGTCATGTCCTTCTCAACAGCTGCACTAATATGACCGCTGTCTGTGACACACTGGGACTCCCCACTGGCCAGTAAAAGGCACAACTCATTTATAATGCCCCAAAAAAAAACATTGTCATGATCAGAGCTACTCCCGCACACATCAGATTTAAAGTTGTATCCTATTGGGGTTTGAAGAGCGTGACTGTGTGTGACAGAAATAAAGCAGACAGACATGACAAGTAATGGTCTGTTAGGGATTATTACTATAAAACAAGGGGTGACAAGTTCTAGTCTGACTGTAGGCTGAAAGAAAGACCTCCAGAGATGTTCAGCTAGAGACAGGCCAAGAAGAGCAAAAAAATAAGACACAAAAAGAAAGGGAATGAGCAAATATAGCATTAGATTAGCAGAGAAGTTGTAAAGTTACAGTTTCAGTTCCACTTCAGTATCTCCTAAGCCCATGGGGCTGCAGAGTTGGTACCAGTGTGAGGTCTGCCTGCTTGCCTGCCAGTCAGGCCACAAGGCTCAATAGCCACATTTACACCACAAGATGTACCCACAGGCTTAGGTTACATAGCATTACATAATGTTATTATAAAATTATCATGTTCAGAAATACCATGGGTTAATCTTACTCTCTATGAGGCACGGTGGGGGCAAAACAAAACTAGACCAATCTACATAACAAGACAAGCAAGTTTTCTCTAAAAAACGAGGTGAAATAAAATAAAATAAATCAGTATTATACTTTTCAAGAGCACCATGACTGGATGCACATCTTTCAAAGGGTTTATGACAGTTCATTAAATCCTCAAGACATTCCGTACTTGTTAAAAAAGCTTATTTTTATTTGCCAAGAGAGTAACAGAGAGAAAGAACACGAAAGAGGAAAAAAGGGAAGAGTGGGAGACCGCCTGGAAAAATTAAATAAAAAGAAGCAAGTGAACTTTTGAACAAGGAAAAACAACTACTGTACAAGTGGACTCCACCTTGTGAACATGCTCTGACATCTGGATTCATTTGACCCCCTGGGTCCGGAGCACTTCCCTGTCTCTCCATGGCAGTTACTTCAAACATCCTTCTCTGAATGTACAGAAGTGGGGCAGGAATCCACCTTTCTTCCTCGCCACACTCCCTCCGACAAACAAAAAACTGGATCCCATGATTCATTCCTTTTCAACATCAGTTCATTTCTGTTCTTGATCAAGTTCTCTCCCACGCTCAAATGGATCCTGTTTCTCATTCTGTGATAAATCAAGTACAATTGTTGTGGTTTTCTCTGCACTTTCCAGTACTGGGAAACAGGGTGATAACAAAAAACAAGAAACCAGCAGCTTTTTAAGTCCTAACTACCATTGCATGATAGTCAACTGGGTTTGATTGTTCTGTCTGACCACTGTGTCTCAATCTGGATTTGACCACACTCCACTCAGACACACAGTCGTGGGTGGCTATCATTACCATGTCACAGTCTCCCATCAGTAAGTCTCTTGGGAAATGAAGTCTGGCTGGACTGAGGCTATTTTGAATGAAGCAATTATCTTTAATTTCCACGGAAGTCCAAAATTCAAAACACATAATTGTCAAGCTAACTATACAGGAATAAATGAATAGGCCTGCTTTGTCTGTGGCCATGTGGGGCTAATCTGACATGCTCTCTGCTCGGAATAAACAAGGTATTAAACAGATAAAAAAGCAGCAGTGGCAAAGCAGAGGAGGCCTCTGTCCTGTGGTGGCCTAAACTGAGTATGTATTCATGAGTCTGGGATGGGATTTGATACCATATCTTTCCACCAATGCTATGCCAAGGCCACTCTCTGAGATCACTGGGTTTAATCATAAGAAGCTATTTCCACTTTACATTCTGGCAACCCAGTATTTTACTGGCAAAATGAATGCTTAAGTGTCACCATGGTGAAGCTGCCACAGTAACTGAGTCAAAACAAGCCCAGTGGTAGCTCTATGATTTAAGTCACAACTAAAGTGTTCCGAATTTCTAAGCCACTTTCACATTGAGAAAGATGTGTCTGTGTCTAACTGAGCAGTATTGTCACAGTTTGAGTAGTTTATGGCCAAGGCATCAAAGCTGGGTTGCCAAAACTCAGCACATGACATGTGGCACCAGACAGCTATCACAGAACAAAATGATAAGTGTGTATACAGGGGTTGGACAAACTGATTATACTGCATGACCAGTAGAAGTACTAGTTCTGGTAGTAGTTGCTGTTGTTGTAGTTATTTGTTATTGTGATTTGTAATTACTATTTAAAGGCCCTATGCATAGCACTTGAACATTTTTGACTTTGGTGACTCCTAGTGGTGGTATCAAAAAAGACACTGTGGCAGACAGCAATGCATGCCGCAAGGCAACTAAACGTTTTTCAGTTGCAGTTGCAGTGTTTACAGCATGGCAAACCAGAGCTCCAACGTGTGCCTAAGTTTCACAGCGGAATGTAAAAACTTAAAACTTGACTTAAAATATTCTATGAATGTGAGAAAGTCCATCTAACTTCAAAAAGCATTTTGTTAAGTCTAAGACTGCAGCATTTTTGAAATTCCCCAGAATCACCTAATGCTATATGTCCAACTCAATTAGATACAAGTGTAAGACAGCAAACATCGCCCTTACACTATAGTTTTGTCTTAATTTATCTTTTAAAACAAAAGGAATCACAACATGTCTTGTGTGCATTGCGCTGACAAATATGAGCCCACCTTTGCTACTCCTGTAAAATCCTGGAAATGTATTTTGTCCTTTTAGATAAAGATATCAGACGTTTTCAGATGTGGCCTGTTGTATGATCAGAAAGGTATTCTTTGACTTTTGCTCTATAAATGGTCCATCAAGTTTTCATTGTAAGGCAATTTAGCCTTCACTTTGTAATATATATCAAAATTAACAAATTATTAATAATAATTAAAAACTACTTAAAATTAAAACTTGTAAATGCAAAATGTATACACTGAGGTTAGCTATATCAGATGATGGGTAAACTGTAAAAATACAGCCTTGCAGAATGCACTGTAAGGAAAATTTAGGGTGTTCTTGATAACACGTGTGTATGCAAATATTTAGATCTAATATTCCCATTTAGATTTTGATCATGTGTGGTCCTGGAACTTTCCAAATGCTAAAACAGCTGTATAGCCCTGGGTTAGAGGGTTTAACTGTTTCTGTGTCATCGTAAGTGAGACAGCATCTTTTAATATGTGCAAGTATAAGTATGTCTGTATGTCTTGGTGTGCATGTGCGTATGCTCGCGCGTGCTTGAATATGCAGTAATATTGTGATAATGAGGTAGGAGACACTGTTCTCATACCATGGAGCTGTGGGCCCTTCCTATCTTGGCAATCAGTCCTGACTGGACCTGACCAACCGTCTTCTCAGGCAAAGCATTTTAATCCTACCACAGGCTTGGATTTCAGACAGGTCACCACACAGATATATGACATAGTGACACATGTGTAGATTACATATCCTTGTTTTAATTAGTAGAAATACTGTACATAGGGCCATCTCCCACTCAGCACGGGTCATCTTAGCTTACTGGGGAAACTGCAATGTCATACAATCTACCTATAACCTTTCAGCAAACAGTTTAATGGTAATAAACTATTAATAAGTCAATGAATCAATCTTTTGATTCATCAGACTTGTGTGGCAAAATCACACATCTAAAGTCTAAAGTGGGAGCATGACTCACAACACATGCAGACGTGCTGTTCACGCAAATTTGACCTGAAAGGTCAAGAGCTGTGCTCTTGTCAAAATCACGTGCCCCTTAGAAAACCCATATATGCAAACACAAATGTGTGCGCACAAATTTCAGTGAACTCTGGCTCCAAATCCTAATTTGCTTGTCCTGCTATCAGGGAGCTAACAGGTGGGATAATGAGCTTGGGCAGGAGGACAGAAGGAGGTGGTGGAGGAGGTGGTAGAGCTCCCCATCTCTCTATCAGCATTCCGGTAATTAAAAAGGCAGCCAAGCTATATCAAAACTCTGAAACAATAAACAATTCCACAGATGCCAGGGGTATTCGAGGTGCACTTGGCTATAATGTGGTGGTGCTGGTGGTGTGTGTGTGTGTGTGTGTGTGTGTGTGTGTGTGTGTGTGGGGGGTAGAGGTGGAGATTGGATGCTCTCTGCTCTGGCCAAAGTAGGGAAACATGATCGAAGGCAGGGGAATGAGCAGACGAGAGAAGGACGGGGACAGAGGAGACAGAGCAAAGGGGCAGTGGGTGAGGGGCTGAGGGAAGAGCAGGGGAGGGAGGAAGGGTTGTTCAAATGGCTAATACCATAAAGGGGAGATATGGAAGGCCAGTCCGAGGGCAGACTGTTGACAGGCTGATGGACAGCACCTCTGGTCCTAAGCATTAAGGGGGCCACAGGTCTACAGAAACCCCCCATTTCTCTTTTGTTCATTGGTATATAAATCACAGTGTCTCTTTTGATATAGTGTAGCGCTAAGGTGCAGCACAGAGTGTCATACACAAAAAGAATTTGCACTCATTGATAATTACTTATAGCTAGCTTATAGCTACAATCAAAAGTATGCCAGTTCCACAAGTAGGAATGACTTCTGACTCTTACTGTATGAGCAGCCATACTGCACATACAGTATGTAAGGTCATATGCTTTTTACATCTTAGAAGGACTGTCACATACATGTTTATTTATTTCAGTTGTGAAATATTGTTTTGATCTGCAGAAAGATTCTGTAGAAAAGTAGAACATGCACATCCAAAAATGGAATCATGTGCAGAAAAGAAAGCATCATAAGCACAAGTAGTTTCCATGCAACAGTAAATATGCTGCCAGTAGCTTATTACTCTGCAGAGTGGAACATTAAGAAGTCAATCTAATAGTATAGAGGCATTTTCTCTAAAACCTGGCTATATTGGTGACAGTCTATGGTTTTGGGATAAACAAAAAAGCCTTGTCAAGGTAATAACCCATTATATAAGTGGAAACTGATGATGACTAGAGACCGCCGGAGAAAGAGACTGGACTCCAGATTTTCATGAAAAAGAAAAGGAAACATTTAGGCTAACATAAGATTAACATAAAACAGACCCTTGAACTGACTCAGGTGTGAAAGGAATCCAAGATGAAAGGGAGTCTAATGAAGAATTTTCCACTTTCCTTAGCAGGTGTGGCCCCTGTTTCAATTTATCAGCTTAATATGAATTGAGCATAGAGGGTCACTTATGCATTGTTTCAATTATGGGCCAAAACTACTATTTGTAAGCCCATATGCTCATGCCATTAAAAACAACACAAAAACGCTTTGATCTATTTTGTGGTCTGAAATAAATCAACGGAAAATTCGAAATAATCAAGATAAATGTATAAAAATATTTGTGAAGGACAAATTCCATCATATTACTGAAACCAAATGAAGTATTATGAGTTTGCTGGTGATAGACTATGTTGCGGTTGATTTAAGAACAGACCCATGTAAACCCTCTGTTCATTTTGGCAGACAGTACAGCAGATATCATAATCCATCATGGATCATACAAGCAGAACACAGCTGGGCAAGGTCAACAACATTTTATTTTTTTGTCTATCCATTTCTCTCATTTATTGTACTTCCTCCCCTGGAATACAATGGATGAATGACTGGGGGATCAGTGAATAAAGCCATGGGGACTCCTTAATGGTGTGCTAGAAGCCATAGAGATGAGGAGGAAGAAGGAGAGGAAGCAGAGGAGTGTCCAACAAAGGGAGTAATGAGGAAAGTGAGTTAACTTGAATGGGGGAGTGATGAAGTGAGTTGGTGGTGAGAGATAGAAGGACAGCCAACTCCAACCTACTTTGGGCTGAAGTAACAGTGTGAGTCACAACACAGCGACATGTATATTACAATGTTCATTCACTTATGCATTAAAAGCACATATTAAGCACACACCCTGATCTCCCACAGGCGTCAAATGGAAGCAGCTCTCCCTCACAGACAAGTCTGGCCAATTTGTGAAGTTCAAACCCCTCTTTCCCTCACACTACGTCTTACCAATACTACCTCATTTCTCCCAGCATGACCTTATTTTGGTCAAAATCCACCATCATGTCTCTTAACAATATCTCCTTTCATTAAACTGAATAATGTGTGAATATTTCACCAAAAAGGGAACTAGTCTGTTAATATTGTTGGTTATCAGACATTTTCTGATAAAGGTCAGTAAACACACAGATCTATATATCAGACTTATACACATGCCCACACACACATGCATACACACATCATATGGCTTGTGGGATCAGTCTGGGAAGGACGGGTGCAGCAGAGTCAGACAGGACACAGGAAAAGGCCAGGCTGGACCAATCAGCAGCAGTAGAGTATAAATCCCATCAGCCAGCCCAACAGATTGTGTTCCAGAAAAGCCAAATTCTCTTGGACATAGAACAAGCCCCGGGAGATGCAACTTTGTCTGATTACCAAGAAACTTCTTGGACATCAAGATTATTGTGCTCATTCGATAGTAGTGAGACTGATGAAGCTTAGTCTACACCAAGAGTGTTTGTTGAAGCTAGCTGAAACGCATTGAAATAGTATTTGTAAACTAGTGTCAGAAAATCATTCTGTGAGAGAGGTGTTGGCAAGAAATAAAGGGGTATTTATCTCAGTTTCATTTCATGCTAGTATGTTAAATTATGGCTGTGGAGACTGGCGGCAGGCTAATCTACACAGGCCTCATATTTGTTTAGGCATTGAATGGGAGCATGGATGGTTGGTGAGGAAGACTGGGGCTGTTGGGGGGCAGAATAACAATGATGAAGACAAATGAAAGGAAACTTTTGGGGTGAAGAAGAATATTGGGAAGAATTTTGTGTTTGTGGTTTCATTCTGTGGAGCGCACTCTTGGCAGCTGGGTTATCTTTGAGAAATGAGGGATCCCTGCAGCGCACATGCAAGCATGCAAGCAGTTGGCATGGTGCCCACCTAGACCCAGCATGCTCTTGTTAAGCACCAATGCTGACAAAGCATGGACCACAGACACAGACACTCAGGAAGAAAGAGGGAGAGTTGTCAGAGAGCAGCAGGACACAGTGAATCTACAGGGCAAAAACCTGTCTATTCAACGGCCACAATACACACACACCTGACAGAACCACATTCAAACACACCTGTGCACACTTTCACTGAAACTTTGCTTTAACCATTTGCCCTCCCTCCATCTCATTTTTCTCTCCTCACTTTCTAGGCCCAACTCCCTACTCCTCTGGGTTCTCACACATTCATGCTGAGGTGAGAGGGGCAGATGAAAAGCAAAGGTAATTAGAGAAGCTTTGAGTGTGACTTTATAACTGCAAGACACTTTGAGCTTTTCCCCTCTCTCCTCCCTCCTTCCCTTTGTTCTTTCCCTCTTTTCCGAAGTGAGCCTGAGTCCTGCAAACTCTGAGGGAAATGCATCCTGTCCTTATGTGTCATGTCCACTCAGGAGACTAGAAAGGTGTAGATAAAACACAAACATGCTTAGGACACACATACACTTAAATATGCAATGTATTCGCTCCACATATACTTTATATCCATAAACACATTTCCCCTCAATCCTGTATGATTAAATGAGACATGTAGGGATGGATTCCGGATATCCTCCCTAATTTGAGCATGAGCTCATGGTGCAGCGCTATGTCATCCTGTGTCCAAGCATCAGCCTCTAGAGCAATAACCCTGTCGGTCAAAACATCTGCAGAGAAAAATACATGCAGACATGAAGTGAGAGAAGAAAAATTAGGAAGTGAGAGAGGACAGGCTAAAAAGATCACAGGCAAAATAAGTGAGAGAACTTCCAGACAAATGCAGAGAGATTGCAATATAGATAGAAGGGCTTGTATCTGATGAAAGAATGAAGATAGGACACAACAACCAAGTGATTCATCATTCCCATCACTTGCACACACACATATAGACATGCACACACACATGCCCACATACATAACACATAAATCATTACTATTTAATAAAAAAGACAGTTGCCTTTACAAAGGCTGTGTTGTGTAAGCCACCCAGGATGATCCTGACAGTCAAAGTGAAGAAAGGAAAGGAATTTTCAAAACAGATTTATCTTGGGTGGCTTATAAGCAATAAGGCTTTAGGCTAAATATACGTGTCTGTCTATACCTCGAGGGGGGGATGAGAGACATTGTGGGGAAGGGGTGCATGGAGACATGGAAAATACTGTCTACTGTCTCCAAGCAGGCAATCAGGGAGGCTACAAATTCCCAAGGGGCAGAGAGACAATTACAATAGGTTGAAATCAGCCACCTGTGAAAGCGTGGGAAGACAAACAGCCACAGAGGGAGACACACCAACAAACCATGCAGTCAGTGCTTCTCACTTCTCTGAGGCCTCTTATTCTGCATTCTGCCATTAACAGCTGAGGCCCTCAAGTATCCCTCTACCTCAGGTCGTGGTTTTGATCACTTTGTCTCTTGCAAACACTCATGCACATGCTGTCTCCTAGGACAGGGGGTCTGGAGAGTTCCTGGATAATGAGACAAGGATCAGCTAATTATGTCACCTCATCCGTCCTTGCTGTGGCCTCTTTCTCTCCTCTGTCTCTCTCTCTTGCTGTAGCGCTTTCTCAAATGAACTCCTTGTCCCTTCATTGAAGGGTACCTAAAGTTTTAAATGCAATGCACTTCCATTGATGATAGAGAACTATCTAGGCCAGGAGAATACAGTCCTCTGAAAAGCATTTGCCAACTCCTGTGAGGACAACTTGAGCCTCGAGGTCATGGTGACTTGCAATGGTGGTAAATATCGTACATGCTCACATGTCTTTGGTTCACATGTATGCACACACATTCAATGATCAAGATGCACGTGTACAAAACGCTCGAACACCCACTTTACACACACACACACACACACAGACAGACAGACAGACACGTCATGGCCTTTAGCTGTGGGCCACGTCCCCCTCATATCGGTGACACCAGTGATCAGAAGTGTCAGCATTTTCTTGACATCTGCTCCCCAGCAGTGTGAGTATACAGTATACCCAGATACTTACTCTCTTGCTCATCATTCCCACCTGTCCCACACACACGCAAATTGGATTGGAATTGGAATTGGAAATTGGTGTCCAGCCAGTAAGATCACTCCAGATCTGATTGGCTAGAACAGGCTAACAGGACAAAGTCCATGATGGCAGCCATAAGCTGGCCCAGCTTAGAATGGGCTCTGTGGTTGACACCTACCCACCATCAGGCCCCAAAACCCATTACCTATCAACTATGACATGGATTAGGAGAGTCTGTCTGTTGGGGGAAGAGAGAGGAGACCAGGGGGGCAAGCCTGGGTGTATCTGTGTGTAGGTTTTGGGAAAGTTGAATGGTAGGAGGGAAGATGGAGGAGAGGATACACTACGGGGGAAGGAGATTGTTACGTAAAAAGATATAACCTGCCTGTGTGATTTAGGGTGTGGCAGTCGCAGGGTAAAAGTGGACGCCAATATCTGGAAAATCCCAAAAGATTACTGGGTCTGTTTCACTAGAAAGCTTTTGTTATTGCAGCATACATTTGAACATATTCCTTCATATTAATACAGTATCAGAAATATTTGAGAGAAAAAAAACCCTCAGCATTCATAAATGTGGTCTGTGTTTATGGGGTCATTTTCATGACATGACAACTCCCACACATGACAAAGCACAGTAGGGCCTTCAGGGCTGTCAAAACAAAGGCAGGCCAACGAAAACACACACACACACATACTCCTTACACACACACACACCATCTCCTTCTTAATGGGCATGTCCTTTTGGCTAAACTTCAGCAATCAGCAGGAGTGATTTTGAGCTGAAACAATAAAAGCTACAGTGTATAAAGAAAACACACACACATAGGAATTGTCGTTATTAAGATTTACGGTACGGTATGGAATGACAGACAGATGGAAAAGCTGTACAGAAAATTGTGGCCACATCATGAAAGAATGATCAAATAAACATAACATATTAACAGCAGAATAGTTTTTATCCGGTAGACAGCTGGCTCTGTGGTGAACTGTATGTGGTGCAATTGGATAGATACAGTACAAACATAAAGGGGTAGGAGAAGAAAGCTACCTATAAACAATTTTCCACCATCCAGCGTGTGAATAACAGTACCAGTGGTATCAGCCAAAATCATATTCTAATTACTTCATGCGGTATATGAGCCACTTGCTACTTCACATTCCACTCGAGGCACCCAGACAGCACAGAGACTGTCCTTAGAAGGCCTTGCAAATTCAGGGCTAGTGACATCATTATTTTCGGCACCACCATACTCCAGTTTCTATTGTTATTCCATTGTTATTTTCCATCTTGGCCTTTTCTGGATATGTGGAACACCTGATCTTCATTCTCCAGACAGGCTCAGACATGAGGTAAGAAGGGAAAGATCTTAATGATGATGAAAAGGATGAATACCAGGAACACTATTCGAACACGGTTACTTCTATTCATGTAACCTGCTTGTAAAACATTTGCAATATCTCCAGCACTCTGTGAACACCTACATAGTAACATGTTTGACGGGACTGGAATTTCATATCTTGGTGGTGTTTTAGTATGTTGAACACTATGCATCAGTAATATATCCTGTCCAGATGACTGACAGATGAAGTTAAATGACCTAATAATTTTCATGACAACAATGTCTGAAAATAATTTTCCATGACTGTTCCCTAACCTGCCTTATTCTCTACTACACTATTCACATATGATATGAATTTTCCATATTGGACACCAAGACCAGTAGTGTTCCTACATCCATCATAAAACAGGACTTGGCCAACATGGCGTCTAAGCAGTCCATTGTCTTATAAAACTAATTGTATGGTACCAAAATTCCTGTAACACTAAAAACATCCAAAGCATGTCTCCCACCCTGTGGGATTGTGCTGGAGGTTTTGAGGAGGATAAATTGGTCTGTTTTGGAAATTGTACATTTAAATGACTGCAATAACTAGAGGAAGAGGAAGGACAAGCTTGGGCAACTAGTGCACTGCTTGATTCAGTTGGGTATAGTACAAAACCCTTTGGCAGGCAAGACCTCGCTGAAACAGGCTTTGTATCAACAGCAGAGCCTTGTTTATCCGGAACTCAGACATCTGAACTGACCAGGCTACCAAAGAGGCATCGCAACCAAAAAAAAGACTCAAAAATAAACACCAAACAAACAAACAAAAATAATTACTGTGCAGATTGTTTCCCTCTCCAAAACTATTTTGATTTTTGTCCCAGTAATTGTTTTGCTGTCCTGAGAGCAGGATCAGATAATGACAAAACAGACCATCTTCCAACAAACACCAAAGGCTGAGAAAAAGGCCTCTATACCCTCTTTTTCCCGTTTACCCTCACTTATCCTTCTCCACAGTTCTGTTGCTGCCAAACCCACAGAAGAAGGGAAGAGGGGGGAAAGTGAAACCATGCCCTTTTTCTGAGCTTGCACGCCAGCTAACGTGATCCTGGGGAACTGAGTACTCACCAAATACTGGACAAATAAATATTCTTTGCAAGCAAAAAAACAAACACAAAGTTATTTTGTTTTTATTGCTGAATTTGGATTCAAATAAGGGGCATAAGTTCAATTTCAGGTCAGCATAAAGCTGGGTCAAGTTTTTTAAATTAAATACTTGGCAGAAGCTAGCATTCAGGGGTATAAGGTCCCATGAAGTGGTAGGTACAGTATGTACCAGATAGCTAACAACTAATAACAACTCACCAACCACTGAATAACAACATCTCTTTTCCATCCATTAGCAACAACCCAGTGTCTCAGGCCAATCCCTTCCAACCCAAGCTTGTTCCCTTTGTCCCAGCACTTACCCTGAAAGGCATCCGAGTGGCCGGAGATGAGGTGCTCAAGCTCATAGCTGTAGGAGTGAATGTTGTGGAGGGTTTCTCTTTTTACAGCAAACTGGTAGCTCTCCTCCATCTTCCGGGTGCAGCAGGATGGACCCTGGTGCTTACAAACCAACAGATCCACATCTAGAAAAGCCAAGTAGAAATGGACATATGTTTCTTAATTTTTTTTTAATCAACATTTATGGGTTTTTTTAATTTTCAAGTCAGTGGTAACACATACAGTGAAGCATATCACAGGAAATGGAAGTGCAGAAGAATTGAGGTATCTAAGTTTGGATGAGATAAAATAGCTGATTAGTGCAAATTATACAAAGAATACACATGTCTATGAATGTCAAATGTTTATCCTGTAATATATATATATATATATATATATATATATATATATATATATATATATATATATATATATATATATATATATATGAAGAACAAAATTAAGACTTTGGAGTGACCTAGTCAAAGTCCTGACCTGAATCCTACTGAGATGCTGTGGCATGACCTTAAAAAAGCAGTTCATGATTGAAAACCCTCCAATGTGGCTGAATTACAACAATTCTGCAAAGATGAGTGTGTCAAAATTCCTCCACAGCGCTGTAAAAGACTCATTGTAAGTTATCGCAAACACTTGATTGCAGTTGTTGCTGCTTAGGGTGGCTTAACCAGTTATTAGGGGGCAATCACTATTTCACACAAGGTCATGTAGGTTTGGATTTTGTTTTCCCTTAATAATAACAACCTTCATTTAAAAACTGTGTTTTGTGTTTACTTGTGTTATCTTTGAATAATATTTCAATTTGTTTGATGATCTGAAACATTTATGACAAACATGCAAAAAAATAAGAAATGAGGAAGGGGGCAAACACTTTATAACACCAAAACCTAAACCTAATAACCTGGTTGGGCCACCCTTAGCAGCAACAACTGCAATCAAGCATTTGCGATAACTTGTCTTTTACAGCGCTGTGGAGGAATTTTGGCCCACTCATCTTTGCAGAATTGTTGTAATTCAGCCACATTGGAGGGTTTTCTATCATGAACTGCCTTTTTAAGGTCATGCCACAGCATCTCAATAGGATTCAGGTCAGGACTCTGACTAGGCCACTCCAAAGTCTTCATTTTGTTCCTCTTCAGCCATTCAGAGGTGGACTTGCTGGTGTGTTTTGGATCATTGTCCTGCTGCAGAACCCAAGTTCGCTTCAGCTTGAGGTCACAAACAGATGGCCGGACATTCTCCTTCAGGAGTTTTTGGTAGACAGCAGAATGCATGGTTCCATTTATCACAGCAGGTCTTCCAGGTCCTGAAGCAGCAAAACAGCCCCAGACCATCACACTACCACCACCATATTTTACTGTTGGTATGATGTTCTTTTTCTGAAATGCGGTGTTACTTTTATGCCAGATGTAGTGGGACACACACCTTCCAAAAAGTTCAACTTTTGTCTCATCAGTCCACAGAGTATTTTCCCAAAGGTCTTGGGGATCATCAAGAAGTTTTCTGGCAAAAATTAGACGAGCCTTAATGTTCTTTTTGCTCAGCAGTGGTTTTCGGCTTGGAACTCTGCCATGCAGGCCATTTTTGCCCAGTCTCTTTCTTATGGTTGAGTCATGAACACTGACCTTAACTGAGGCAAGTGAGGCCTGCAGTTCTTTGGATGTTGTTGTGGGGTCTCTGAATGGCTGAAGAAGAACAAAATGAAGACTTTGGAGTGGCTTAGTGAAAGTCCTGACCTGAATCCTACTGAGATGCTGTGGCATGACCTTAAAAAGGCAGTTCATGCTCAAAAACCCTCCAATGTGGCTGAATTACAACAATTCTGCAAAGATGAGTGGGCCAAAATTCTTCCACAGCGCTGTAAAAGACTCATTGCAAGTTATCGCAAACGCTTGATTGCAGTTGTTGCTGCTAAGGGTGGCCCAACATGTTATTAGGTTTAGGGGGCAATCACTATTTCACACAGGGCCATGTAGGTTTGGATTTTGTTTTCCCTTAATAATAACAACCTTCATTTAAAAACTGCATTTTGTGTTTACTTGTGTTATCTTTGATTAATATTTAAATTTGTTTGATGATCTGAAACATTTAAGTGTGACAAACATGCAAAAAAAAAAGAAATCAGGAAGGGGACAGACACTTTTTCACACCACTGTATATGATTCTACACTGTGCTGTGCAAATATGTGTAAGTATATGTATAGTGTCCTGAGTATGCACATAGATAGACAGGCCATAACTCCACTGGGAGACAGAAGAGGCACCATGGGAGGGTGAGAAAGTAGACCAAGAATTCATCCATGTTTCCTGCTATAAATACTGTCTCTGCTAAATATATAAATATCTTTGGCTCATATGATTGCACACATGTCATTAAGACATACATTTGTACATGCATGTATACTTTATGTCCCATAAAAACACAAAAATACATGCATGCACTAGCATTTTGCAATGCAAAATTTACTGTCACTCACACACACATGCACACACAGGCACACACACATATAGAGCAATTTGTGTGAAATCACCTTTAGAACTAGACAGTCATTAGCCATAATACTGCAGTTCATAACCACCACATGAAGGCAGTGACCTAACTGCAAATACTATGATCCAAAGAACAGCTCAATCAGGCACAATTACATCAGCTGAAACAGTCCACCCTGCCTTGCCAGTGACACCTGCTTCTCACTATCGCTACATATATAGACACTGTCATGACCTCACTGAGACTGGTCACAATTAGCATGGGCTATTAAAATTGTCCTTTCCCACACATTTCCTTGCACAAATTCACATGCACGGGGACATTTCCATAATGCAGAAGTCTGATATGATAACTCATTTTACAAAGGGGAGAGTTGGACGGGGGTGGCTGGAGGCAGGTGTTGTAACCAGAGCCTAAAGCATGGCCTTAGGATAGACCGCAAGACCAGTGCCTCACTGTCCAAATCCCTCCATGAAACACAATAGGGTTGCATTCTCAATCCCTCTTTCCCTTTCTGCTCCCTCTCTCCCATTTGCCTGGCATATCCTAGTGAGGCCTGGGTGTCTCTTAATTACCCAGTGAGGCTCCATTTGTTCCCATCCCAGAGCCAGACGAGTGAAGTCATAACTGGCTGTCCTGCCCCTTCCAGCTCATTATCTCCATTTCTGTAGCAGTCCATTCTAATAGTGATCTTATCCTATTTTTTTATGAATACAATATAAATGGGAAACTCAGTCTTTTTCAACATAAAAAACATGGATATTTACAGGTCTAAACATACATTAACATGAACTCTTAAATTAATCAGAGGCCACATTTCCCAAAGGAAGACCTAACAGGTCAAATTAGGAGCAACTCCAAAAAAAAAAAAATGGGTATGTCATTTGTAATTCTATGAATTTGGTCTAGGTCACTAAGACACAAGAACAATTGAATACTGCTGCCTCATCCTTGGGTTAAATGTCATAAAATCTTTGACCATCAAATATTTAATGACACCCACCTTTTTAAAATGAATCTCTTGTAATATGAGAGTATTTTGGTGAGAGCAGAGCTTGTCACACGCACCTATGCAGCCTATGCAGCCAACAAACAATTCATATCCTTTCGATTTCCACCAACTACTAAAAAAAACTCAGTCACTCAGTAAATATCAGTGTCTACACACAGGTGGGACCTCATCATTGTAGATATTTTAAATAAGTTGATTTAATGAAACACATTACCTATAACAAGGTAAACCTGTTCTCTCAGCAGGATAGTGATTAGGCCTTAATGTGAAACTCTTAGCTAGAATTTTTTTGTGCCATTTATTTGAACCTTTAGTGGTAAAGCAAAATACTTTGTGAATTCAGCTCCTGGAAAGCATACTGTAGGCCACATGGGAAAGGTGTCCCTCTTGTCAAATATCCATTGCTTGTTGAAATCCTAATATATTGTTTTAATTCTGTTTTAAGGTTGTCATTTCACCATATTTGGTGTCTGTTCTCTCTCCCCTTCTGCCCCTGAACCTGTTCTCCTCCTGGCCTCCTGTCTGGCTCTTTCTCTCCTTTGTGTTTGTGTGTTATCTGTGATATGAAACTAATATCCAGAGACTCACAGTGGAATCCACCATGGCCTCTCCATCCCTTGCGAGTAGCTACATGGAGTAAGTGATCCTCAGAAAGACATTGGCTGTTAAAGCCACCACAGCAGTCAGGACAGGCTGACAGTGTTACAAATATACCAGGCCACCTTCTAGAATCATTAGTAGCCATGTCACTACTTGTATGTTCCAACAGCAATTGCTGAGTGCATTATATCTTTGAAAATATTTTACATATAGTATATTAACAAAAAGCATTTGCCTGAAGGGTAAACTAAAATATGTATTGAGGACTCAGGGCAGCAGTCTTCCAAGGACTCAAAGAGTCATTGAAGTCTACAATGTAGGACATAATATCTATTAATATCTGACTGCCTTGTTTTTGAGTAACGTGTATTTTTTAACCACACTCCATTTAAATGTTCAGTATACAGAATACAGACCATACACACCTCTAAAAGACATTAACTTGACACTCCTTGAACTTTGTCATGTTTTATTGTTTCATGAAATTAAAGAATTTGGTGTATTGAGGGTTTTAAAGGGTGTTTAATGTCAACATAAACAAATATCTACAAATCCCAAATATCTGCATAGATGCTCACCCTCTTTCAGTGAAAGTTTAGTAGGCACCTTTGGCAACAGTAACAGTTTTGAACATCTGGACACTGCAGTTTTTCCCCATTATTCTTTGCAAAACTACTCAAGCTCTGACAAATTGCTTGGGGACTATGACTCAACAACAATTTTCAAGTCCTGCTTCAAATGTTTGATTGGATGGATTGGAATGGTCTCTGACTTGACTACAACAGGAGTTCAACATTGTTGCTTTTAAGACATTCCTGCATAGGTTTGGCTTTATGTTTGGGCTTGTTATCCTGCTGGAAAATAAGTCAAGAAGGGGTGAAGCACCCAGGCAACAGTTATTGTATGCACCGTCTCTCCAATCTCAGCCATGGAACCCTTTAGCTACATCACACACGTAGTAATAACTGTTGCCTGGGCTAAAGGTGGCTTCTTTTTTTTAGGTTGACTTTACTGTGCTTCGAGTCCTTGGAATTTTTCTGATACTGGTATTTTTTTTTCAATAATCTTGTAGCGGCGTTTGTCTTCATGCTGTAGTTTTTGCCTAGAAATTAACTAATTAGTTCAAAAAAGAAGAAAGGTCCAATTGTTAAAAAAGTTAAAAGCCCTTTATTCAGATGGCTATTTCATGGGGAAATTCTAAAAACACAGACAATGCTTTTACATGTTAGGATAGCACTAGGTAACAACCCAAGCATATCTGCACAAACAGCCTTCTTCAAAGTGTTAGTAAAGACCCTAATCCCTAATCACCAGTATCTGGAAGCTCCCAACTAATTAGTTGTAGGAGCTTCCAGATACTGGTGAATTTCACAGACACCACACCTTGATTACGTGATGCCTTTTCAACTATTACACCCTTCAAAGGGCAGCCAGCTGTGCCAGTGATGATTAAGGTGTGTCATTACTATAAATACTTATGCAGTAACATTATGTGAAATTACATAAGACAGCTAACTGAGCTCTGAAGATGTCACCCAACCTGTGTCCACATTGTAAGTGCACTGGTTCAAAAACAAAAATGTAGTGTTTTTAATATGTTGAACAATCGTAAGAACAGATAAGTTGCACTGACATGTCAAAAGTTGAGACTAACCAGCCAGGGATACAATGAACATTATGGAGAACATGGGGGTTGACAAATAAAGCTAGTTGGCATGCAACATGATGACCCACTCTTGTAGCAGCATTTGCTATGGTGATTTTATTTTATTTTACAAATTTCAAAGTTTCTCATAAATTGTAAATGGTGTTTGGTGTACAAGCTCTCTTTTCTTCTGATTTCAAATAACAACTCTTGGGTTTAATGTGACTTAATATAGACTCCAATAGTCCAAGAAGAGTAACCTCTGCAGGCCCCTTAGTGAGTGCCCAATGTGTATGCTACTCATTCTGCCTGGCTAAACCTTAACACACTTTGCACTCCAGACTGGGTGTCAACTCTGAATTCTAATTCACTTAATCGTCCTTGGGTGACAAATACCTCTGGAGTAATTTGCCGTAGTAAAGCCATGGCTCAGGGATCTTGACTTGTTAGTCACAATCCCTTCAGCAACACCTCAGTACCCTTCATTGCACAAGTCAAAACTCCTGAGTGGAGAAACTCTACCACTGTGTAATTGCCCTGCTAACTCACATGCCATTCTCAATATGTGGTACTACAGTACCAGAGCTAAATACAGTATACTGCTGAGAGATGGTTATGTTATTACCATCCTTTTCAAACTCACGTGCATAAACGCCTGCACTCATTAAATGATTTATATGCACCTCACATCTCCTCAATATGGTATGGAAACTTTGTTTTGAATTGGAATGTGTTGATGACCGGGAGGGTTGTGGTTTCCTGATGCTGCTGTTTTGATATTTTTCTGAGAACAAGAATAACTTTGTTAGAAAGTAGGCAATTAATGCAGTTACCCTTCTCCTGCCTCAGGAAGCCAGTTCCCTTTGAAGTTCCCAGATCCACTGAGCATACAGGATATTTACTCTATACAGATTTGCTGTATTTTGGATGGACCATGTTGAATGAAAACACATCTCAAAGGGTCTTTGCCACATACCTGCATTTTTGGACAACCTTGAACTCAACTGGAATGTTTAGATTTCCCAGACCCCAAGCTGGAACTACCTACCGTGACTGGCACAAGGTCCAAAGCCAAGCCAGAGGGCAGAGGTTGGACAGACAGAGCTTAAAGAGAGAAGTGGAAGGCTGGTGGGCAGATAGATGCAAACCTGATGAAGCAGCATTATATCAGAGGGGTGCTCAGCCACAGACTGGCAAAGTAATTATGTTTAAATTTAAGATAATCTGTTGAACACTCCTTCTTAGAAATCAGCGCTCCTCTTATGTACTATTTCTATTCCTAGAGCGCAAGAAGGTTCATCTTTTCTAGATGGTTATATTAATGGAGAGATAGATGATATACTTGGCACCGTCTAACCTCATAAAATCACATACCACAGTAGCAAGGACACAATCCACTGAAACACACGATAGACTTAGGCTGAAATCCAATAAGAGATGTTGTGTGAGACCGACTCAGACAGAGTAATCAGCTTCAGACAGGGGCAACACTGGTAGGGCTGGAGTGTTTGGGGTAGACTGGAGAAAGAGCATTTGAGGTGCTTGTCAGTTCAATAATCTGTACTGTGTCTTTTTACTTGAAGACATTGTCAGAGATGTTGTTATTTTTTACCACCAGTGTCTTTTTTCTAATGACTGTAGTTTTACAAAACTCACTGGAGATGTTCTTAGGTGAATTTTACATTAGATTGAAGTAGGAAGTTGACAGTTGGCCAGGAAAAGAAAACACAGATGCACAATGGTTTTAAGTGCGTATGAAGTAGGTGTGGACCATGTGTATGCTCAGTGAGAAAGGCCAAGTTAAAAAGGGAATCAAAATAACTACAGCCAATCAAAGACCATGTTGAGCTTTGAGAGCTTGCCAAGGCTTTTGACGCTGTAACTGGTTAAGGATGTGGCAACATGTGATAACAAACTGTGTTCTCATTCCCTTGCTATTAACACATGACCCTGCTTGCCTTGTATTCAAGATATAAGACACTTTCTCTTTCACTCTAAAATAGCTGTTAATGACTCAGTAAATCAGAGAATGGCAGTAGAGTAATAAATTGAAAAAGGGGTTCTGTGTGTGGTATATTCACAATCAGATAAGCCCTGCTTAATGGGATAGCTTTAACTGAGCTGTAAAATAGGTTGATCATATCTGAGGACATTATCCAAGAAGCCAACTGTAGAAGTAGTGTGCCTGTGAACAGCAATGCTAGTTGTCTGCTTTCCAAATGATCTGTCTCCAAAGGGCTATATCAGCACCCAGGGGTAATCTCAATATGGAGCGTTTGGCTGTGTACCACCGTACCAAAGTGGTCATAACTCTTCAAAATAATCACAGGATAAGCAACTTCATGTCACTCATTATCTAAGTTCCCTTGATGCCGAATCTGTCATGGAGATAAAGTCGCTCTTTATAAAAGTGTGGCCAAGGGAACAAACATTTAATGTCTGGAAAACAAATATTTTGGTCTGAAATAATTCAATACAAAGACATACAGTATTGGTAAAATACTCCAGTCTTTAAGAGTCACTCATTAACACACTTGCAATTAAGTATTTTTTCATATAAATTACAAGTGCCTTTAAACTATATTGTAGTTGGGGGGTTCACCTATAAAGAATGACATTGTATAACATTTCTATTCATACAAATTGGAAAAAATAACAGTAATTGCAGGAATTAATTCAGACAGGACTTGTAGTGAAAAATATATTTTTTTACATTGAGCTATTGCTACATTCAAGTATTTCTGACTTTCCTAAGTAAAGACTCTGAGTACTTCTTCCACCACTGCTTGCCAACATGAGATTAGAGTGTTCTTGATAATCATAAGGCACTATCACTGTACATTTTCTATGGCAGCACAGTATATTCTGTACTGTGCTGGCACACTCCTGGCACTTAGTGAGAAATCCGTTCACCACACATGAATGAAATGCAGCACTGTATCCTAAAACAAACATTAGACTGTGAAAAGGGCTGAAGTTTTGCCACTTCAAATTTCATGAGTTGCTTTTGTTGGCATTTGATCTGAGAACTGAAGCAGAGTAGCATAATTGTGTACACACACACATACACACCAAATCTCCCACTCTAACACCCCCTTCCATTGGTCAGCGCTTTGAAGACAAGATTGACCCAAAACAACCTCTCTAGGACAAGTACAAATAAAAAGCAAAATAAGATAGAAGCCCAAAATGTGGTGGTGAAGCTAAAGAAATGTTTGATTAGCTGTAAGAGGAAGGAACAGCAGAGAGGCGGTGGAGTGTAAAAACACAAATATTTATATCAATTAATAGTCCAGACCAAGGAGCCACAGTTTGTATATGGATCATATCAGCCCCATTTTCCAAAAATGTTATAACTATATATAGAGGGTGTGTCTCAGAATTAAAATATCTTACTGTGGGGGATTAGAGGTGGGGAAAGCAAATTCATTAAAAAGGAATGACTATTGCATACCTTTCACACCATACTGTGTATATATGCTTCTGTTTGCTCTTTGTCAGGTAAAAAGCTCATCAACAGCTGCAATTGCAGGCAGAGATAGTCATATGTAGCTTCTGCCAATGCACTGCAGACTGTAAAAGCTTGTCACGCAAGCCTTGCTCCAGACTGCTGACATCCTCAGAAGACCAAGGTCCTTCCATTGTCTTTAAGAGCTAACACTAAACTACTTCTTGCAATGAAATTGACATCCTCTGTTGCTAGTAGTGACACCCTGCTAAACAAACATATCAAGTGGTTTGGATGCACCCCTAGGTATGTTTCCCACTCAGCTATCTATTGCTCTTTTTCCTATTACAGCTTGCAGGCTCAGACTGGGTGATACTTAAGCTGCCACCAACCTACATGTGACACTACTGCAGCAAGGATTCTGGTCTGTGGTCATATAGATAGTTGTACATTGCATATCAACTGGTATTTGAGTATTTACGAAGAAAATGCATTTAAATCTTAGACACCCCCAAGGCTAAAAGACTCACCATAAAGACTGGAGTAAAAATATAATGATAATGCCCACTAAACAGACCGATTTGTTGAGTTCAAATATGAAACATGATATCATTATTTAAAAATGAATGATGAAGTCTCTTACTATGATTGCAGAATAACGTTCAAGCAAAACTAGCATAGTTGAATCAAAGCCTAAATCCGATCAAAATGCATTTTGCCTCCAAAACAGATTTGGAACCAATGTTTATCCTCATAAAATAACTTTTCCTCTGTGTGCAGGAGGAAAGCACATACCACAAAAACTTCAAGGCATTTGAAGCTGCTTTCAAGCATCACTCAGACAAAAATCTACACAAGACAGCAAACATTTGGGAACCATGTCAGCAGAGGTGCCAAAAGACTCTATAGGCATATTATAGGAGTCTGGACAATCTATTCTTGCAAACTGTGGCTCCTGAGCTCAAGTGCATGTAAGTTTAAGGGCCTATGTCAGCCAAAGTATCTAAACTCACATGGCCAAAAGGGTTGGTGGTGGCTGACTTCTCCAAATCAATCGGAAGATTGCAAATCAATCACACCCCCTATTGTGGGCACACAATACTGTAGCCTCTTCATCCACAGAGATTAAACCATATGAGACCTCTGCGTCACACTAGACTTGTTCTATCTCAAAAACCCTGTCTCAGCAACTTGTGAATGTGCTGGGTGGTTTTCTGCCAAAAGAAATTTGCTATATAATTGTTTAATCTCTCCAAACAACTGGATTGCATCATAAGCAGCTGGGTGGCATGTGAAGCTGCAAATTGTGAAGGAAATCGAGAGGCTCTGATGCTTTAAACCAGACAGATCAGATGGGGCCCACATACTGGGTAATTTAAACATGTAATATTACATACTAATATACAGATGCATGTTTTTTGGGAGAGAAAAAACTCCAGATTTCCAGAATGTACAATGATAGACAGATATGATGTCTGGCATGATGTCTGGCATTTGATGAAAAGGGACTGACAAACATATTAAGACACATTTAACTTACTTTAAGACAATTTCTGATTTGGCAGTGTGCTATATTGTTTACAATACAACACATACATTGTGCATGCATCCCCCATACACTACATCAGAAATAGATATTTTATGGTCAAAACCCTTTAAAACTCTCTTCAACTAACATGACTAATACCAGGAGAGCCAATATGACAAAAGTGAAGACAGAAAGCAACATCTGTACTCAGCCTTTCAATCTCTTGCTGCTGTCACTTGAGTGGGCTTACTTTTGCTTTTGGGAGACCAATCAGTGCGTGTGTACCTACTGACCCACGTGTACTTTTGAAAGAAGCACAGAATAGTTAGAAGCACTGGACAATAATTAAAGGCAAATTTAAAAAAAATAGAGTGGTAGTAGTCTATTTAACCCATTTCCACGTTAGCACATGGTATTTGCTGAAATCGCTATGACTGTAGTTTAAGCTAAATGTGTGACTTCTGTCTGAAGATCCATTAGCAAAATCTCTGATTTTTGCAGTTAGCCAAAGTGCGATTCACTATGAGGTGCCAAATCCACTGGCTCACCTGTGCCAGGTGTCTCCGGTACGCGGTGCAGCGGCCCGACCTGCCGCAGCTGGAAAGCGGTCCTCACTTCATGACAGCTGTACGCGTCCACGTCGATCACACTCAACGCAAATATGACTCCTGACAATATCCAAAAGGATCCGCAAGAGTTTACGCGTGGGCACATTCCTCGGGACATTGCCGCATCTCACACCAGGTATCCTCGTGGATAGCCTACTGTAGCCTGACTGCAATCTGTGTGACAGTGTTGAAAAAGGACGGCAGTGAAGTACAATGAAGCGGCGATGAGTTTAAACATCTGACAAACGTTTCCGTCTGATTTTCACATTATTGGTTGGGATGAGTGTGAGCGCCTCAGAGGTTTGGGATCTTCTCTTGGACAGAGGAAAGAGTGGTGTGGGCTACAGCCAGTCTGTAACGCGCTCAACACTTTGCAGTGGACGGCTGTCTGCATGCATGCCCCTTTCCAAAGCCTTGCGCACACTCCCCTCCCTTTCTGTTTACTTCAGCTAAGTGCCCCAACTAAAACTCACTACAATATCCCTATAGGGACTTGCAGTGTCAGTATCCTTATAACAACATTTTAAATCCCTACAACTAAACAATTCCCCGTGGTATTATTAAACTAAATTAAACAAAAAACATTCATTATATATTTCTTCTTATTATATATATCTTTGCAGCCTTTGATGTCAAGTTTTATACACTGTCTGCCTATGGTGTATCACATAAGAAGTCTGGGAGAGTTCAAACATATAATCAAAAAAGATCAAAAAGTAATTATCATTTAAATTGCCATTATCCCATCATATGTTTTTCAGATTTGGTGTTCAATAACTTAGATTCACTTTAGATTCAAAATTTTGTCAACAATGCCAGAGAGAGGGCATTGCAGGGCATGCCCCATGTGTGAATTCACACCTGTAGATTAAGAGACTATAGCCATTACCAATTATGTTAACCAGACACATCATTATAAAAATGTAGATAGTCTACGCCCCAGTATTTTCCAAGAAATGAGCCATATTAGCTGTGTCACTTAAGTGTTTTGCATTCATTTTGAACGTCTGTCACCACATTTCCAATGTGCTCCAAGTTAAACACTACCCTCTCCTGGACAAATATGGTACTACATCAGCAGTCAGCTGCCAACTTTTTTATAATAGTCTACAAAGAATTCTGCAATCTGTTTTTACAAATTTGCTATATAAATAAATCATTAAATTGTATGATGTTGTTATTTATCTAGTGTGATGGGGGTGAGTTTATTGCCTGATGTAGTTGGTACGCAGGCCTGCTACAGCAGAGTTTTCCATTCTTTATCGTCCTCTGAACCAAGGGCATCATTTTCCAACTTTGGGGGAGAGATCTACTGGGAACTAACCAAAGTACTAAAATTACTGCTGTCACCAAGCAGTGTGTTCCTAATGGGATGCTATTCACATGTGTCATACGCTTATATTATATGCTACCTTTTGGCACATCTACTCCAGAGAAAAGGGCATGCTAGCTGTAATTCTGATGTATTTCTATATCATACTAAAAGCAGGTAAAAGCTCAGGTAGTCACAGTGAAAATGTCACCCACTGAAACACCTTCCAGAGCAGCCCAAAACCTGGTGTCCTGATTGAATGACAGCTGATGGACTTGCAAATCCTTGAGTGTGTAAGCAGGAGCTATAATGTCAGCAACCCAGTTAGAGCCTCTACTTGGACAAGGAACCACCCATCCCATGGTCTCTATAACACACAAACAGCTGCTGCCACAATGTACACTTTAAGAACCTTAACAGGGCAGAGACTGACATTAGCACTCTGCTCTTCTTCCAGTGGTTTGGAAGTGAAAACAGCCAGGTTTGGTGTTTTAGGAATAAATAAGGGGTAAGGTCACAAAGTGACTCCACATCAAACAGGATTATCACAAAAGCAACACCTGTAAAGTATGCAGGACTGCAGTTGCTGAGCCTTGTTGAGACAACTCACAAAATAATGAATACCTACAACACAGACTACATCTATAGTCCTACATAGATGTTACATAGTAAAGACTGAAAGGCCTTTAGTCAGTTTAGTCAAGTTCTACAGACATGGAGTAATGCTCTGCGGTTTCTTCACTATGCTGCCTGCACCCACTAGAGTTTCCAGTAGAGGGCGCTATTGCGTTAAGCATAGTCTGAATGTTGGTCTGATCACTGTGGTGATTCTGCAGAGGTAAAACATACAAGAAGATAATCTAGGTGGGGAAGCCATGAGACCCCTAATTGTGACAGAAGATCCAGCCTCTGTAGGAGGGGCCAAATCAGTGTGTTGGTTCCATATACTCCCAGGCTAGTTTGGAGGCACCAGCAGCACTGGCTCATCCAGCAGAGTGAAGGCTATTTGGCCAGGTAAATGCCAGCGCATCTTGACTCAACAGCTGGTCAGTTCAAAGTGGTAAACCTACAAGGGGCAGTTCATTAAATGATTCTAAGGCAAACTTGGGGGCAAACTCGCCTCTCAGTAAAATCGAAGGACCTGCTGTTGGTGAGAACGTACAGTAGAATCTGCTCTGCCTACTCGAGTTCTGTTGTCATATCCATTCTGTCTTGTGTGACCCATACTGTTCACGCGACAGTATGGACTAAGACTGCACCCAGCATGAACGTATTTACTGTAGGTTACATTAAACCAGTAATCCGCGTCGTTAAACCAGATGCCCCTACAAATCGTCGACAGGCCGTACTGATGGTGACCAAAGAGGCCCGTTACTATCGGGAGAAAAGGATGGTCTTCCCCAAACCCCCACAGGAGCTGCTCAATACGACTACTGTCCTGGCCCACGCAGAGGAGCTCCTTCGAGCAGAGGGTATCCCCTGCACCATCACGTCAGTTGTGCCTGGGAAAGCTGGTGGTGCCATTTGGCCAGTATGAGAATGCACCATTCCACTGGCTTGTGGCAAACGATGTGGGCTACATGAAGTAGTAAGCATATTATATTTAATACTATTGTAGGCTATGCATTTTAAATACCATTTTGATGTCATGCTTAAAATAAATAACCTGTATATCAGTTTGCACAAAACTTATTTTAAAAAATAAGTTAACGGATTGCTAAAGTAATCAGATTACCAAAAGTTTTCAAATACAGATTCCATTAGAAAAAATTTGATCATAAAAGTATTCAGAGTACAAAGATTACAATTTTATTATACTTGTCAAGAACTATGGTTTTCCGCCACAGTAAGTAGTACACTACACCCGCATATCAGCAGGTTAATCAAGAGGCCAACTTTGTTGGTGCAGGATGTTTTGAGACTGAAGAGCCATTCAGAAAACTGGTCAAGTATAAAAAAATTGTATCTTTTTAATCTGAATACTTTTATGATCATTCCTTTTTACTAAAGGAATCTGTATTTGAACTACTTTCGTAATCTGTAAATTACAAAAGTAAAAAATTACAAAAGTAATCAGATTACCAAAGTAATACGATTACAAAAGTAATCAGATTACCAAAGTAGTTCAAATACAGATTCCTTTAGTAAAAATTTGATCATAAAAGTATTCAGATTACAAAGATTACAATTTTTTTATATTTGTGCAAAAGTATGGTTTTCCGCCATTTAGTCTCTACTGACATTTACTGCGCAGAGACTGCGTGTCATTCTATGGTGCGATTGTCATGTAAAAAAAAAAAGGCTGATAGAAGAATTGCTTTGTATTAATATCAGACAGATGAACTGCATTGCATCAGCCTAAAGAGCTGAGAGCTGAAATGTATTGCCTGAAAAGAAGGGGACTGAAGAGACTGACAAGATTGCAAAGGAAAAGCTGAAACATGGAATCCATTGAT
The DNA here is from genome assembly GCF_020085105.1 of Siniperca chuatsi. Lineage (NCBI taxonomy): Eukaryota > Metazoa > Chordata > Actinopteri > Centrarchiformes > Sinipercidae > Siniperca > Siniperca chuatsi. Next base: position 15,887,604 of record NC_058054.1, on the reverse strand, counting down.
CCGGAGCATGTTCATATAAAGAAAATGTTTGATGAATGAAAAAAGTGAAGAAATCAAGTTGAAGTTCAAGCACTTCAGGCATGGAAAGTACAGATGGCTTATAAATTTGTATATGACCTAAAGTTTACTGAAAGGTACTTTCAAGTCAAATAAATAAATAAAACTAGAAGAGTGCACTTAGTAGAGTGCACATCAACGCGAAAGGGGTTGAGCTGGCCTCTGCCAGTAGGAAGGCGTGGCGCAGGAGGCGTGCAGAGGGAAGCTCTCTTTGAGGAGGTGGAGGTGTAGTCCCTCATTCGTCCAGGAGTGTTCTATCGTAGAAAAGGTTTCAGTCGTAGTCATCTGGACACTGTTTTCAGAATCAAGACGTTTCGGCTCCCATCTGGAAGTCATTCTCAATTGTGAAAAAATTGGACGGGAACTGGAAATTTAAGCTACTCTGAGTTACATAAGCCCTGCCCTCAGGAGGAATCTGCCTGAGTATCTGTTAATAGCTAGTTTCACCTGAAACTGACCTAATAGTTTCCAAGATGGCCCAATGATCAGGCCTATTGTTTTCTGGCTGCATCTACTTCATCACTGTTAAGTGCCTGATTAGCATGTGATAGGCGTGACCAAGGTGATAATACACTCTGATAGACTTTGGGCAGATGAAATCTCAGACCACCATTTGTGTTCAAAGAGGGGTTCTCTTTTTTCACAAAAATGGCTTCCTTGACGCCCCGTTCAAACCAACTCTTCTCTCTACTTAGAATCTTCACCTCGCTGTCTTCAAATGTGTGGTTTGTAGCTTTTAAATGCAAATGCACGGCGCTCTGTAATCCTGAGTTAGTGTGTCGTCTGTGCTGATAAAGTCTTTTGTGAAGTGGATTACTTTAGTAGTTAGATTACTTTTGTAATCAGATTACTTTGGTAATCGGATTATTTTTGTAATTAGATTACATTTTGTAATCGGACTACTTTTGTAATAATTACATTTTTTATTTAAATTAAATTTTTATTTTTAATTGAAATGTTTGTCATCAAATTTTTGTAATGTAATATTACACTACAGACCATCTTGCAATGGGACCACACCAGCCGCAACACCAAATCGGTGTGTATGGTGCAATGGAACACATGACATGACAGAAGTGTTTTTGGCAAAACAGGTGAACTGTGCCAGATTTATTCAATATGCCTAACCGTTCTGGGGGGGCACTTACTGGTAATAATTATTATGTATAGATTAAAACAAATGTGGGCCAGGAGCATAAAGTGGGGGGTGGGGCAATGGCCCCTTCCCTATTTACTCTACCACCCTACTTCTGGCGCCCTTGCTCGGACCACACCCATCTTCGAACTCGGCCTTCATTTTGAGCTCAGCTCTTTAGGCCTATGCTTTTTTGTTCCAAAGTATTTAGCAATGCAGTTCATCTGTCTGATATTAATATAAAGCATTTCTTAGCTTAGAAAAAGTTGCTCTCAGCAGCTTTCTGAATGGCTCTTCAGTCTCCTGATGACATGAAACAGGGATCCTCCCCACATAAACAGATTAAACATCCTGCACCAACAAAGTTGGCCTCTTGATTAACCTGCTGATATGCGGGTGTAGTGTACTACTTACTGTGTCGTCCTATGTGTACTTGAAGGTACCAGAGGAGCCCGCTTGCAGCAGCACCTTACACTCCATCATGCTCACCCATTCCCATCTACATCACTGATGTTACTGACACACTCCACATTAGTAGTTATTGCTTTAATTTCTTTAATGTAATGTAACAAATGTTTTGTAATGTAGTCTAATTACTGTTACTTAGTCTAACTACTGTAATGTAATCTTATTACCTTTATAACCAGATAACTTTTGTCATTTGTAATAACTTCTAATAAGTTCTACTACTGCATACTTTCTGCTACAAGCTTTAAACACAGCACAAGACTTTGAACTACTAAACTTGTAGTCAGCTTTTTACAGTTTACATCTTTTAGACTTTTTGAATTACCACAGTTTGAGTTTTATGCTTTTTTCAGTCATTTTCTGAGTTTCTAATGGGTGTGCATTGCGCTGCTTAGAGTGTGTCTCATGACCTGTGATGTCACCCACTGATCCTCTTCTGCTGTTCTGCTTTTCCAAAATGTCTGACGTCAACCCTTGTAACTTCCGCACCTTTCAAATTATACATCAAAATGTAGACAAATGTGTCCTCTTGTACACAATGCCAGATTTTAAGCATTGGGACTTACAGTTTCTAAATATCTGCCTCAAAGCACCAAGAGAGCCCTGGAAGAGACACGAATAGCGATCTCCTGGGCGAACATCCTGTGTTTGTTTGACGCATCCATCCACCCTGACCTCATCCCTACACGGACTTTGTTGCTCTTTATAAATGGCCTTTTTTTTAACATGACAATCGCACGTAAAATGACACGCCGTCTCTGCGTGTAGAGACTAAGTGGCGAAAAACCATACTTCTTGACAATTATAATAAAATTGTAATCTTTGTACTCTGAATGCTTTTATGATCCAATTTTTTCTAAAGGAATCTGTATTTGAACTACTTTGGTAATATGATTACTGTTGTAGTTAGATTACTTTTGTAATCTGATTACTGTTGTAATCAATTTACTTTTGTAGTCAGATTACTTTTGTAATCGATTACTTCAGTAGTTAGATTACTTTTGTAATCGGATTACTTTGGTAATCGATTACTTCAGTAATTAGATTACTTTTGTAATCAGATTACTTTGATAATCAGATTACTTTGGTAATCAGATTACTTTTGTAATCAGATTCCAACTGTAATGTAATGACGCTAACACAGGTGAAGTGAGTTATACCCGGTGATGGTAGCCAGACTTGTAGAGGTGCTCATTCTGTCCTCTACCCACACATTCATCACCTCGAAGACACTTCAGGGAGTAGCTCCACACTCCAACAGGGCGCCACACACGGACACGGCTCCAAAAAAAGAGCTGTGGAGTTGGCAGAGCACCGCTGACATAGCTGGGAGGTTCTAGTGGGTAAAACCACATGTGGTCTGCTTTTATCACCCGTCGCCTCTTAAACAGACCAGTGTTGTCCTAGTAGATTTGAATGGAAGTGAACAGCCTTCTTTCTGTCCTCTTTGAGCCATGAAATGTCAGCAGATGGGATGCCATTGGGGGTTTCCCACAGACACACCCAACCCTCTAGCTCCACCTGCAACATTCATAACACACACACAAAACAATTCGTTATTATTTGCAGAATCTTAAGACAGAACACCAATTTAAAAAATATGTAAACCAAATTGTTCTCATTTACATTGTTTGCTTATAATGTGAATATCACTTACAGGGGAGTCACTCAGAGGTGCTTCCCTGGGATAATCATGACCCTTGGTTGTGGACGGGGTGGGCTGGCTAGTGGACACAGGCTGCTCAGGGCGGACAGCGGCTCAGGCTGCTTGGCCTTTGGGTCGGGAACCCTGCCACTGGGAATCCAGAGACTGACTGCTAGTCTGACTGCTGGACCCTTGGGACTTGAGCAAGTCTGATATTTTACCAAATAAAGTACTATACATTATTTAAAGAAAAAAAAAACAGATCTATTAACTCTGTATCTCACTTACCTTCCACAACCTGGCTTGCAGCTACCAGTTCAGCATCATCGCCTGGCCATGATGAAGGACCACACTTAGAGGTGCTTGCCTGCGGTTGGTGGACAACAAATGTAATGTAACTATGTGGATTTTAAATTACCAAAAGCAAACAAACACATTTCACCAAAGTGCTCAAAATATCAGTAATTTGAACAATTTTCATTTACTATGCTATTCTGCTCTTCCTCTTCCATAACAAATACATAATCAAATGAACACTTACTTGCTCCTTGTTATTAATATATTTCTTGAACCTCTTCATCTGCACACTTGTGATGTGGGTCACTGGTGTGCGCAACCACCTTCTCACAGAACTGTATGCCTTCTGTATGTCACCCTCTGCTCATCACTGAATTGCTCTGGCCTGTCCTTTTGGGTGTGGTACTGGCTGTAGAGTTCCCACATCTCCTAAAAGGTGTAAACCTCAAACCTTGTCTGACCGTAGATACACCTGTCGATGTTGGCCTCAAGGAGACTGGAGACTTGTGGAAAGCTCTCTGCATATTCTGTGAGGTAGTCTTTCACCCACTGGTTCACCATCTCTCCCTTTCTATGTGGGTTTGTCACCTCTGATCTGTGCTTGTCAAGTATGCTGGAATCATATACATCAACTTAGTACTGTCATCATTAATATCACTGCAGTTGTGATAATGAGTAAAGAAACCTTGCAAAGACAAATAATAAACACAGATAATAGCTATAGTTTTGTGCAAACTGATATACAGGTTATTTATTTTAAGCATGACATCAAAATGGTATTTAAAATGCATAGCCTACAATAGTATTAAATATAATATGCTTACTACTTCATGTAGCCCACATCGTTTGCCACAAGCCAGTGGAATGGTGCATTCTCATACTGGCCAAATGGCACCACCAGCTTTCCCAGGCACAACTGACGTGATGGTGCAGGGGATACCCTCTGCTCGAAGGAGCTCCTCTGCGTGGGCCAGGACAGTAGTCGTATTGAGCAGCTCCTGTGGGGGTTTGGGGAAGACCATCCTTTTCTCCCGATAGTAACGGGCCTCTTTGGTCACCATCAGTACGGCCTGTCGATGATTTGCAGGGGCATCTGGCTTGATGACGTGGATTACTGGTGTTGCCATCTTCAGTTGTAGATACTGAAATACACTTAGATACAGTAACGCAGCAGCAGCAACAACAACAACAACAACAACATAATATAACAATCAACGTTAGTGTACAACAGGTCATTGATACCCTTTTAGCACACAGCGGGGAAAAGAAGGAAGTGTCAGAGCAGGGTCACAACTACTAAACCATGATTACAGCTCCTCAGATGAAGTTTTTCTTCCCTTTGGCTAAGTTTTAGGTTTTTGCTTAAAGCAAAAGTCTTTGAGTGTGCATGCCATCTTTACACTCAAAATCAGATGAAATCTTTTGCCCCAAAAGTTACCAGTAAAACAATAGGAATATGAACAATTATTATGGATTATGGATATTTATTATTTCATATTCCATATACCCCTATACCATATTCTATATACCCCTGCCATAACCTTAGCCTGGGAGGCAGCGCTGCTTTACAGATAACATTGGAGGCAAGAAAACATACTGATAGAAACCACTGTAGTTGTTATATTCTCCTGTCTTGGATAATATAGGCCATGGTATTTTGGGCTAGTGGGTGTATTTTGACAGCAGGGAAAAATGCTAAAAAATGAATGGTGCAAAACCTCAAAAATACAGTGTCCCTGACCTCTGAAATACAGAATACGAGTTAATTACCTATTTATTAATGAGTGATGGGTTGTTGTTGGAATGTATAGGTCAAGGTAAACTTTATTATCCCAGATAATAGGGGTGGTCAAGGTGCAGAAGTAGGCCTAAAAGTTACAGTATAGAGAGTAATAACACAGCAATATTGTCTTCCGAAAAAGGACTGCCTGCCAAAATAAGACTGCACCCGACATGAATAATAATAATAATTAATAATAATAATTCCTTAATAATTATATAATAATAATAATAATAATAATAATAATTCCTTAAGTGTAAATTATTCCACTCAAAATAACAATAACATATTTCGGTAGTATATGACTGCCCTCCCCATATATATACATTATACATGTATATGAATTCTGACTGGTATAATTTACACTTATAATAATAAATTATTAGTAAGATGCTATACCATCATCAGGGCAGCATGTTTAATGTGACCTACAGTAAATCATGTCGGGTGCAGTCTTAGACCCGGTCCATACTGTCGCGTGAACAGTATGGGTCACACAAGATAGAATGGATGTGATAATAGAACTCGAATAGGCAGAGCAGATTCTACTGTACGTTCTCACCAACAGCAGGTCCTTTGATTTTACTGAGAGGCGCTAACAGTTACCTTAGCAGTAAAGATAGCCTAACGTTACCTGTCAACAGAACTTTCAGCTAGCTAACATTAATGTGCAACTATCCAATCATGGTCATATCTGTATAAATGAAAGGTGTATAGTGTATATAGTTTTTATTATTTCTTATTTATCACTGTTTTCCCTCTTCTTTTGACTCTTGAGCTGCTAACCTTAACGTTTAACCTTAACGAATTTCGCTGGTGGGGATCAATAAAGTTTATCTTATCTTACCAACATTAACACAACGTTCAGCCTTACCGAACGACCAAAAGACATCTGGGCAGTATAAACACTGAATGTTAGAAAGAATTAATTATTTCAGTCTTACCAAAAACACTGTATGTTACTGCAGCGGCAGGTCCTTGCTGTTGCTGCTACGCATATCGACGTCTGATTGGTAGGCTTCAGTCGAATCCTACGATCCAATTGGGAGTCTACAGTCAGACTCTAGACCAATAAGAACGTGTAACTGTCTAGGTCAATGTAGACTTTGCGTTACTGTGGACTCAACTTCTGCCCGCAGGCCTTTTTTGCCATTTAGAACCACGTGAGGGAAGAGAAAGATTTGGGGTTTTTAAATTGTGTCTGAAATAGATGCACTTCAAGTGTTAGTGAACTTGGTCAGCAGATGGCGCCAATAACCCTAATTTTCAGAGTCCTCACTCAGACACATTTGATGCTCATTTATGCAGGTTAAGTTTTCTGTTTGAAGTGCCATTAACATAGTTCAAAATAAGGTCAATAGGAGGAGACAAGAACCACATGTTTTCTGTAATCTTAACCTGTCTGAGGTTACAGGGAGTCACTGTTTTCTCTCCAGCCACTGTAGACCTTATTTTGAACTAAAATAATCTCCTAACTTCTCCCTAGTTAGTGGTTAGCTGTCACCCCTAGCATCCTAATTGTCGTCACATAAAACATGACATTTACACAGCATCAATTTATAATCACTGAAGAACAATATCTATCAGTATTTACACCATAATCAGAAACCTGGCTCTGACATTCTTTTAACTATACACCAACGGTCATGAACATAACTGTGGCACTTCTGATGCCAATTAAACCCATCCAATCCTTTGGCTAGGACTACGGAAGGATAAAGTGGCTGCATTTGTCGTGGTAGGGGATCCTTCATTCTGTGTCCTCATGCTGTGTCTGAGTCTAGCAGTTAGTAGACAATCTCCGGGGGCTTTAGCCCATCAGTTCTGGCCCTCTAAACTGGGGATTTAAGGGCTTACAGGGGGTTAAACCCCCAAGATTGGAGCCCTCAACTGCCTGTTTGAGAGATTACACTATTCAGTCTCCCATTTTCACCTCTCAGTCTTGGTGGAACAGCGGGAAGTGTGGAGGGTGGTTGTTGGAGGCATGCCTCAGCTTGACATCTCTGGAGGGACAAAGTGGTTATAAATGAGTGTTGAAAAGCTTGATTAAGTAGAACATTGCCTCATGCTGTGCAGCTGAATTCTAAGGAACATCTGGATAAGATTTTGGCAAAAATCTTTCTAAGTAATGGAGCATCTTGTATTCAGAAATTCCTAAATAGGGTATGTTGTGCATAAATAAAGGGGTGCATAAATTTACAGTAGTGCATGCATACATGAAACATGGAGTGGTCAAATGTCTGCACATTGCTGGTCAGAGCAAGAACCTTATGCTCCATTTCTCTCGGGTGGAGATGTGAGGAGTGGAAGTAAGCCATGCTGCATCTTTAATGAAAGTCTGACATCTTCAATGCCACTGTCTCACTATCTGTCCTGCCAGTGCCACCTTCATCCTCACCTGCATGGCACTCCCAGGGAGAACAGAAAACAGAGAATGCCACTAAGCCTCACAGACGCTTTCAAGAATCTGAATGCCACCCCACACCCGCCTTTAAAAGCAGTTACCATTTACAGTAGCACCATGTGTAGGTGTCAATCCCTGATAGCAAGAAATCGCACTTAATAAAACCTTGTGAAGCAGGGTCCTTGCTCTATTTATATTGACTCTGTTTCCTCAGTGGCATTTAATTGATTGGTATAATGGTTTTTATAGACTCCTCATTAGCCTGTTAGAGCAGTGGATCAATACAACATCATTACTTGCATGATTGAACCGAGTACCAGGCATCTGCTCCAGGGCACATTGGTCTGTATTTGTAAACAGTAATTACTGTCACAGTGTTCCACTACAGACATGAACCATCAAGATTATGTTACTTTACTAAGTAGTAACTTAAGCGACTGGCTACATGTTATTGGCTTGTTAGTAAATGAATGAGGGAGATATTATCTAACCACAAAATTGATCAGATGTATTGTGATTAGCCCCCAGTCAAAGGCATCTGTTGCCTTAGATGGTCACTAGAAAATGTAAGGCTTGGTTCTAAGTTCTGGCATGACACATATACATTCACAAGCACTCACTGGCCAATTGCAGCCCATATAATCACACAAAATGTATTAAATTGAGTAGTGTCTTCCCACAATCTGTTTAATCAGTTTTGATAAACATATACAATACAAATATAATAATTGCATTATCAAAATCCAGGTACAAATTAATTTGAATACAGCAAAACATGTGTTTAATAATGTACTCAGGCAGTATGGATGCATTTCTCTCTGAATAAAAGTCTTAGTGTGTCTGTAAGCGTGTGAACGGAAAAGTTACAGGCATTGTATCTTATTTCACCCTTCATTCTGTCCCTGAGGGAGTGTCCTCTTCTGTTCACAAAACAAAGTACTGTTGTGCACATGGGTGGAAGAATTTGTTTAACCCATTCACCCCTGAGAGATCCTCACTGTCTGTGTTCATTAAACTCTGATGGGATCTAAATACTTCCTTTGAGATTGTACACATGGGCCGTGCAATGAGGTCAGACCAGGGCCTTTGTATATATGTGAATGTGCATGGGTGCGTGTGCTAAGTTGGTCTGGATAGACTGACTTCCTTTGTGCGGGACCAGTCTACCACATCCCTCACAATGGGCAGAAAAAGGGGGTGACTACCTTTTTGACAGAGCATTTTATCTCAGTGAGATCATAGCAACTGGCTATTTATGGCATGTGGCATGCTGTTATGAGAGGAGTGTTTGAACTGGGTGCAGAGAAATACTTTTTAATTAGTGGTTCATCCCTAGCCCTGCTGAACTCACCAGTGCGTTGTTGCTCTTTTTGGCTCCCCCTCCCCTTGCTTTATTTTTAACAACCCCATTATCCCCATCTCTCCTCGAAACTGACCACCACATGTTTGTGAAAACTGATTTTTGTGCGCCCCCGCAAAGTGCAAGACAGAGTCAGGGATAGAGGGAGGGGGAAAGTGAGGGGGAGAAGGGCAGGGGTTAAGAGAAATGGAGGGAAGGGTTGATGAAAACAACAGATCTCTGCTCCCTAATCCTTTTGTGTCGATGGTGTTAATCCATCCCAGCAAACCCAGCCCCCCACCCGCTCCGCTCACCCTCCCTCAACCCCTGCTTCTGCACCACATACCAGGCGCTCCCACCACATAAACAACCGACAGCACAACTGAAACCAATACTCGTCCCGCAGACAGTCGAACAGAAGTACCTGGCAGTCGCAGTAGCCCCTTGACAAACTGCAACTCAGGCTCAACTCTGTCCCTGCTTTCATCCTGTTTGTCTTTGTGGCCACTGGGAACACTGGATTGCTTGCTTTGTTTGTTTATGCAAACATATTTAAATCTTGCATCAGTATGTCAATGTGTGTGTATTGGAAATTGCAAAGTATTGTTTTCCCTTTTTGTGTGTTTTGCTTTCATGCATTTGCTCCTCTTTGTTTTGCTCTGCTTTGTTTTGGTTACTGTAAATGTAATGAATGCACTTGAGAGCAACACAGTGTATTCACTGTGTTTTTGTGTCGTGGTCTTGTTTACGAGCTGTAAGAGAGAAGGGAGGGTGGAGGTGGGTGTCGGGGAGGGGGAGCACAGTGGTTGCCGGGGGAAGAGGAGGTTGTGTCTAATGAGGTCACACCCTGGCAACCCGGTGACTCCTCCCACTCAGCTCCCCTCCCCCCATCTTTCCACTTGCCCCCCTCTAAGTGTGCCCCCCCCCCCCGACAGAGAGAGCTCTCCGTGGTGCTGAAAGCAGAAAAACACATTCAGGCTCCAATTACAGTACAGCTGCAAGGGAAGGCACGCGAGATACAGGAGACAAACACATAAAACGACTACTTGGAGAAAGAGACTGGGGTATGAGTCCTTATGAAGAGTTGTTGAAAAGCACACAGCGAGAGAAATAGGAGTGTAGGAAAAGAAAGGAGAGAGGGGGAGAGAGGATGACGCTCTAGTAGAAGGTGGCACCAGTAGGCAGTGGGCGTGTTCTTCTTGTTGTGATCTATAGTTGGGAAGCCCGGTGTCATCTGCAGAGCAACTGTACAGACCTGTGTGGACGAGCAGGACAGAGGGAGCCGGCAGGGATTGCCATAACTGGAAACGCACACCACTCTGCTTTACCTCGGTCTCAACCTTCAGGGCACTGTGGATGAGGATTCCTTTCACCTGTGCGACACTCTGAGACATTTTGCAGAAGGAGAGACATTCTGGGAATTAGAGCATTAGGGCATTAGAAAGACTGTGAGTGCCTGGCCTGCAACTGCAAGGGGAGTTTGAAGTGAGTGTGCTAGTGTGTATTGGTGTCATGCTTGCGGCTGCGGGTGCGGTCTGTTGCTACGCTGCATCTTCCTTCTGTCTCTAGCATGTGCAGATGTGTGGAGCAGTGAAGCTGGCACCTGGCTTGGAGTTCGGCACCATCTGGACTGGAGGGCTCGCAACTCCCTTTTGTGCCCAGGGGAGGGAGCATTGGGCTGGGCACCCAATGGCCCAGCTCCCCTCTAGCACCAGCCTTATCCTGGGTCACAGGGAATCATTCTAGCAAGTCAATCAGTTGGACCATACAATGGATGGAAGTCTATGTGGATTTAAGTGGAATAGTGCACTGGTGCTCCATCATAGGTCAGAGTTCACTAGCGTGCACTGGACTTATCAGGGGAAGACAGAACACACGTTGGTCCACAAACCAGCAGGGACACAGCCCCATTGTAAGTATGCATCATAACACTTGCTTATACACAACAATGCCCCACAGACCCACAAAGATACCAACAAATGCTCATGCTATACACATCATAAAGCATTCAGAAGTATTTTTTTCTCTACTCAAGTCCACATAAAAATCCCAAAAGCAGAGCTGCCAAGTGTTGCACCTGTGTGCCTGGGTTTACAGGTTAACCTTTACTTGGTCCACTGTACTGCACTGATGTGTGTGTGTGTGTGTGTGTGTGTGTGCGTGCGTGCACAAGCACCCACGCGTGTTGTCACCAAACAATTGGCCTTGCAATCTTTTTGACATTGTGTCTCTAGAATATCCCTGCTGCCCTTCTCCTGTGACATGGTTGCCTGGAAACAGAAACGGTGTGCCACTTTCATTTACTTTTAAAGCAAAGTGCACCTCTGTGTTCCAACTGTTGCAGCCTATGTCAGCTGGGGCAAAGGGAGAGAGAAGAGATGAGATATAAAAAAACAGAAAATGCATCAACTGAAGGGGAAAGAGTGAGAATAGAGAGGAAAATAAAGCTTTGTTGTAAAAAAAAATGGGTTGCTCAATTGACAGATTTTATAGAGATTAGCAAATAAGAAATGCATTTTACATCGATGAGTTATGGGAGGACAATCCAAAGTGAAAGGCTTGGTTGGTAAAAACAGTGTGATAAACAAGCTGATTCTAGTGTGGAGTGCTGCTGCAGGCTTACAGGGATTAGGCAGGCAGGCTTAATTCAGCTCAAACACTGAACTGTGCCTTCCTATTGCTGCACTCTTAACACATCTAACTGGTGCACCTTGTTTCTCCTCAGAAACCAAGATTTTTTTCCGTTGTACAGCTTCAGATCTCTGGCTGTGCCTGTGCATCAGTGATAAGACCTGATAATCAGGGGGAAAAAAATCTCTATACCACTTGACACTGGGATTCTGTGCCCTAGTTTGAACTCTGAGATGGTGGTTCTGCTGGCTCTTATCAGTCCTCTCCTCATGCCTGTCAAAACCTGTGCTAAGGAGTGTTGAGAATGTGTCGTAGGGAATGGAACCGGCAGATAAACCTAGGCCCCATACTGGACAAGTCAGAGGGATTCTGATGCTTGGCCCTGCAATCTCCATCTGGCAAGCCCCCCCCCCCATTCGATGCCCTTGCAACCCTACAGACATATACACACACAAACATACATACAGTTATCACAAGCTCCCTCCCCCTCCCCCTGCACACTCACACTCACACTCACACTCAGTGCTTCTCTCACACGTAAACAAGCATGAGTCTTAGGCTGATCTGAAAACATTGACCTACATAAAGGCATGCACTGTCTTCTTCTCTTCCACCACTGGCCTCTCCAAATTCACATTCGGCTGTTGCACATAGTATATACTATGTTGCATGCAGTTGCACATGTTTTCAGGAAAATGCATGCTGTACATGCATGCACACTGAATCACATCACTAGCTGCTCCCTGCTGTGTTTGGATCTCAAGTGGCTGCAAACAATGCTGTTTTAAAATGATTCCCATTTAGAAGAAGTATAGTATGATTGCACCAATGTGGGTGTTTCATTGAAGAGGCTTTTCCTTACAGAAACTTCCACACTCTTTCGTGTGATACTGATGCTGTCAGTAATAGTCTTTTTACAGAATCAAAAGGTAGCCAGGAACAACTCAAGAGGAGGTTATTTTTAGATCTAAATATAAGATTGATGCTGATATCCGCATATGCAGAACCATGCATCACAGTCTAGTTAGATTGGTTCATTTAATTTGTGTGGTTAGTCCCAGGAGTACTATATTTTCACATCTGAGCACATATTGCAACTGCAGAAGATGGAAGCCCTTTTTCAGTTTCATTCAGACACTCACTTGGTTACAGCCAATAATTTTAGCCAGAAAATGTGCAAACACAACTGAGAAAATAAGCGGCCGCTACTGATCCACAGCCAATAAGGAAACTGAAGCTGAAGGTTATGACTAACTCTAGCTAGATAGTGAGTCCCTTGACTGTATATTTACATGTGCATGTGAGCTTTTGTGTGTGTGTGTGTGTGTGTGTGTATGTATGTATGTGTGCACAATGACAGATAAAGATGTTGCAACCCTCCAGGGAAAATGTTTTCTCTTGTGGACACAGGCATGATGCAAGTCTATGAATCTTTCACAGGCCATGAACTCCACAGCAACAGTCAGGAACATTGAAAACAATAGCAACATCACACAAACTCAATTGCGTGACATTATTATGGTCCTAATGCAATCTTGCTTCATCGGTTTTCATCTCACCAAGGCTGACCTTGAAAAATGAAGGTTGAGTGAATGATTACTGACATAACCGCATGCTTGTTTTGCATCCAGACCACATTCCTATATGATGCCCTAGTAGTCCATATTATTAGTAGTATTTTGTGTATTTCTTTAAGGCAAACACAAATCAATAACATTTTCAATATGTCTTTATCAGAATGCTGTGGAAACTCTTGAAGAATGATGAGCTCCAAAGAAGAGGAAACGCTCCGTTTTTTCCAGTATGTTGAGGAGAATGGGCTAAGAGCCTACAACGGCCTGGTAGCTCAGAACTTGGACCACGCCAGGAATGAGAGAAATAGGACATTCCTGCAGGAGAAAAACGACAAGAAGAGAAAACAGGAGGAAGCCACAAGGAGGTAGGAAGAAAACAAACAAATAAAGTCCTTCACAAAATGAAAAACAGCAGACTCATGGACAAAGGTTTTGCACAGAGATTTCCTATAATAAAAAACATCCATTAAGAATCTGGTTCGGATAGGATAGGATAATGGTAGACTTTACAGTGTTTTATGAAGTGCACTCACAAGTCTTGCTACAGTACACCAGTGGGATTCTGCTCTGTAAATGCAAGGATGTCACTGGGTTCACTTCAGAAAGAGGTTGTAAGGAAGTAGGACAAGTGGCCAGAGGGTCCCTATGGCAGTGGCAGGTTGCCATATTTTGGGGGTTGCTAGTGTGGACTGGTGCACCCCTTGATCTATGGAGGATAATTAATTTTTCACTTTTAGACTTATTTGGGACTTGTCCTTGGATGGAGGTCGTCATTGCTCTATTTTTAAGATGTATAGCGTTTAGAATTAAGAAGGAATGGTGTGGGCTGTGACAGAAAGTGTGTTAGGATGTGAGGGTGGGAAGAGACATGTTAAGGGATTTGTGGTTATCCTGTTGTGATTTATGTATATCTAATTCCATCATTGTCAAGAAGTTGTTGTAACACCTCGTAGAGCTTGAGAAAATGAGTTTTTTTCAGTCGACCTCATCAGAGATCAGTCACACATGCTGCTGCACCCTATTCCACATGTTGTGATGAGCAAGCACTTAAAGCAGTTCCACTGTGCGCAGCAACACCACTGTGTGGCATCCCGAAACTTGAGCGAATAAGAGGCACGCACTCAGAACGTGACTAGCATGTGCATACGGTGTGCTTGTGTTGTGGGGTAGAATACGAGGATTGAGTCACAGTGAATCTTTGGGACAATAATGGGACATTGCAGTGATTAACGATGATTTGAGCTTTGCTTCAAGAGCAATGACCATAAGTCATAACTCTGCTTCGTTGGTTGTTTCTATACTCTAACATGGAAAAATATCACTTTTCATTAAGTCTTAGGACTGATGACTCATCTGAAATTGTATCATTTTTACAACAAGTCAAGAAACAAGAAAGAGTATTCATTTTAAATTACAAGTAATAGTAAAGTCTACAGTACTCATAAGTAGCATTACCATTTGCTGTGTGACTTTAAAGAGTACATCAATCAAGTGGATGCATATTTTATCTGAGAGAACACCCAGAAAGTAAGAGAGACACTTGTTTTCCACTTTGATGGTCAAACAATTAATCTAATGGTGCAGCATGCTAAACATACATCAGTTTGCAGTGGAAAGGCTATTGGGAAATGCTGTCCAATATTGTCATGGAATCTATAAACCATTTGTGTTCGGTCAGTCTGTCTGACACAGACATATAATACGAAGTATTTTAGCAGCTGTTGGGAGTTTTAGCTGTGCATCAGATCATTACATTGATGTGGTTTTGGGGGCTGAGCATTTATATGTGACCAGATGTGGCTCTTCTTAACTGATTAAGTTAACACTTTGAAACCTGTCACATTTCTGTCAAAGGGTCATGCAATTCAAAAAGAGCTGTTTCTCCGCTGCCACTGTGATTGTCCATAGACAGTGCATTGTACAGTATACAAACTGTATATCACTTGCATGATTAAAACTGACTTAGAGTGCAACTTATACCTCAGACATCAGAAAAACAAGCTACAGTAATAAAAAACATTCCAAAATCTATCCTGGACTCTCTTTTATCACTTGCCAGCAAAATTTCCTTGCTTCATTTGTTATTAGAAGTCTAATGCAGTCCTGTACAGTAACTTGGTGAATGGGACAGAGTGATGCCTTAAGAAAGTGGCATCTACTGCCACTGCTATCCTTCCACTGTCTCTCAGCTGTTGCTAAAGCTAAAATATTAATACATAGTCACAAGAGAAGAGTCTAAAAAATAACTGGATTTTTCATGAGACCTATAAGTAGGTCAATGAGACGACCCATTTTTACAGTAACTGACTGAGAGTGAGAGAGTGTGAGGGTTCATGCGTGCATGCTTGCATTTGCGTGTGTGCAAGCACGTACATGCATGCTTGTGTACATGTGCGTGCATGGACATGAACAACAGGAAAATAGAATATGTTAATGTGTGAGAAAGGGTAGGAAAGAAAAAATGGCCTGTGTGATTGTGCAAGGGTGAAAGAGCTTGTTAGAGCAAATGTGTTTAAGGGGGGGGGGGCTGTTAGAGAGAGATTAAGTGTGAGCTCAGTTGCAGGAGATGTGTTCTGCCTGGTGACAGCTGGAACAGCCATAGGCCAATCAGATCAGCACGTTAGGTTTGAGTGAGGCGGGCCTTCCTGCCTGCTGCTATCACACTCTTTAATTGTATTTCATCAGAAGAAGTTATTCACACAGTCTCTCTCACACACACACACACACAGATGCCCACAAATTTACTTAAACATGCAAGTGTATTCAAAAACATACACACACACACACACAAAAAATACGCACATTTACTTATATTTACATATGCTTGCAAATACCAAACGGCTGCTTTCCCCTTTCTTTCCCCTCTTGTACACACATGCATGCATTCACAGATAGACATCTTTTTTTCAATCTTTTTTTTCTCAAGATCTCATTTAGTGTTTTGTTTGTTTCTCTGATGTTGTTTTTCCTGTCACATGGTGTCACAGTGAGAGAGCCAGAGCTGCCCGACGACAAGTCAACTCCAACTGGTCCAAGTGCACCTGTGGTCTGTCCTCTAGCCAATCACTGGGCAAATATCCTATAAATAATCCAGTCACCACTACTCCAGTCACACCCACCTACCCACACACACAACCCATGTGTATGTGTGTGCATGCACACAGTCACAGCAGATGCACACCCAAAACATATGAGAAGGACGGAGAGATTGTTAATGCTTGGCTGCTGACACCTGTGGCTGAATGCCGTAGATGAAGATTTTCTACTTTTGTTCAGAGACATTTTAGTCCAAACATGGATGATTCATAATGTTATACAGAATATGCATTAATATCCACTAAACATGTGATGCTGATGATTCTTTAAAATAACATTGGTGATGTGGTTCTACAGGCTATTGCAGGCACCTTTCTTTTGAATCGCCACTGTCATCTTTAAGCAAAATGTGATGTGGTTATGATATGCACATGATATGCATGTGTGCTTATATTATTGTTGTGTGGCGGCAGCTGGTTTTGTGTCTGGTTTCTATGGGTACCCTGTTGCTAGGCAAAGTTAAGCCCCTGACCAATGAACCCACCCCACCAAGCACCTTCTGTTCAGCAGCTGGCCTGGAGGGAGTCAGAGTCAGCAAAGTCACACATCGAAGGGTCACACACACACACACACACACACACACACACGTACATACACACCTATATGCATGCACACACTCACACAAGATAGAGATTTGTGAAGCCACACATTCATCCTGTTTCATGCCATTTGTTGAAACAAATCACCGGCAGCTTAACTGTGACTCTGAAATGAGAATAAATAAATACATCAACACTGAAAACTTACGTCTTTTGTATGAACCATTTTCTCTAAACACAGTCAGAGCTCATTTACTCTGTTTGTGTGTGTGAATGTGTGTGTATCGCAGACAGCCCTCCTTTCCCCCATTACCACACAACACTCAGACATCATTAGCGCTCCATCTATCCATTTATAGGGATTGATTGTGTACAGGGTGGGAGACTTCCATGGTGTCATTATGTGTGTGGTTATGTGAGCGTCATTGGTCATGTCCAGGGTTAAACTCAAATCAATGCTTTGCCCTGAAAGAGACTGTTTTCAGTGGCAGTAACATGTTTGTTATTGTTAGTGCTCTCATTTGAGCCACTTGCACAGAATGAAATGTACATACATACACATGCGCACAAACACACATGCTCACACAAATGGAGACATGCCATGATGACTGTATGTCAGGGTAAACTTGGGACAAGATTTTTGTCTCTCCCTCTTTCTTTCAGCCCCAATAGTGTAAACTAATATGATATTTCATACATATTAGATTGTCTCATTCTTTTGCATCAGATATCTTGTTTTTATCATTCATATCAGGCATATTTCTGTTCCCATGACCTTTTATCTGTCCTCTCTACCCTCTCTCTCTCTCTCTCGCTTCCTCTCATTCTGTTTTAGGACGGGTGAGGACATAGCAACTGAAGGCAAGCACTTACGTATGGGCTCTATTACTATGCCGGATCCCCAGGAACGCATGCCCATACCCCACCCGCATGCCCTCGCCTGTGGGCAGGGCTTCTCCGTGCGTTCTCAGTCCCTCCACTCTGTCGGTGGTGGGAACAGTGGGGGTGGAGGAGAGGAGGAAGTGGGAAGCCCGACCTCTAGGAAGCAGCCCCCACCCAAGCCCAGGAGGGACCCAGCCACCAAGCTGAGCGTGTCGTCTGAGGCGGTGGACCACAGTCCCATGTCCACCTGCCGTGGGGAGAGATGTGACGGTGAGTGGTGGCGGCACTTCACACCAAACTGCTGCGCTATATATAGCTGCTCTCTGCACTGCCCTCCTCAACACTGTTTCTCCTACAATGACATGACATCTAGCTATTCACTGCATACTTCACACTAAGTACCATATTGGCAAATTGATGTAAAAAAAAATAATAATAATGAGCTATAAGTACAATGGGGTTTAACCATGGTTAAAACATTCAGGGTGCACTAGACAACAATAAAAATGTGATAACCTGCAGTTCAATGAACTACATATGAAGGAATACTGAAAAGAGCCTGACAAGATTTGTGCTGCACTACACTGACTAGTCTGGACACATTTGGTTAGGAAAAAAACATTCTTTAGTATGTTTGAATGACAGTGGACCAACGTGCATATATATATATGTGTGTGTGTGTGTGTGTGTGTGTGTGTGTGTGTGTGTGCATATATATATACTGTATATATACTATATATATATATGTTCCAGTATAATTAAGTACACAGTCTAGAGCAATTGCGGTTGATGCAAAATCTATGAAGAAAGGTTATAAAGATTAAGGAACAGCTATACAGGTTGATCACATATTTTCCTTTGCCCCACAGATAAATCAGATAGTATAAGATTCAGAATCGGATACTAACATGTTGAGCCAGGAGTGAAAGTATCATAATGTGATGCATATGAATGACTGGTACATTTTTTTGTGTTGGTTCAAAGCTCTGAGTTTTGGAAAATGTACCCTCCTACATCATTTTGTGTTTCATAATAGCCGCATTTTAAGGCCTTGGCGGATTCTGTTTAATCAGGAATTTAATGGTCATTCTATTTTGAGACTCTTGAAGAGTAAAATAAGATCTTGGGCACATGTTCAGCTTTCACAGCAGAAACAAAGATTTATAAATTATTTATTATATCTCATCTTGGCTGTGCATATAATCATCAGGTGTTATATATCCACTATGTCTTTCGCTCAGCAGATCTCCCAGGCTTTGAATACTGTTGCAGTTTTTATTGCTAACAGTAATGTCCTCATATAATTAAGATAGTAGCAAGTTATGTGTATTTAGTTGAAGCTCCAGGAACTTCACCCCAGTAGATGGATCAAAGTACTGTGCTGGCTATAGAAGGTTATTGGTTACAGTCAATTATCAAAGCTGTTCTCAGTGCACATAAAGAAGGCACAAGTGTCTTGACAGTTCTATAATCTCATTTAAAACTGACATACTTTAATATTTCTACAAGGTAAATTACCAATAAAGGCCAGACAATTTTCCTTCCAGTTAAATGTGGCAAGGCCACAATTTAGAAATGCCTTGATCAAGATCTAGCAGAAGCACCCTGCAGCAAGTTTTCTGAAGCAGTTTTCTGAAGCAAAATAAACAAGCATAATGTGCCTGTTTGGCCATGGATGAAAAAGAGGGCATAATTATAGTACATCAGCGTGATCAGTGTAAGAAAGGCGTTAATGAATGGGATAGGAATTAATTGAGCTAAAGGAATATTTCCCTCAACAAGCCACAGATACAATCGCTGCTGTAGCAAATGCACAATGCACACAGCCAAACAGTTTTATTAGAAACAAATCACCCATAGTACATGTGCTGAGCACAAAGAAACAAGCACTGCAAAATTAAACTGACATTTAGAGTATAATGATTGAGGCAGGTGGCTGTGAGAGCAAAAAGATGTAGAGGTTGCAGGACGTTTTGACTCCATTTCAGTTTGGATGCTTCGTCGCAAATGTGATGTTTAGGGAGTCGCCCAGCCTGGCTCAGATTGGTGGGGATCTCTCTATGTGCACACAGATCTTCCTGGGCACCACGGCAACCATCCCACAGAAACAAGACCCCCTGCAGCCCAGCCAATCACAGTATCATTTTGCTGCTCTAGCCAATGGGGCTCTAGAGATGCTGAAGTCTGAAGCTTCGGAGCCAATGAGAGTGAGAATGCGGGGGTGTCCCTGGCTGAGGGGAGGGTTGCGTGCTCTGTAGCTGGCGCTGTAGCGGGAAGGGGAGGAGCTTGTCAGAGTAGAATTCATTCAGGAGAAGCGATTGACCTAGATTCGTTTTCCCTAGGAGGAGAGGGAGGGGGAGGGGGTTGCGGGTAAACACATCTGCTACAGGGAGAGGGGAGAAGAGTGAGCATTAGAGAGAGGAAGAGAAGGGACAAGGAGTAAGAGATGTTTGGAGGGATGGATTCATCATCAGAGCTGAAGCAGATCTCAAGATCCACCATGCAAACCTGTTAGTGTAATAATGCATTTGGTGATTGTTCAAAAAAGGCATAGTTACACCACTGCGTGCACATTACTGTATGCACACACAAAGAAAGGGAGAGAGAGAACACAAGAATGTGACTATCATGTCATTCCAATTAAACACATACGAGGAACACATCTGGGTTGAACCGAGATTTGGTTAACACCTTATTAATTAGTGGTAATGAGGAGAAAATGTGGAACCAACAGGCCTGTTACATCCTCAGTTCAAAGTAGCATCATCAACATCAACCTGGAGAAATGCAGGGCATGCAAAATATTTGTGCAAAACAAAATTAAATGTTCTGATTTGATTTTGTTTCACCTACTGGATTTCCTTGACTTTGAATTCATTGCTTTTTCTCAAGTTATTTAGTTATTTTCTCAACATAAATAAAATGCTCTAATCTGTACCTGTTTATCTAACTTTCTGCAACATATTCTGCAAAGCTATGCATTCAGATGCAACAGAAAACAAGGCAGACAGACAGCTACAGAGTTAGACTCCCATTTTCTGGAAAGATTGACTTCATAGGGTGACACTGTGTGGTATAAAATGTGTACATGCCTGTCCTAATTTCCCTCTCTGAATGTGTAGGCATGTACAATGTATGCGTGCGTGCGCGTGTGCATGTGGGCGGGCGTGCATATAGTGATGGTGGTGAGTCATGCTGTTATGGGAAGTATGTGTGTGTCTGGGCCATCTGGCATCTGAATTATGAAAGGTGTAAAATCTGTAGTTTGAAGATTTCAGACATGGTCCGGCTCTTAACTACACTTATCTCCCCTCTCTGCCTATCAGAGAAAGGGACACTCCTATCCAAACATCTCAGTGTCTGACCTAGAAATACACTGTGAGCAACTCAGTAGTATGGAGCGCTGTCTACTGTAAGTAAACTAGAATTAGGACCGCACTGTACAGTAGTATCTAGTCAATGTGAACACCATAGTCCACTGCACCACATCTGAAGAGATTAACACTGCAATGCTACGTCACCACTATTAGAAAGAAGCTCCACAGTATGTGTGACCCAGATACTATACTCCCATACTGCTCCACTGTTGTATATGTGACCTAGAAAAATGCATATGCCTCAACTTGTCTGTTATCAGGTAATGCTTGTGAATATGATTTTCTCCAATGGATGTTAAGGTTTTCTTTCTCTCTATCCTTTAGCAGCTCAAGGATGCAGTGAGGACTGCAGGAGGGTGCCGCCACCAAAACCTAAGAGGAACCCCAATACACAACTGAGTGTTTCTTTCGATGAGTCCTACATCAAGAGCCACGGAGGCAGCGGGGTTTGCCCCTCCAAACCCCTCCACCATGTCACCTCGCCCTGTGAACACAACCCCTCGCCTCCACAGAGTGATGAGAGCCCTACAGATGACTGTGAAGATGAACCTGTCTACATAGAGATGGGCGGGATTGATGTCGGAGCGCGAGAGCCCCTGAAGAGTGAGGATGAGGAGCCGGGAGAGTCTGTGTACGAGGAGATGAAATACCCAGCTCTGGATGATATGGAGTACCGCACTGACCCTGTGGGATGTCGCTCCGCATGTCCCACCCCGGCACCCTATGACCCAGAACCTCTCAGTCGCTGCTCCACACCTCGAAACATTCCCCTCTGTGACATTCCTGCACCCTTTCCCAATTTACTCACCCATCGGCCTCCGCTGCTGGTGTTCCCACCAGCACCAGCCCAGTGCTCGCCCAACTCAGACGAGTCTCCCCTCACCCCTCTAGATGTAACCAAATTGCCCATGCTGGAGAATCAATCCTACAGCAAATCCCCAACATCCTCCACCGAGCCACCCACCTCTGCACACATCCGCAGGGAGCTCACTGCCACCCCAACCCTCACCGTATCTGGGCGCTCCTCAGCACCTCCTCTACCCTGTACCCTTTACAAATCCTCCTCCTCATCCTCCTATCAGCGCAGTCACTCTGCTTGCCCATCGCCGGTCAGCATGGGCCGCTGTCTCACCCCTCTCAGCCTCATGCGTACACCTCCCTTTGACGCTCCAATGCCATTCCCTGGGGGTCTACCACGGAGCGCCTCCGCCACCCCTCACGGCAAAGGCTCGCCACCTCAAGACGGTGTGGGTCGACTCCATGGCTCTATGCAGAACGTGTCAACAGGGCGGTCACGGACACCCACCAGTCCACTGGACGAACTAACCAACCTGTTCACCACTGGCAGGAACATGCTGAAGAAAAATGCCAGTGGCAGGAAGTCTAAAGAGCCTGGTGAGAGTAAGTCATTTCGCACATTTGTGTCATCATTTTGGAACATAATGAAGCAAAGGGCACAAACACGTGTGCTCATGTTAATTTATGTATGTCTTTGATTCCTGAGGAGAGTAGACAGCTTTTAACTGCATCTCATTTTAGAAATCTTACCCTGCATGTACATATCTTCATTTCGTAAGAGAGACTGACTTAAGAGAGTTAACAATAAAGCAACCCTACCAACACTAGAAAGCAGCTGCAAAGTCTCAGAGTAACAAAAGGGGGGAGCAGGAAGAACATTCCAGAGTGTCTATGGACGACATGGACGGTGTCTGTGTCTAAATGCTTTGGCTGCAGTAAATTCTGGAGCAAACACAAATAAGTAGTCTTCAGTTTCCTAATCGGTGATAGTGTAATTTATCCTTGTTGTGGGTTACCAAGTTTAACCCTGCTAAATTAGGAGGCTTTGCAGAGAATGCATCACTTTTACAGTACCATGCATGGTGTTTGTGGCGCTCTCTGCAACCTTCCATTTGTTTAATCTAGGCCCAGCGATACCAAGTCTGATACAGATCGTATGATTTAATCTGAGGGGATTAGAGACTAAAGCGGACAGCAGGTCCCTCAAACCTACTCATGGCATTAGGCCATCAGGCAGCATTTACTTTTAAATATGTAAACATCATGTTTAAATACAGACAGCCATGCCACACTCAAGACTCAATAATAATGCAACTGTGAAGGAAAACACAATTTGCTTATCATGATATTGGTGCACAAATTGCTTAAAGTTTACAAAAAAGATAACACTAAATCACTTATGCATTATCATATGAAGTCTGGTGCCAGAAGCATTGTCAGTCACAAATTAACATTCTCGTTCTCATACATAATGCTAAAATAGCCACATTAAGCCTGAATATTATGAAATCTGATATAATGCAAATGAATAAAAAAATGTTGACTGCAGGCATTAACACAAACTAAATAAGCAAGAGAGTGTTTCATAAATGCATGAAGGATAGTGTAGTTCATGTAGAGGCATGTCATGCATTATTTCAAAAGGTCCATTAATAAATTAATATAGAGTATCTAATGATTTGGAGTGAGGTTTACATGAAATTTAACCCTATAGTTAGCATTCTGTATAACTCCAATTCTTCTTCCTCTTTAGAGCTGAGCCGTACAATGCAAAATATTTGTAGAAATTGAACTAAAACTCTTAATTAAATGCTCCAAGATTTATTAAAGCACATTTTGTACATAAATCATAAAAGAATTACAAAGAGTCCACACATCCATCCTTACTCAATGCTCTTAGCAACTACAACATAGCAACAGTGGAAGGAGGAGAAATCCCTGTTTCTTATTTGATTCCCTCCCCATGGGTAATGCAACCAATCACAGCTTAGGGCATGCCGGTCTACAACTGAGCAATGAGCTCCTGATGGGGACTAGCTATGGCTCTGACCTCAAATCTACACCTGATCAGAGGATTTCAGATTCTCTTTTCTGTCCAATCAGCACATACTCTACTCATGATTAAGCCAATCAGGTAGCTGTGGCAGCTGTGCAGATGGGGACAGTGGAAGCTGAGACGATTTATGATTTCTTGCTATTTTGACTTCACTGATAAATACATCTTCCAGTTGGTGTTGCTGATTGCCATTCAATCTTGCGATTTCTATGCATTTTCTAGAATATATCTGTCAAATTACTGGTACATTACATAAAGTGGTGGTTAGATTGTTCGTTAAGGGATATATTCAGGTGCCAGGAATTCCCAGTGATGTCATACCAATGAGTCTTTTGACAGTATTTTGTTCTCTAACCTCATATGGTTTGTAAACAGTTTGCATATGCTTCTATACATCAAGGGTGGGCTGGGTTGACAGGTCTTTTTAAAATATATTTTTTTTATCCCAACACCTGTGTACAAGCGCCACATGGGGCTAAAGGACTGACAGGTTGTGTGTTTTGCTCTGTGACTGGCTGCAAGCACACACGGTGTAATGAGCACACAAACCCAACACAATGAATAGAGGTTATTTTTTTCTCTCTGAGGCAGCAACAGCTAGTCTGATCCACTAACCAACTGGTTAATCACCACACTTCCTCTCATACACAGACATGACATGACAAGGGATGCTTGTGCATGGTACTGTGTGTTAAAGCACATGTAGAAACCATATAGAGGCACAGCCTACATGGAAATCAATCATGCACATACATTTTTTATTTGCGCAGTGATGATCTATAATGTCTTTATTGCGTATGGAATCAGTAACATACATACGGTTCCCTATTAGCATTTGCTACGCACACAGGATGGAATATTATATGTATACATGCTAAAGAAGAGTCCGAGCATACAATGTAGTTGTGCATGAAGAAATTATAAAGTTAAACACAGAGACATACGATGGCTGTGGTTAATGTTTTACAATATGTTATGTATTGGTAACCATGGTTATTTTATGGTACCGTCATGTATATTATTTTGTGGATTTTAAGGTGAAAGAAAAGTACAGTGAAAAAATTAAAGAAAGTGAAACATTATTAACAAAATGTATAGGTTGAATTGATTGAACTAAAGAAACTGTTTGTTATATTATTATATACCATGATGAAAACAATCCTAATGCCTGTTAGCCTACATATTGTCTCATCTAACTCCAGTTGTTTCAATGAGTATTGAGTGACACCTAAAGGATATATGATGGTAGTGCAGAAGCTTGAAGCAGAAAAACAATATTTTTTTATGTATTTTTTCTCACAAACATGTAATTGAAAAATAATTTATCCAGTTTACTACCATATTTTGAATAAATGGAATTATGTAATTAGCCAGTTGTTAGCCAATATTTTCAATGCATTATCAACTACAGCATAATAAGCTTGGATGTTAGAATCATTATTAGAATTTTGAATGATTTTTTTCCCCCTGTACTTTTACAGCTGAGTCCAAAAGCAAGTCTCACAGTGAGTCCAAGCGTGAAGGCAAGGAGCGCCACAGTCACAGTAAGGAGTCCAAGCGAGACTCCAAGGATCGCCACAGCAAAGAGTCTTCTCACCGGAGAGACAGAGACAAAGACAAAGACAAAGACAAAGACAGAGACAAAGACAGAGACAAAGACAGAGACAAAGACAAAGAAAGAGGGAGCAGCAATGTAGAAGCACTGCCGCACAGACGCAACAGTAAAGACCGTACTTGTAGCGGTGTAGATGCACCACCTATTCGCAGGGATAGCAGGGACCAGGGCTACAGCAGTGTAGAGCCCATTTCATTGATAAGAAGAGACTCCAAGGACAGAGGGATTAGCAATGGTGACCTAATGTCAAGGAGAGACAGCAAAGATCGGAGCGGGGGACATGGAATGCTAGATCAGCCACCTGAGATGTTACCAAGACAAGACAGCAAGGAAAGAGCAAGAAATGGTGTAGACTGTAGACATGAAAGCAGAGAGAGACTGCTGGATCAGCCACCTGAGCTCTCACCACGACAGGATAGCAAAGAGAGAGCCAGGAATGGTGTGGACTCAAAGCATGAAAGCAGAGACAGGCCACCTGAGCTTCTACCACGACAAGAGAGCAAAGACAGAGCTAGAACTGGAGCAGAATATAGGCATGAGAGCAAAGACCATCGTCCTGATTTGTTACCCCGACAGGATAGCAAAGAGAGAGTAAGGAATGACACGGAACATAGACATGAAGGTAGAATAGACCAGCCACCTGAGATCCTACCCCGACAAGAAACTTCCAGAAGCTGCAGCAGCAAGGACAGGGTTGGCTACAGCACTGAATCCAAGCATGAGGGGAGAGATCGGAGCTGCCACAACGGAGGAGATCTTCCTCCTCCTCCTCCTCTACCCAGACAGGACAGTAAAGATCTGAGCAGAACTGGGCTCGAAGTGAGACGGGACAGCAAAGACAGAAGTCTGAATGGCTCAGAGCAGCATCATTATGATGTCAAGAGCATAAAGAGCCCTTCTGCAATGGAGTATAGGTGTGATAGTAAAGAACGAGGATACAGATCAGATGGCACACCCAGACGAGATAACAGAGTAAATTATAGCATGGACCAATCAAAAGCACAAGAGAGGAATGGCAGCAAAATGTCAGGGCAGCATTCATCCACAACAACACCTACTCACCACGGGAGATCATCTGGTAGCCCACCAATGACCACGGGAACAGGAAATGGTGAGGCTTAAGACCTCAAATTCATAAGAGAATCTAGTATTGATCATATAACCTTTTGTATATGTGGTATAAAGCATCCAGCTGAATAAAATGCATTTAACAATTCTTATTACATATGACGAAATGTGTGGTTTTTCCTCCCTTTGTAGATCTGAAAGCAGCACCTAAATATGGCCGCTCACCTTCTATGCCTGCTAACCCCTCCCCACTGGGAACTCCACAAAGGAGAGCAGCAGAGACACATCAAAGTCAGGTATACAGATTTTCTTGTTTTGCTTTACTTATATTTTAAGCAGTTACTTACTATGAGTAATGGGAGTAATGGGATCCTACGGTACATGAATACACAAGTTATAACAGTTCTCAATTTCACTAGAGACATTTCTGTAATTCCTTGTTTTCTCTGTGTGCTCCTCACTGGTTTGAATTGGGCTGGGCTCATTTAGAAAAGTGAAAGTGATGTCATGTCCTTGTGTGCACCAATCAGAATTTAGCTAAATTTAAATCATAATCTAGTAACAGTTGGGCGGTTGTTTGGTTACTGTCAATCAAATCTGATCAAACTACACCCACACAGTCTTGATGAAGTAGATCAGCTCAGTTTGGAGTGTTAAATTCTCAATAAATAATACCTAAATATGTTTTTTTTAACTTGAATGTTTTTCTTAAATTGGATTGTTGCTTATTTAGTCATGAACAATTATTTAATGTTATAGAGAAATACTTAAGAGCCTAGTTTTAGGGGCTTTAAAGTGTGCAACTAACTTTGAAGTCAAGCTGTATTTGCTTCACTTAATACTTTGATTCCTCAGATGCCCCAGATGCCATGGATCTGTGGAGACACCACCATGCTAGAACAGATCGAGAGGAAACGCACCCTCTGCATGGAGATCCGCTCCAGACAACATCCACACCTGCAGAAATCTCTGGAGAGGCCTCCTCCTCCGGACAGGAACGAGGACAGGCACCAGGAGCGAAGTCAGTGCAAGCAAGAAAGTGCATCTGTCCTCCCAGGCTGGGGGAAAAGCAGCGAGGCCAAAAAGATCCGTCCTCCCCCTTACCCTACACAGAAAACTGTGTTCTGGGACACAGCCATCTGACAGAAACAACACACTTACACCTCCCTGCCACACGACCCCCAATTACCCACTCCATCTTTCCTCTGGGTTGTGCTGATTCTTCCCTGCAACATCAGGGGCGTCAGGACAGCCAATAAGAGAACCAGGGGGATGATACTCGCTGATGTCAAAGGACAATGGTGGTTACCATAGCAATATTTCTGCTTGTTCAGGTTGTCATGTTTTCTTATCATCACTGGTGATATTTGATATTTTTCTATTTCCTGTGATTGGATTCTTGTAATATAATTAGTAGAATAGATATTTGATGAATAGATATTTTCTAAATGAGATGGGGATTAAAAAGCAGCCTAAATTATGTATAGTAGATGTAGATGCAATCTAATGTTTGTTTTTATGTTATTTTTGTTTTGGTTATTTTACATTTGAAAGCATAATCTATCAATACGTGTACTGTAGTAGCATAATTTTCTTATGCCCAACTTTTTTTTTGTGCCCAAAGCACTAAAATGAATGGACTATTCAATTATGTCTATATATTCTTTACATTTTCACTGTTGTATTGTAAGTTGAGGAGTTAATGTCAACGTGCTTTAGATTCCAGCGCCCTCCATGCCTGGTGCAGTATGTTCTAGAATGTACAACAGTTGGTCCTAGAACAGAAAAAGGAAACTTTGTGTGCTTCAGTTTGTATATTACAGTAAGAAGCTGTGTTGTCACTATGTCAAAGCCTTTCGAAGCAGTTGAATCATTGTATTGGAAAACCTGTTGGCTGGCATGTTGTAGAGGACAGAGAAAGTGTGAAATGTTTCTGCTGTATTCTAAGATACACTATGAGGATGGGTTGGGGAGGTAGTAAATTAGAACATACATTATTAACAGTATAATTTCCAAAACCAGCCAAAGCCTGTTGAAGTGAGATATGGGTGTGGTTGCACTTTGGACAGTTGGTTATTTGAAATGGGATTGGTGGCAATTGTTGGCGAGTACCAGCGCCCTTTGCCATGCACACTGCGTACACCATGACACAGTGTAAATATTTGATGACAACGACCAGCCCGTACAATCAGCACCTGAGCTTTTAGAACATTTCTTAATTTTACTGCAGATTATAATAGCCATATGCACTTGTTTAAGAAATAACTTTCAAGATTATGCTTATATATATATTTTTGAAAATGTTAAAGGTCGCTGTGCCATGTAAGTTTTAATTTATTAGCCGGGGGGGGGGGTAAAGCCTCAGGCTTGCTGTGTGTGTGACATGCAGTCATCCAATATTCCCAATTCACTTGGCTGGCAACGTTTTTAGAGATCAAATAGTTGAAGGACCTATAACATGGCAACAGCTCTACCCAGTCAAGCAGACAGGGGTTGCACAAGGGCCTACAAATCTTTGAAGCTTTGTAAAAAAGAAAGAACTGCACTACCCATCATATCGCATTACATTTAATCAGGCTGATTACATACATGTCCCTCTCCCCCTGTTCTCTCCCTCTACCTCAACCTCCTACTTACATCATCTAAGTTGGTTCTCTTTAGCACATTAAAATGCAATGTTGACATTGCCAAAATAGTATGGGTTTGAACTAGCCCTCAGATTGGAGTACAAGTGCAGTACCCTCTCTCTGGTGAGAATCAATGCTACAGAGGTCCCTCTGTGTTGTACCTGTATGTGTGTGTGAGGGAGAGAGCTGTGTGTTTGTGTGTGTGCCAAGCTACACTGTATGCAAGTTGAATCTTTAAAAATGATTGTTTTAAGATATTCACTTTGCCCTATC
The DNA here is from genome assembly GCF_020085105.1 of Siniperca chuatsi. Classification (NCBI taxonomy): domain Eukaryota; kingdom Metazoa; phylum Chordata; class Actinopteri; order Centrarchiformes; family Sinipercidae; genus Siniperca; species Siniperca chuatsi. The sequence goes on along the minus strand of NC_058054.1, from coordinate 15,857,943 downwards.
CATGATGGTGGGTGGAGGTTGGAAATGTAATAATGATGATGTACAATCTTTTTGTGTGTATAAACGTGCACTGTGAAAAGGTAGAGAGAGCACCGCACTGTCAGAGTCCTCTGTCTTATTGCACTGAGTGTTCTCTTGTTTTGCGTAATAAAAAAGAAAAGGAAAAAATATGTTTGAGGAAAAAAGTACTGTATTCTGATTGTCACTTGGGTTCTGTTGAGAGAAATAAATAAATATGAACTTGAAATCTGATATGGATCCTATCCTGTTGAAATTATTAATTTTCTCCTATCTTGGGATTTTTGCATGTAGGTTCTTGTTTTTCCAACCATCGTAGGTACTGAACTCGTCAACTATTAAATGACTCGTTGTGTTAAAACTTTTTAAAGCATTTTAATTGAGGAGCACAACTTAGGTGAAGAAGGAAAGGTCTTCTGAGTATTTCTCCTAAAGGATGATTTAGTTTCAACACTAGTCTGAAAAGGTGGTTTATTACAAGATCTTAAGGTACAGCAGCAAGATGATCAATTATTAAACTTTTTCATCATTAGAAATAACACCTCTTTGAAAATAATGACAGAAAAAAGATACAGTGACTGCAACATCATATAAAAAAAGTTGCTCAGATAAAAAGGTAAAAGTGTATACACTGCAATGCCACATCTTTTTGTCCCCATCTATAACCCTGAGTGGTAATCAGTATTAGATTTTGAAAACAGAATGGCTTAAAAACAGGTTAAAAAATTATTAAAGTTACAACTAAAAGTGACAAGAGGTCCTTCACTGTTCTCTGAGGCAGACATGGCACTGACTGGCCTTGCGTCGCTGTTGGTTGGCTGCTTTGATGGTGCTAGGCCTCGGGGTGATAAACTGCTCTGTCTGACTAACAGTAGTCAGCCAAAAACTGTAGAGATTGGCAAAGTAGTGACAGGAACCGTGGGCACCCTGGCACTCTATGAAAGGGTGAGTCCGGAAATGCTTAAGGCAGCTACCAGAAGAACTCAGGGACTGGCCACCACCCTCATCACCTGCCCCTGTGTGCTGAAGAGAAAAGGGCAGCAGGTACACATTTGGTAAGTTGATAGCATTTCTCTTTCATACATACAATCAAGCTTTTTAATCACACTCACCAGGAGGAAAGAGTACCCCGTCCACAGACTCCTCCAGCCAGGTGGGCATGCAGGGACCGTGTGATCCTGGCTGTGAAAAGCCACTGCAGGCGAAACTGTCTCACACACCACACAGCGGCTGATGTGGGAGCTAATCTCCTGGCCAAAGAGTGGCATCATGGGTATGGGAGCGGTGGTGGAGAGCCAATAGGATTTGTCGTTGCGACTAGAGTAGTGACAAGCAGCTTTGTTGCAGTAGGAGAAAGGCATGGTGGAGAAAACAGGGAGGCAGGAGCCAGCCTGGCCTACATGGAGAGGAGGTAAAAGAAGAGAGAGAAAGAATAAAAGAGAAACAGGAAGAAACATTTTTTTGTCAAACCTATAGACTCATGGACTGATGGAACAAATTTCATGACACCAACAAAAGTATCATTTTAGGCAGACCCTTACCTAGACCTTGAGTGTGAGCCTTCTCTTGTCCCTCCAAGTAGACCAGACTGTAGCCCACCCAAAGTTGACTGATGCCTTCGGGGCACCGTGGCACCTGAACTGACTGGCTGTGGATAACCAAAAGGAAGCCTGACCTCAACGCTCCCCTGTGGCCTAGCTCACCTGGATCACCGGGTGGACCTGGGATACCTGGAGGATGGAGGGGTTGAACAAGAAGCAAGTGGGTGACATGGAGAGATGATAAGAGCAAGGAAGAGATGAAGGAGAGATGAAATTAGCTATCTATTGGAGGATGTCAGGAGACTATGACTGTGTCTAATAATTCACCTTGAGGTCCAGGGAATCCTTGCTGACCCACATCTCCTGGATCTCCAACAGGACCATTACGACCATGCGGACCTGTTACGCCAGGAAGGCCCACAGACCCTTTAGGACCCTTCTGTCCTGGAACACACAGATACAAACAAACAAGGACAAATATACAAACACATACAAACAACTGAGGATGATAAGGAAACACAAAACACTGATTTATTCAGACACAGACCAGAAAGTGTACACATATACATACACAGAGAATATATTAGACGATATATTAGACGTGCTTGCCTTTACGCCCTGGAGTCCCAGGAGGACCCACATCACCAGGGAATCCAATAGATCCTGGGTAACCACGTGGTCCTGGGAGTCCAGCGGGAGCCATCCCTGGGCATCCACTGATGGAATCACCAGGAGCACCTTTGGCACCTGGAAAAAACATAATACATTTATTACCAGGTGTACTATAGTAACATATACCACATCATTTCAGTAGTGTTGAGTAAATGACGAATTCTAAACTAATGAAAGTGAAACAAAAAATGTAAAGAATCTTAAGACATTTTTCACTCTTAATAATAATAATAATAATAATAATAATACCCATGACAAAATTTATGTGAGCTGTTAAATTCACACACACACACAGAGGTTTTAGACTTATGCCACTTTCTACAGTCAAATAAAGGCAAAATGCAAAAAAACCCTCACCTGCGTCTCCAGCTGAGCCAGTTACTCCCTTGCGGCCCCAAGGACCAGGTTCACCTTTCTGACCTTTGGGTCCTAGAGGACCCCCGGAACCAGCGGGACCTCTTTCACCTGTCAAAGTGCAGCAACATTTAGAGTGCATTCCAATGGATGGCAACACTGTAAATATTGATGGCAGCAGTCTTGCGCTGTAATGTACCTTTTGGTCCTGTAAAGCCTGAGTGGTTCTGGGATCCAGGAGGTCCTGGGAGGCCCTTACCTCCCTTATGACCTGGTAACCCAGGGAGGCCAACTGGGCCTGGGTCTCCTTTGAAAATGCTGTGGCCTGGTGGGCCCGGTTCCCCAAGAGGACCTAAAAACCCAACACAGAATGCCAGTTGTGGACAGATGGATAAAAAGGCAAAGACACCCGCAGATAAACATGTGCAAAAAAATATTAATTCCTAAATGTGGCCACACAAAGATGGAGACGAACATTAGAAAAACAGATTAACATAGATAGGCACACACACACCTGGGGGTCCTGGAGGTCCTTCACGTCCTTCAAATCCTACATCTCCGTAGGGTCCTGGCAAAGGCATGGAGCATTCTTTGCCAGGGTAACCAGGTTTGCCTGGTAAGCCTGGAAAACCTGAGGTAAGAAATACAGAAAAGTTTAATACCTAATATCAGAGTATATACTGTATAGAGGAATGGAACAGTAACCACACTCAACAAAAAGAGAGTGAAAAACAGCAAGTGACACAGACTATTGCATTATAAGAAATCACTGTGGACTGTGAACACTGGGGGTGCTGTGAAGAGACAATAACTCAAAATGAGCTAAATTGTATGTTTTCTAAACTGTACGCCTGTGTGAGACAAACTGTATTCAAAATGTCAATTAAAACTGAAAACATTTGACTTCAACTTTTCATTCCTCCCCCACCATTATAGACACATACAGTAGATGCACTATTGATAATAACAGATATGATACCTGTGTCGCCAGGTGGGCCCCTCTGGCCTTTAGGCCCAGGAAAAGTGGCAGCTGTTGGCCCTGGTTGGCCCCTGAGACCTTTGACTCCTGGAAAACCGTCTGGCCCTGGAGGGCCTGGGATATCTATGCCTTGAAGTAATAAATTAGTACATTTAAGTGACAGAGTAAAATATCATAACATATTGTGCTCTGATGAGTACTGTGTACATAAAATAAAATTAATTAACTTCAACTATTACACTTTTTTTGTATGATTTAAGTGAAAGGTACAGGATTCAGCTGAAACTAAACTTCAACATTTCTGTTTAAGGCAATTTGCCAGTATAGACATATGTGCTAAATAATATACTATATACATACTATATATGTTATTGATGTCATTGCCCCCATGAAGATCAGGGTTGTCTCTCAGTAAATGCCACACTGGTAACAGCTCAAAAAAGAGAGTGTAGAAAAGCAGAACGCAGGTGCATTGTGATATCTATAAAGAGAGACTTCACAGCTATAACCTTGACCTACAAAGGGCAAGGCAGTCCTTTTTCTCTGAAATTATTAAAGAAAACAACAGTAATGCACGCACCTTGTTTGCTTGTCGTGACAGACTGACAAACCCCTCAGCATCATTCCCTCCTGAACTGCTGTCTACCAAGCCTTTGCTACTTTTTTCACAGATAAAATATTTAAGATAAGACAAAAAGTCTGTAACTCCATCTCGGGCAAAACTGTCATGTCACCTGTGTCAACCCATAAAACTAATCTAGTTAATCTGGCACATTTCTACCCCATAGATTATGCAACCTTGATAGAAATTGTTCGAAACCTGAGACCTACTACCTGCTGCCTTGACACTCTGCCTACAAGCTTTTTGAAGGATGTTTTTAACTGCATAGCATCAGATGTACTACAGATGGTCAATTGTTCTCTTCAGTCAGGCCTTTTTCCCAGAGCCCTGAAGACTGCAGTTAATAAACCGCTTTTAAAAAAGTCTAATCTGGATGCCTCAGTAATAAATAACTACAGGCCCATATCAAACCTACCTTTTTACAACAGCCACTTAAAGACAATTACAAAATCAGCCTACTACCACCTTAAAAACATAGCAAGAATTAAAGAATTTCTTAGACTATTTTAACAGGGTGTCTTCACAGGTCTCAGTAAAAAATCCCACCTAACACCAAGAAAGTGGAGCATATTACACCTGTCCTTAAATCACTGCACTGGCTTCCTGTGTGTCAAAAGGACAGATTTTAAAATCCTATTGCTTGTTTACAAAGCAGTAAATGGTTTGGCCTAAATACATCTCTGATTTACTTGTACGTTACGAAGCATCCAGACCCCTCGGGTCATCCGGGACAGGTTTACTCAGTGGTCCCAGGATCAAAACCAAGCAAGGTGAAACAGTTTTTGGTTTCTATGCTCCTCACCTGTAGAACAAGCCTGACTACCTGAGGTCTTCTGAAACCGTCAGCTCATTTAAATCAGGGTTTAAAACATATTGTTTACTGTGGCTTTCCAATAACTCAGATACATAATTTCATATTAATCTGTAACTATTTACTAGCTTATGTTTTATTGACTCTTGAATGCAATTTCAGTTTAATCCTAAACTATGTTATTTACTTGTTTTCTTCTTTTGTTTAATTGTCTTTTAAACTGAATTTGAGTGTCTTAATGTCTTATTTTGAATGTATTCCTGTTCTTAACAACACATTTGTTAGTTTGTTTTGTTTCATTGTTTTTATTGTTCTTACTGTGTTTTTTTGTCTGTTTGCTTTTATTATTTTTATTCTATGTGCTCCCGCTTGTTACGGAACAGACAGGGGACACCGAGATGGATATAGAATGTTCTTTATTGGAGGACAGCCCGAGATTACTGATTTATAGCTAGGGAATTGTAGGAGGGAAGACTCACTGGAGAAAAGGAGATCGCTGGAGACAGGAGGATCGCTGGAGAATGGAATATAGGTGTTATGCTGAGTGGCATGGAGAGTCCTGGTTGCAAACAAGGTCGGACCCAGACTGAGGTGAGTGAAGGGTTTTTATGTGCTGGCTGGGAGCCTCGGACGGACAACCCGGAGCCTGGGGAAGCGCAGAGCTGGAGACCTTGGGCGGACGGCCCGGGGGCTTGACAGGTTTGGAGCTGATCTCATGTGGTGTGTGTGTGGTGTGGAGGATGAAGATCAACCCCATCTGGAGGCCTGGCGGAATGCCTGTGGCACAGGAGGAAGGTCACCGGAGGCCAGCGAAGACGAAGCCTGAGACCATCTAGTGGCCGGCGGCAAAGACGGAGAGTCACAGGAGACCGGCAGCAAAGATGAAGGCTGGGACCCTCTGGAGGCCTGAGGCGGCGGCAGGAATTTTCAGGGGAGCCAGATCAGGGGCCGGCGGTGGGACCGCCGGACAGGCAGCCAGCGTCGGGACAGCAGGACAGAGAGCCGGCGTCGGGATGACTGGCAGAGGCGATTGTGATCCAGCAGGGAGGCTGGGAGCGAGGAGCGGCTGCAGTCTGGCAGAGAGTCCAGGATCGGGGAGCTGTGGCAATCCCGCAGGGGGTGCTGGCTGCTGCGATCCAGCAGGGAGTGAGGGCTGCTGCGATCCAGCAGGGAGTGAGGGCTGCTGGGGCTTGGGAAAGCCGCAGCGCCGGAACTGGGGACGTCTGCGGCGCTGAAAGTGGAGACGGCAGTGGAGCAGGCGAGCAGCTGGGAGGCGGAGCCGGCGAGCAGTGGGGCGGTGGAGCAGGCGAGTCACTGGGAAGTGGAGAAGGTGAGTAGCTGGGAGGCAGATCCGGCGAGCAGCTGGGCGGCGGAGCATCGGTGCAGGCAAGTAGTGGCTTGATAAGACTGAAGACTGGTCGGTAGAGGACTGGTTGACGAGCAAAGTGCCGGGCCGACTAGTCGGAGAACCAAGAAGGTCACCTTGGATCGTTCAGTGGGATACTGGTGTGGATACAGCTTGAAGACTAGGTAACACTGCACCAAAAATTCCTCGAAGTCCTCTGTCGAACCTGAGAAGGTCCCTAGTTGGGTTATCTCGCTATAAGCCAGAGATGGTGAAGGATGGGTGAGGAAATATTGTTGGACCATATCCTCCAGGTCCGTGAAGGGGTCATCGGGGCACAGGGCTGTCATCCTTTCGGTAGGTTCGACCTTCTGTTACGGAACAGACAGGCAGGGGACACTGAGATGGATATAGAATGGTCTTTATTGGAGGACAGCCCGAGAGTACTGATTTATAGCTAGGGAAGTCCATAGGAGGGAAGACTCACTGGAGACAGGAGGATCACTGGAGAATGGAATATAGGCATTATGCCAAGTGGCATGGAGAGTCCTGGTCACAAACAAGGTCGGACCCAGACTGAGGTGAGTGAAGGGTTTTTATGTGCTGGCTGTGATTGTGAGCTAACGAGGAGCAGGAGTGTGATTAGGAGCAGGTGTTGATGATTCATAGGTTGTGGAGCCTGGCGTATCCGTGACACTGCTTGCTTCCTTTTGTTCTTTTTAGAATTTGTTTTTTGTGCTTTTGCCTGTGTTTTCTGTAAAGCACTTTGGGTTGCCTTTGGGTATGAAATGTGCTATATAAATAAATTTGCCTTTCCTATATGAACAAAAATGTTATACTAACAGACACACCATACACCATTGATTGCTAAACTATATTAAAAATGATGATAAACTTTTTAATTCCTCTTACCACTTGCTCCTTTCATCCCTTTTGGACCTCTAAGCCCATCCAGTCCACACAGACCTGGTGTCCCAGGGGGCCCTAACATAAAATCACAATACAACATAAGAATAATCATGTTAGTGTGTTGTTAGCACATCACTCGGATTTCTTTTGGTGCATGTTTTCCTTTTCTCCATTTGTCCACATCTTATCAGTTGCATTTCTGACTTTTCATTGGCAGCCACCTCTTAGAACTCTTTTAACACAGAATTCAAGCCAAATGATAGCCAATACAAATAACATATTAGACACTTACAATGCCTGTAACCTGCCTATCCAATGATGGGAGAAACAACTGACATTATGTTAGTACCTGGAGGCCCATATGGGCCAGGTAGGCCTGGTGGTCCCAGACCTCCATGATCACCTGGAAGACCTGGAAAACCTGGACGACCTGATGGGCCATGAGGCCCAGGAAAGCCTGTAGAGACACATAAAAGAGCTCAAACCAACGTGTATACATAAAGCACAAAATTCAAATTACTTGAGGGAATAAACACAAGTGTAAAATTTAAGAATTGTTTTAATGGCGGGAGGAACAAATGAGAATTTGTATGAATCAAATTTCTAAATTTGAAGAGCTGATTCATTGCCATTGATCAACACTTTATATAAGTTTATATAAAATGTAAATGACCTTTATATTATATTATGGGAGAACAAATTATCCTGATTACTGGCACAATGTCCTTACACTTAACGTTTTATTTTTTTCTCTCTGACGATATACAACAGTGTGACATCTCAGGATAGGGTGCAAGTTCTTATTCTTATGCTGAATCTGACCATAAGTTAGCATTCCTACATTCAGCAGTGTTCCTTCATTTATCCACTTTTGCCAGTACATTAGTTCTCTCATTCAAATCTTCACTGAAAATTACCAGGTCTTCCTTGTCTTCCTGGTTCCCCGAGAGTGCCGGGTTGTCCAGGCTGTCCTGACCTTCCCTGGGGTCCTGGGTCACCTGGATCTCCTGGACTCCCTCTGGGTGCTTAAGGGAATTATTTTGTGGTTATAAATTCTGCTTAGTTATATATATCCACTTACTGTAAATAGTCTAGGAAACTGATAAACCTCCTTTAAGACAAGTTCAACTAAGATTTTTTTTCTAGTCCCTTCTTATCATTTGAAATAATTTCTGTTCAGTGTGGAATTTTCTTAACTCACCACTAGGTCCATCCTCCCCTGGCAATCCTTTGGGTCCAGGTGGACCAGGTTGTCCATAAGACTGTCCTGGCTCACCTGGAACAGATTTGGACAGGTTTCATCAAGTTCAGTTCAACTGAATGACACAGGTATGAAATCCTGAGAAATTGGGCTTTATTGTTTTATATACTTAACTGTATTTGCATTTATTATAACAATTATAAACCAGACAAAATTGTAAAAGATCCAATATGCTGTGGAGTTACATCCTATTTTATAAACTTATAATTTTCTCCATGACATGAAATTTGCTACCTCAAAATCAGCTAAAACACATTATCTTTCTCTCTTTTGACTCACCCTTGGGCCCTGGAAATCCCGGTAACCCTGGGATACCTGAATGTCCCCTGGGCCCTGGATCTCCCTTTAAGAGGCATCAACACATTCAAACAATTTAAGATCACTTCTGAGACTGACATACAATAAATTATGTACAGTAAAGCCACTAACATATGTATTCAAGGGTAGATGATAACATAAGCAATCTAGGACTAGCCATGCCATGCAGTAGTCCTCACAAAAGATGACAAAAGTGTCCTGGCACAAAGTCACTGTACATTACAGAGAAAATATATGCTGCTGGGACACTATGTGACTGAAGTGGCAGCTATTTTTCAGTGCATTTCGGTATCTACTGGACAGATATAAAAAAAACTGAGCACAGACACAGACAGCAGTCTCTAAAATTTTGAAGACAATATATTAGGTATATTTCTGTACCGGATCGCCACCATGTCCAAGATATCCCCTTGGACCAGGAAAGCCTTTGATTCCAAGGTATCCAGGAGGTCCTGGTATTCCTGCCCTGCCTGGAGCACCAGTGCTGCCTTTAAACCCTGGTGGACCAGGCCATCCTTCAGCCCCTGAATCACCCGGCACTCCCCTTGGGCCCTTTGAGCCTGTAAACGACAAAACAAAATGATGTAGTCCTATACTGTTTATCACAATCTATAGTTTATAGTAAAGTGACTGGGAATTCAAAAAAACATCTTGTTTAAAAAAAGATGTATAAGTTAAGTGACAGCTCCATTGCCTGCAGGTCCTTGTTGTCCTAGTTGCCCCTTCCTTCCTGAAAGTCCTTTTGGGCCTTTTGTTACATTCACGATCCCTGAAGGTCCTGGTAATCCTGATGGACCACGTAAACCTGGATGGACCACAGAGTTGAGATGAAATGATTGCCAGTCTCATTTACAAAATATATCGAAAGTGCAATTCAATAACCTAAATAAAAGAGAAAACATGTTGGCTCATCTTTCTGCCTTTCTTATTCATCCTTATCTAGTGTTGTAGTTGTAGAGCCACTATTGTAGCTGTATACAGGCTGTCTGTTTTAGAACTATTGTTGACAACACAAGTATTGTCAAGGCCAAGTGGACTGCAACTGTCTTATAGATGCTATATTTCTAGATTAAAGGTTCTGAATGGTGGCATCAAGCTATGATTTAAGGCATTAATATTTACTGAATAGAATGTTTCATGTATTACAACTCCTCAAATCTTTATAAAAAATCCTTACATTGTAATATGCCCACACAAAAGGTGTTGTAGGTGCTGAAGGTGCATTTTGCTATGCTTGTCAAGTTAAACTGGAGTTTTCTAGAAAATATTGGGACCTATAGGATTTTTTTTTTTTTACTTTTAGAAATTAAAAGAAATATACATACATAAATGAAGAAAACTGAAAATACATAAATAAAGTGATGGCAAGTAAGCCACTGACAACGGAATATTCCGAAAGCAAACCAGATGGAACCAAGCTGCCTAAGTGCTGCCCAGAGCATTTAAAAGCACCATGCAGCTTCACGGGGGGCAGTCCGAAAGTAAATGAACACTGTGCTAACAAACGCTAGGAGAAGATAATGTCAAGAATTTCTTAACAATTTTGTGATCTGCAGTAAGACAGTGTGACAGACTGTGCAGGACTGATACATCTACAAAATCAGAGGCAGCAGGTAAGATGATGAACTTTAAAATAGTTTGTGAGACTGTTTTCCTGGCGATGATCATTACGTGTGGCTCGATAATTTAACTCTATAGTGTTCATGCATGGTTGTAAATCTATTTGCGAATCTAATGATGTTTGTCAAGTAGAAGCACAGGGAATGCTGATGATAAAAAGTGTTGATTGTTTGTTAATTGCATTTGAAGTACAGCGGTGTGAAAGAGTGTTTGCCCCCTTCCTGATTTCTTATGTTTTTGCATGTTTGTCACCCTTAAATGTTTCAGATAATCAAACAAATTTAAATATTTGTCAAAGATAACACAAGTAAACACAAAATGCAGTTTTTAAATTAAGGTTGCTATTATTAAGGGAAAACTAAATCCAAACCTACATGGCCCTGTGTGAAATAGTGAGTGCCTCTCCTATTAAAACATAACTTAACTGTGGTTTATCACATCTGAGTTCAATTTCTCTAACCACACCCAGGCCTGATTACTGCCACACCTGTTCTCAATCAGGAAATCATTTAAATAGGACCTGCCTGACAAAGTGAAGTAGACCAAAAGATCTTCAATAGCTAGACATCATGCCGAGATCCAAAGAAATTCAGTAACAACTGAGAAAGAAAGTAAGTGAGATCTAACAAACTGGAAAAGGTTATAAAGCCATTTATAAAGCTTTGGGACTCCAGCGAACCACAGTGAGAGCTATTATCCACAAATGGCGAAAACATGGAATAGTGGTGAACCTTCCCAGGAGTGGCCAGCCGACCAAAATTACCCAAAGAGCGCAGCAATGACTCATCCAAGAGGTCACATAAGACCCCACAACAACATCCAAAGAACTGCAGGCCTCACTTGCCTCAGTTAAGGTCAGTGTTCATGACTCAACCATAAGAAAGAGACTGGGCAAAAATGGCCTGCATGGCAGAGGTCCAAGACGAAAACCACTGCTGAGCAAAAAGAACATTAAGGCTTGTCTCATTTTTGCCAGAAAACATCTTGATGATTCCCAAGAGTTTTGGGAAAGTACTCTGTGGACTGACGAGACAAAAGTTGAACTTTTTGGAAAGTGTGTGTCCCATTACATCTGGTGTAAAAGTAACACCGCATTTCAGAAAAAGAACATCATACCAACAGTAAAATATGGTGGTGGTAGTGTGATGGTCTGCGGCTGTTTTGCTGCTTCAGGACCTGGAAGACTTGCTGTGATAAATGGAAACATGAATTCTGCTGTCTACCAAAAACTCCTGAAGGAGAATGTCTGGCTATCTGTTCAATCTGAAGCGAACTTGAGTTCTGCAGCAGGACAATGGTCCAAAATGCACCAGCAAGTCCACCTCTGAATGGCTGAAGAAGAACAAAATGAAGACTTTGGAGTGGCCTAGTCAGAGTCCTGACCTGAATCCTATTGAGATGCTGTGGCATGACCTTAAAAAGGCAGCTCATGCTCGAAAACCCTCCAATGTGGCTGAATTACAACAATTCTGCAAAGATGAGTGGGTCAAAATTCCTCCACAGCACTGTAAAAGACTCCTTGAAAGTTATCGCAAATGCTTGATTGCAGTTTTTTTGCAAATGCAGATTGCTAAGGGTGGCCCAACCAGTTATTAAGGTTTAGGGGGCAATCACTTTTTCACATAGGGCCATGTAGGTTTGGATTTTGTTTTCCCTTAATAATGACAACCTTCATTTAAAAACTGCATTTTGTGTTTACTTGTGTTATCTTTGACTAATATTTAAATTTGTTTGATGATCTGAAACATTTAAGTGTGACAAACATGCAAAAACATAAGAAATCAGGAAGAGAGCAAACACTTTTTCACACCACAGTACATTCTGTTTTACTTTTGGTCACAAATGTGAATATGATTATAAAATTCTTTATGTTAAAATGCAATAAAATACATACATTACCTTATGTTAAGCCAAGAGTTATGACAGCATTGAGCATTACCTTTATTTGCATTTTATGTGAGAAAATTAAATAAATAAAATAAATTAAGTGACATAAGGCACTGATGCTTAATGTTAAACTTTTGTTGCAATATTTACAAATGCGCATATTTTTCTGTTGCCTATTTACATTTATTTGCAATAGCATATATGTATATATATTTTTCTTTTTCTGTTTTTTTATTCAAAGGTTCACCTAATGACTAATGAAACTAATGGAACTATCTAACTGAACTATCAAACTGCTGAACCTGTCAAAATAAAAGCACATTCTTAAAACATAACTTGAAAATGTTAGCCACACATTTAAATATGACTGATGATTACAGGCACAGGGCCTGAGACATCTTTGATATTTTCAAAATTTGTTGGCCACATTTTTTCAAATATTAAAAAACATTAGGCCACAGTGCCTGGCAAGACTGAGTATAGCTATCAGACACACGGTATGTATACAGAGACTTACCTTTATTACCAGGCAGTCCTGGGTCTCCTGTGGCACCTGGACGACCATTAAAGCCTCTCTCTCCCTGTTTACCTCTGGGTCCTGGACGTCCAGGATGACCTGGTAAACCTCTGGCACCAGCTCTGCCAGGGTACCCCCTTTCACCTAGATGAATTGAAAGAAAAAAAAAAATCAAATTTCAATCAGGACGGACTAGAGTACATATAACGTATTGTTGATCAAATGTAGACTAGATTTCAGTGTAGACTTTTTTTGGGGGGGAAGCGCAATGTGTTTTAGGATTAACTGACTGAAATGTGTAAACAAGCACCTCTCAGATTCTATACTGAAAATCTATACATTTTTTTTTTTTTTACATGATTTTAAATGATCAGGTTAGAAAAAAATGCTTTTCACAAAAGTTTCTTATCGAAACAGGCCAGCGGTTCACCTTCCTGTCCTGGCTGGCCATCTATCCCAGGATCTCCTGAGGGGCCAGTGGTGCCTCTTGGTCCAGCTGGGCCTGGCACACCGGGAGGGCCAGGGAAACCTTGTGGACCCCTCTGTCCATGACTAGGTGGACCTATATCTCCCTTAAAACCCTTCTGACCAAGGTACCCTATGCAACATTATAAAATTCAATGACAGAAATATGTTCATGGAGGGTTAGATGGTGTCTTCACAACAATTTTCATGAATATACTCCATAATTTTGCTTGCTGCTGCTGAGTGCTCACCTGGCACTCCCCTCAGTCCAGGGTTTCCTGGAAGTCCTGGAGGGCCTGAAGGTCCATTCAGGTCACACACAGTGCAGGGTGGGCCTGGGGGACCAGTGGCTCCAGGGTCGCCATTGACTCCTGGCTCTCCTTTACAACCTGGTCGTCCAGGTTGGCCTTGTACGCCTGTAGTTCCAAGGCACTGATGGTCAACCAATTTCAATGTACAGTAGATAAGGTCACACTAACTAAAGCCTAAGGTGTTGAATGGTTTATTTGTGTTCACCTAAATATAAATGAAACTTACCTGGAGACCCTGGGTTTCCAGGAATGCCACGGAGTCCGTTTGTCCCCACAGCCCCAGGACGGCCAGGTGGGCCAGTAGCACCTGGCCTGGCAGAAAAGACATCTCCTGGGGAACCCTTCCTGCCTGGGGGTCCTGGTAACCCAGGAGGGCCTAGAGGGCCATCCAGGCTAATTCCACTGGGACCAGTGTCACCTGGATCCCCCTTTAAACCTAGAGGTCCTTTTACAAATAAGAGAGACCTATAAGCATACAAACAACCCTCCTAACTGTATAATTAATCCATTATTGACTGACAATTCCCCTGCAGCGTGGATGCTTGATGATCCACAAGCTTGAATCTGGGTCCTCCAATGGAGAAAGATCTTTAAACATTTTTGCATAATTTAAATTTTACATTTTAGTATAGTCATTACCTGGCAGGCCAATCCCTCCAGTTTCACCGTCATCTCCTTTCATGCCTTTCGGGCCTGGGTATCCCGGAGCTCCCAGGAGACCATCTCTTCCTGGCTCACCTGGAATCCCTACAAGTGGCCAAAGACTACAACTGACTATGAGCGACTAACATGGGCCAACAATGTTTCAAGAGTCATAAACCATGTTTCTCTCTCGAAACTTGGCTTAGTATGTCCAACCAATTCTGCCATCAACTTTTGAGCTAATAACTTACAACTACATCACTTGTAATAGTAACTGTAGGGCCCATTCTATGAAACTCTGAAAACATTCGAAGACAGCAGAGAGCAGTGAGATGCAACTTTTCGTTGAACTTTAGAAAAGTCAGATCAATAGACATGGCACTCAGACTGGCCAACAAACAATGTAGCAATCACATTTGACTAATAGATGTCATTTTTACAGTGCCAGGATGCAGTGATGATTTTCAAGATATCATGTGTAACACCTGTAAGACTTACCAGGTGATCCTGGCTCACCCTTAGGACCAGGTGACCCAATCTCGTCTTCATGACAGCATGGCTCAATTTCACCTGGTGACACAAACACAACATGCTTTTTGAGCTTATGACACCTGGCTTAATGTGGGAAGGGGTGTATTAACCCCAACTGCGAATCTCTGAATTCAACCCAGTCTTTGACCTGGAGGGCCTGGTCGTCCAGGAATTCCTGGGGGGCCAGGATGTCCCTGATCTCCTTTAGGTCCGGGTAGTCCCTTAGGGCCTGGAAAATCAGGACCAGGGGGGCCTACAAGTCCTGGAAACCCTTTGGGTCCTGCAACACCAGGGTCACCTTTGGGACCATGTAATCCTGCATATCCAGCACCCTGCAAAAAATGTTACCTGATACCATAACTACAGAACCAAACAGAGTGTAGCAAAGTGGCACATTTTTACATGTAGAGTATAATTAACCAGGTACGATTAATCATAACATCTGTTACATAAATTACATTTACAGTACTTAAAATGTACACACTCACCGGTGGTCCCGGGTCTCCAGCAGGGCCAGGGGGGCCATCACGTGCTGGCCTTCCTGTTGCTCCAGGAGGACCAGAATGTCCAGGGTCTCCTTGGTTACCTTTGGCACCTTTCCAACAACAAAATTAAACTGTAGACATTAAGCTATAAATGTTTAATAACCCTTGGTATTGGCATATATAAAACGTTTGTTAAGTATCGTAACTCCAGATTCTATGAGTATTGGCGTAGCCCTCAAAGAGCTGTTGCTATTGGGTTTATCTCCACGCGCATGTACAGTCTTGCTGCCCTGCTCCAGTGACATTTCCACACACTTGGAGAAGGCGTGCCGTGCCAAATAATAACCGTTTCCTCCTGAAGCGAGCATCTTCCTGGCTTCATTTTAAATCGACAATGGTTAGTTTAAAAGTTTCTCGGGAGCTTTCCAGAGGCGGCAAGTTGTGCTGGATGGTGGTGTCACGTACTGATCCTTAGCAGTTTTATTTCAGACTGCAGCAGAAAGCTCAGCTGCACTTGAGCTTCAAAAATGTTTAGGGAAATGTAGCTTGTAGCTTGGACGCTACCACACTACTTGCTCAATAAAAGAGCTAAGCTGCTGAAAAGCTATTTGATTAAGAAAACAGTGACACTACCACTACTGAAAAATGTAGTTAAATTAGTAGCGCCGCTACTGCCCAACACTGAATTTTTGTAACTAGGCGCACTTTCATTTCAACATGGACGCCAAAGGTAGACTGTCCAAGCAGGTATGCCTCTAAAAACACCTCAACCACCGGACACCACTAAACTTCTTCATTGTTCTTCACTTGTACACTGAAGAAAAAATGAGAGCAGAGATCAGGTCACACAGTTGATATATACTGCAGGAGGGGACCTGAGGGGAGCCCGTGCAGGCCACAGTGGCGTGAAAGAAAATCTTCATGACTGCACACGTGTGGAGATAAACCCAATAGCCACAGCTCTTAAAAGGGGGAAGCCTATACAAAATAGAACACAAATCTTTGTTTTCTTATTTGACAAAAAGTACAAAGCTACCAACAGACAAATCCAAGTTACATTTTATTTCAAGCTAATGTTGTACTTAACACACTGTGCTGAATATAGTGCACTGTGATTGCTTTACTGTAGTGTTTGGTAAACATAAAAAAAAATGTTGACTTAGAATTCTCCCATCCTCTGTAGAGCCAATGTTTCCAAGCATTTCAAATAACTGTAAGACATCACTTGCTTGTATAATAATACTGTGTATAGTACAGGTTTGGCTTTAACAGTTTCTCACCTTTAACACCTGTCGCAAAAGAGTCACCTTTTTGACCCTTCTGTCCTTTTAAACCAATAATTCCTTGAAATCCCTGCAAGAAAACACAAAGTCAAATACAACTATGTTTTAGAAAACTGCATTTATATAGTTTGAATCCTGCTGTCCTTACTTGTGGTCCTCTTGGTCCCTCATCTCCTTTCAGTCCTAGGTCTCCCTTAAGTCCTTGAGTTCCAGGTAATCCTGGAGGTCCTATATAACCAGGTGGACCAGGGGGCCCTATGCTTCCCCCACCAGACCTACATGTACATTCCCCTGGACAACCTATAGGAGACACAGATGGCAAAAATGTATGACTATGATGCAGCATGTTCATATACTGTAAAACTATACATACTCACCCATCCACACATGCTAACAAAATGATACTAGCACATCACAAATCTGTTCCAGTAAATTCCCACAGGATGTTTTTAGATTCTACTAGAGGTCAGTAGAGAAGAACACAATCTCTGCTTGTGAGATCAACTAATGCATACAAATAGTCACACATCACCTTTAATTCCTTTGGGCCCATTGTCTCCAGGAGATCCTTTGGGTCCTAGATCACCAGGGTCCCCTGGGTAACCAGGCTCACAGTAGTAATCTGTACCAACCAGCCACAAATATTGACCAACATAAGTTAAAAACTTCTGCAAGTAGTTTGAGTATTAAAATTTGTGGACTTCTTTCATTAGAAGTATTTGAAAACTCACCTCCACACCCTGATCCAATCACATCAAGTATGCCAAATGTACACACACACACACAGCGAGAAGGTAAGTCCACATTCAAATGAACATGCACAAAAACATATGACAAGCTTACAATTATTCAAATAATTAAACTACATTTGTGAGATTAACTAACACATATAGGAAAATCTTTTGTGTTTAATATGACAGAAGTAAAAATATACCTGGAGGACCTGGGAGGCCTGTGACACCTTTAGGTCCGGGGGGTCCTTTAGTTCCCTTTGGTCCTGGAAACGGATTGCTTTCAAAGTCGTTATACCTTCCTGGCTCTCCCTTGTAACCCTTGGGACCGGGGGGCCCTTGTAGACCAGGCAGACCTGGCTCCTCTAGGAAGGTGTGAAAGACAATGTGAGACTTCAAATTAGACTGGATCAAGACTGTTAGTTTCTAACTGTGAAAACACCTACCTTTGATGTGAAACAAAGAGAGAATAGAAGATTTTGGGTCAAGGCCTAGTACTATAACCAGGAATGTAGTCGAGAGTTTGATTCATAGTACCATACTTCTAATTGCAACAGCACCACATCTGTCATGAATGGCTGTCAGGTCGAAGGGACGTGCTAAGTGACTAAGAGAGAAAAGTGGACGTGGCCCTCCTCCTGTGGCCTTGATATTCTGCCAACAGGCCTTTTCAAAAATATTTCTAATTTCATGGCCTTAGATGATCAACAAATTGTCAATACGTATCTTCTCTTAGGTGTCTTCCCAAAGGCCCTGGAAACTGCAGTCGCCAAGCCACTCCTAAAAACAACAATCTAGACACGTCACTAATGAACAATTATAGGCCCATATCAAACCTCCAGTTTTTAAGTAAAATCATTAAAAAAGTTGTTTCTCAAAAGCTGAACAACTTCTTGGCATTAAACAACTGTTTTGATGTCTTCCAGTCATCTGGACACAGAACTGAGACTGCTCTTGTTAAAGTCTTCATGACAAATTACATCCACTTAAACACTGACAGAGGCAGAATTTCAGTCTTAGTATATCTGGATCTCAGTGCTGCATTTGACTCGGTCAATCACAACTCAGTCAGTTACATAACCATATCACGAGGGGACTATAATCCCATACAAGCGCTGAGTAAGTGCATTGAACAAATCAACGATTGGATGTGCCAGAATTTAACAAAGATAAAACTTAAGTCATTGTTTTTGGAGCCAAGGAGAAACGATTAACAGTCAGCGCTCAGCTTCAATTGGTAATGTTAAAAACAGCAAAACAAGTCAGACTTCTTGGTGTAGTCATGGACTACTAAGAAATTCAACAGCCCCATTAAGACAATTACAAAGTCAGTTTACTATCACCTTAAGAATATATCCAGGATCTCAGCAGGATTTGGAAAAAACTTTTCCATGCATTTATCTTCAGTAGATTTGACTACTGTAACGGTGTCTTTACAGGTCTCTCTAAAAAAATCGATCAGACAGCTGTAGCTGTTTCAGAACGCTTCTGCTTGCATCCTCACTAAGACTAGGAAAATGGATCACATCACCTCAGTTCTGAGGTCTTTAGGCTTCTTGTCTGTCAAAGAATTGATTTTAAAATACTGCTGTTGGTTTATGAAGCAGCGTTCAGTTTTTATGCACCACATATCTGGAACAAACTCCCAGAAATCTGCAGGACCACTGAAACTCTCAGTTCTTTTAAATCAAGGCTAAAGACTTTTCTGTTTGCCGCTGCCTTTTATTAAATCAAATACTGATCAATTTCTTACACTGCATTGTAACTTTTACTCTCCTGTTTTATCTTGTTTTTATTTTCTATTTAACTATTTTTAATTGTATTTAAATGTATTTTTATATTGCCCGATGTTGTTGCCTTTGTGTTTTATGTAAAGCACTTTGAATTGAACCTTGTTGTTGAAATGTGCTATACAAATAAACTTGTATTACGTTATCTAGGTTGTTAAAGAGAGGTAACTCCTGGAAGTAATGTGCATGTCACTGTGAAACTGGTATTTTTATTCCCTGGAACGAACAGTGTTTGTGTTTTCCATGCCTTAATTCCAAATGAAGTCTGCTTGGGTTCTCATGTCTGTGTTGGCGACTTTGTGGCAAAAATTAACTGAAGATGAGAACTATGATTGCCAATATGAGTGGTGGAGGACAGAGCAGAGGAATAGCTCAAATCCTGAGTAAAATGAGTGATATAATCAATTATATATATAAAGTCAGGAGTAAGCTGAAAGTTATAGACCAGAGAGAAATGCTGAACTCACCTGGTATTGTTAATCCTGGTGGGCCAGGAGGTCCATGCATACCCATGAACCCAGAGTCACCTGGGAGTCCAGGCAATCCAGGATACCCATCGTCACCTTTAGCACCTGAACCATACAGACATAGAACCGCGAAAAAGTCAGAGATGCTTGATTATTCTCATTCAGTAATTAAGAAGTGAATTATGCTGCAGAAGTGCTTTGAGAAGTTTCTATAGTTCATACCTTTCATACATTTTGATGTTTTTTAAAAATCTGTTGCAACTGACATAATTCAAGTTGACCACAGCTTGAAACACCCCCAGTGGGTGAGTGTTTGATACTCAAAACATAGATTCTGGATGGAGTATACTTTAATCACCCCACTTGAGTGTAAAGGTATTTCCAGTGGAGCACATGCCTCTTCACTGTCAGTGTTGAGAACATTAGTTTGCCAATATACTGTAGGTATACTGGCCAAAACAGTTAGACCGAGGTACTATTGGAATTCAATTCAAGAAACTATTTCATTATCATATTTCAAATAAAAAATGTATGGTGCTATAGCACTACCAGTGGCCACATGTAGCTCAACCAGTGAGGAGAGTGTAGTTACTGCAGTGGTCTCACCTCTGGCATCACTTCCATTATAAAGGCCCAGGGGACCGGGGAGACCTGGATCTCCTGGGTAACCCTGTTGGATGCAAAGACAGAGACGGAAACCATAGTCATAAATAGAAAATGCCACTGATGTACATAATATTTCTAAAGATGAGAAGAGTGATCAAGGATCGCTGGTCTTGTCCAGTAAATGTGATAATTCCACTGAGCAACCACCAGAGAGCAGCAGACAAGGAAAGATTGTTTTTCTTCACATTTTTCCTATATTTGAAGGTCACCTCTAATCGTAAGGAGAAGAAAGGTATCGCAAAAATACCAGCAAGCATCTGTCCTGCTGGAGAATATAGATCCATGTCATCAATGTCAAACTTAGTCCTTCAAGTTTCCCTCCCAGTAGCACTTTACGCTTTCAATATAATGGTCCATTTTTACAGAAAACTGCCTTCTGTTAGCACAAGCTTTCCAATTTTGTTCAAATTGTGAAGCAGATTAATTTGATGTTTATGCAAAGCTCACCTTAGGTCCAATTCTTCCAATGAGACCTGGAAGTCCTTTCTCTCCAGGGAAACCCTGAAAATATATCAATGTATTTAACCTAAAAAATTGTCTAGGTATTGTAACATGACATAACAAGAGAATGCTTAATCATATTACAGGTGTACCTCATGTTCTGGTAGTCCATCTCTACCAGGAAATCCTGGAAGACCCTAAAGATGGAAACAATGGGGTGAATATTCATTCGTGTGTATGCATGTGTATGTCCAAAAGCATGGTGCAGTCTGATTTAAGTCACCTACCCGGACTCCAGGAAAACCTTGCTCTCCTTTAATTTGTTGATTGCAGTAGTCTCCTCTACCACCCTGTTAAGGAAGAAAAATGTGAATCAGATACATTTTTCTCTCAGCCATACCTGAATGATAACATACAGGATAAAACTCACGCTTATGCCCTTTGGTCCACATGGTCCAGGAAGACCATGATCTCCCTGAGAAGCAGAAAAGAAAATTAAAGCATGGAGAAGATAGAGTTTGATTTGCAACTTTTAAATTAGAATGCACAGCAACATGATTATACTGTTTGGATTGATTAAAATGAATGGGATGCCATAAAAACCTTAAAAACATGAATCAAGTTGGATTTTTCTTTATACAAGTATATGTAGTAATTAAAAATCAGCAGTCTTGTATAAATAAAAATGAGAGCTTTGCCTTCACCTTGTAACCTCTGGGTGGAAGAAAGCCTGGAGGAAATTCTATGACTTCCTCTGGTCCTTGTGGGCCAGGTGGGCCTTGTTCACCCTGGAATATGGAATTTTTGGAGTTTGCTGGGGTTGTAAGTTGGATGCGTCCATAAATTTGCACACACCTAGAAGCAGACACGCATCACACACAAATACACTTTCACACAGACACACACATACACACAGTGCAAATCCTCAGTGCATAGCTGTCAAAGGCCAAAACAGTTTCTTACATCGTCACCTTTATCGCCTGCCAGTGATCCTCCAGGGTCACCCTACACAACAGCCACAAGTTTAGTAAGGTTTTGTTTGTGCCGATATATGTGTGTGTATGCACACAAGGATTTTCTTTCAACAGCATGCACTGGCAAAGACTGTGAAGCAGGTGACTCACTGGTAGTCCTCTCAGACCTTTAGGTCCTTCCAAGCCCTAAATGGAATCACACACATACATTTTCACAAATAAAGCACTACATTTCTTCTTGTACTGTAGCTCATGAATATTAATTATAATATAATTGTAATATATCGCAGCATACTGTGTATGTACAGTAATATGCAGTACGTCTTAATTATGACCTATATAAAAAAACGGAAATACAAAAGAGTTCAAACTTTTTCACCTTAAGTCCAGGAGGGCCAGGAGGGCCAGTATAGCCTTTAGGCCCAATTTCTCCTTGTCTTCCCTGGGTTTAAAGAAATCACACAATGTTAAAGAGACTAAACATGAAGTTGAGTCAATTTAACTAAAAGCAGAGTGTGTAAGATTTAAATCGCTTAATCCCTGCTTCATTTATTAGCAGAATATTACTGCCGAATACCGCTTTATTGTCAAAATAAGAAAAGAAAACATACGGGTAGACCATGTTCTCCATCTCTACCATGCTCCCCCTGTAAGATAAAATGAAACAATTATGAGAATTGAAGATGAGAACATTTACAGACACTGTAAATTGCAAATAACTATGAAACTGCAGACAAATGGGTTTTGACAATGGTGAAGGCCAGTCCATCATTATATGAGCTTCTCTAGACTAGGGGAACTTACAGGAAGTCCTGGAAGGTCAGCACCATACGAAGGATCTCCTTTCATTCCTTTAGGTCCAGGTGATCCCTGACAATAAGAGACAGTAAATGTTTACACATTATGAATAAATCATCCACCTGCCATATACTATATGAACCCAGTAAACCCATTACTGTTTATATTGTTTATACTGTTTGTATTTATACTGCTTATATTGTTCCATTGTTTTGTTTTATTTTAATTTTCCTGTTTCTGGACCTAGGCACTAAATCATTTTATGACACCTTGTACTGTGTATGATTGTGTATGTGACAAGTAAAACTTGATTTGATTTGATAGTTAAATGGAATTAAAAGAGCAGAAATAGTATTTTATATTTATACATCATTTTCACAAAACACTGGTCCAACGGAAAGTTAATATTGAACAATGTGGCAAAACCGTGAATTATGTTCAATGAAAATGTTTACAAACATTCATTGCCAGTGTTTATTTCATTGATTATTCCTACAAAATCTGCATATTGCATCTGCTGTATTAGACAACTACAGCTTTTTAGGTAAAGATCACCATGGTTAAACATTTTATAAATCTAACTGCTGGTAGGAGACAGGACACAAACTCAAGCCCCTAGTGTACATGTCCAACCACCACCCAATCTGCCACAACCTTACGTATCTGCGTGCTATTTGAATTTCACATTATCCTGCATTGCCACTGAATGCTGGCATTGGACATAAAACAGGTGCTGCAGAACCCCTACGTTTCTTCGAAAGGCCAGAGAGGGACATCTGAAGGTCTCACTGCTGACTGAATAATGGCCAACAGAAATATCAGAACAAGAGTCTGACTCACCGGCAGCCCATGGAAACCATCCAAACCAGGAATACCAGAGACCCCTGGTCGACCCCTTGTCCCATTACAGCCATCCACTCCTGGCAAACCAGGCTCGCCGCCTGCTCCAGGGTGGCCCTGAACAATATAGTGCAGTCATAGTGGCATAATTGCAGAATATAAGAAGTCACAATTATGACCTCCCTGACTCTAGTTGAGAATGAATGTTGAGCATTCATAGCTTCAGGCCTATCTTTAATCTTTAATATTTTATAATTATATAGTGGTTAAGATGAACAACTTAAATTTGTATTAAACAAAAACACTTGAGTAGTGACGACATAGCTGCATTAGGCATAGAAGGAAACCAGGCCCTCATCTACTGTATGCCATGATGTGTCCACTAGAGGGCACACCAGACACATGCTTCAAATCACTGCACCATTTACTGTGTGGTCTCCAATATTGTATCTTAAATGTATGAAGTGGGCAGTTACACAATTGGGAATACCACATGACATGTTTACAATTGAAAAATTGTCAGATATTATTATCAACGGTATATTCTATATTCATTTTGGGAGATTGTGAAAAAATAAGCAAGAAGTATGTCAACTCCATGTTAAGCTATACAAGGTTTGGGAAGTTGGTGTAATCCCTCAGAGGGTTACTCACCACTCACCTATTGTCAATGTGAGCTGTATGTGTCTCTTTCTGTTTTGTAGATAAAATTTACAGTGGTTTACTCACTGATGACCCATTATTACCAGGAAAACCAGGAACACCAATCTTGCCCTGAAACGTAAAAAATATGGGCCACCATTCATTCCTTACATGGTTTGATTACATTATTCACTCCCATCCCCACCCCTTCTTTTTCTCTGTCACAGGCAATTATTTTGAATAAATTTAATAATGTAGACTTATTGTGATGATTAGCTGTGTGTGCATGCAGTATTGGCCTTGCTTTCTGTCTGTTTCTATTAGACACAATGCACACACACAACATGCACATGAATAAGCACACTAACACGGCTTCCTTTGGGCCCCTGTGGTCCATGTGATCCTTCTGCTCCCCTCCTGCCTTTCTCTCCAGGTGGTCCTTCACGTCCCCATGTTCCCATTGGTCCCCGGGGACCTTGCTGGCCTGGCTTGCCTGGAGCTCCCTACAATGAGAAAAGTCATGTATGTAAAACTGTTGTTGTTAGTGATTCTTAATTAAGAACACTTTTTTCCTAAAGGGACATTAAGTTATCTATCTATTGTATTCACCTCTAGTCACTGCACCTGGATAGTTGAATAAAATAACAATAACGTTGCACTGTACAAATGCATTTTATTACAAAAAACTATTAGGTATAATATCTGTCAAATCATCTAATAATTTCTGGTTCCTACTTTTCAGATTTTATTTTTTCATTCCTAATTGAGACGGTGTATGGAGACAGGTAAGGTAATCTTTGAGAAAAATACAATTAATATGAATATTTTCCACAGCTTAATATCTTTCTAATAAGGAAAATCAACTAAAATTCAAAATATCAACCTTACTATTGGGAGAGTAATTAAGGATAACTTGCCAATACATAACAACATGAGAAGGAAGAGTTCATACCTGTGCACCTTTGGCAGGAAGACAATGACATACAGAGCAGTCTCTACCTTGACATGAGCCCTCATTCCCCCCCTGAAACAACAAACAGAGACAAGCCATAGGCATGGAAGATGCAGTAAGACTGATCAATACTGCATTTGAGAGGGAGATGGAGACTGGCTGAGGCTGTGTGTGTATGTGTGTGTCCAAGCAGAGCAGATGACAGTAAGGGGTCAGGGGACATCAGCAGACACATCAGATAAGGTTGTGGTTTGGGTATATCTGCCATTCCTGAGTATTTACAGCTTTGAGAATTAGCTTTGAGAATTAACACATTTCCCTGTGAAAACTGGACAGTCCTGATTAGAAAGCAAATCAGTGTTCTCACAGACTTGGGTTAAAAATGAGCGCAATGACCTTGATGAGAGAGAAAACTCACAGTGCTTCATCATCCACATACCGCACTAACATCTTCCTGAAAAACTATTTTGTGAGTCCTCACCTCGAGATGCCATCGATGTGTGTGTGCGAGAGAGAGATATCTGAGGCACAAACATTTAGTAATGTTTTCTCAAAGCTTACTAAATATTTGGATGAGTTTATGCTGCTGAAATTGAGTTCTATCGCACATCTGTTGTCCCACTTTCTCTTCTGGTACAAACATTTATGGGTAACGTTAGGCTATCTATCGCAGCAGAAAACATACAACAGTTGGCTATGTCTTGGACAGGCCATTGGGATTCAGTGCATTAGCCAAATTGGGAACACATAGTGAGAAGTAAAAACACTGGCAGGTCTCCATTGCTACATAACATACCATAGCAGCCAGCTAGCTAAACAACAATTAGCATTAGGCTAAGTCCAGTCCAGCTTCAGCAGAATTTGAAACTTGAGGACTTTGGCAACCCCTTGAGTCCACAGTAATGTTCAACATCACTGCCATATCAGGTTTAAGTACCTGTTCAAAATTTTAGGCCTGCTCCTAATGTCACAACTAACATAACATTAGCTATCACTTTCATAGAAAAGGTTTCAGTCGTAGTCATCTGGACACTGTTTTCAGAATCAAGACGTTTCGGCTCCCGTCCGGAAGTCATTCTCAATTGTGAAAAATGGTCTGAGAACTCAGAAATTTAAGATAATCTGTGTTACTTAAGCCCTTCCCTCAGGAAGGAGTCTTCCTAAGTTTCTGCTGTTTAACCTGCCTAGTTTCCCTGAAACTGCCCTCCTTTTGTTTCCATGATGGCCCAGTGATCAGTAATCGGGCCTATTGTTTTCTGGCTGCACCTCCCTCATCACTGTTAAGTACCTTATTAGCATATGATTGGCTTGACCATGGTGATAATACACTGTGATATATTGTTGGCAGGTTGAATCTCAGACCACCATTTCTGTTCAAAGAGGGGTTTTCTTTTTTCACAAAAATGGCTTCTTTGACTCCTCTTTCAAACCAACTCTTCTCTCTACTTAGTATCTTCACCTCACTGTCTTCAAATGTGTGGTTTGTAGCTTTTAGATGCAAATGCATGCCGCTCTGCAATCCCGAGTTAGCGTGTCATCTGTGCTGATAAAGTCTTTTGTGAAGTGGCTGTTTAGTCTCACCTATGCACCATTCTTTGCAGTTTTCCTCACTGCATTCTGTTTTTGTGCGGGCATCTTGTCCTTAGGATGAACGAGTTTCTGTCTTAAAGTGTTGCCTGGTTTAAAGAAAACAGGAACATCGTGCTGTCTAAAGATCCTTTGTAGTTTTTCAGACAGTCCAGATACATAAGGGATGGAGACACCATTCCTTCTTGATTCTGTTTCCCTTTTGTCCTGTTTTTTGGCTCTTTTAACTTTGTTGAGAGCCCAAGTAGGATACCCACAAGCTGAGAGAGCATTCTGAACATGCAGTTCCTCTTTCTTCTTACCCTCTGAGCCAGTGGGCACTTCTTGGGCTCTATGTTGTAATGTCCGGATTACACCCAGCTTGTGCTGTAATGGATGGTGTGACTCAAGTATTGATTGTAAGAGCAAGTATTGATCGATATGTGTCGGTTTCCTGTACACTTTTATCTGCAGCTTTCCATCCTCTCCTCTGAGTGTAGAACAATCAAGAAAGGCCAGGCAGTTCTCTTTGGCATCCTCTCGTGTGAACTTGATGTTGGGGTCCACAGTTTTGATATGCTCTGAGAACGCTTCCAAGTCTTGTTTCTTGATCTTCACAAAGGTGTCATCCACATAGCGGTACCAATGACTTGGTGGTGTGCCCGGGAACGAGGACAATTCCTTCTTCTCAAACTGTTCCATGTACAGGTTGGCCACGATGGGAGAGACCGGAGAGCCCATGGCACAGCCGTGAATCTGTCTGTAGAAGTATCCCCGGAATTGGAAGTAGGTTGTGTTAAGACAGATGTCTAATAGTTTGCAGATGTGTTCAGGTCTAAACTTGGTCCTTTCCTGCAAGGTGGAGTCCTCCTGCAGTCTTCTCCTCACCGCTGTCACTGCTTCTGAGGTCGGAATGCAGGTGAACAAGGACACAACATCAAACGAAACCATTACGTCATCTGGGTCCAACTGGAGATGTTTCACTTTGTCCACAAATTTTTGTGTGTTTTCTACATGATGTTCTGTGTTCCCCACCAATGGAGCCAAGATTGTAGTCAAATGTTTGGCTACGTTGTATGTGATGGAATCTGTGCTACACACGATGGGTCTGAGTGGAACATTCTCTTTGTGAATTTTGGGAAGGCCATAGATGCAAGGAATGGCTTCCCCAGGGTATAGTCTGTAGTACAGAGGCCTGACCATCACCTCCTCCTTCTCAAGCTTCTGTAAACAGTCTATAACCTTCTTCTTGTAGCCATTAGTTGGATCTCTTTTAAGTTTTTGATATGTGGTTGTGTCTTCAAGAAGGTTGTTGACCTTGGTTTCATAATCGGCTGTGTTCAGAATCACAGTCCAGTGGCCCTTGTCCGCTGGTAGAATGGTTATGCTGTTATCCTTCTGCAGTGCTGAGAGTGCCCTCCTCTCTTCAGATGTAATGTTAGAAGGAGGCGGCTAACGTTAGCGGATTACGTTAGAGCAGGCAAACACAGAATGTAATTAATTCATTCCTTCACTTTTGCTATTGTGCTTTTGGTTTCAGTAACTTTAGGCTAAAAAACCAAATAACTTGACAAACTCTGGATACTGATATCCTTTTACTGTAGTTCAGTTGCATACCTCTGACCTGCCGTGCCTTGATATGGTTGCTAAAATGCGATTGGACAATCGGTGGTTGGGGAGAGGAACAAGAACAGTTCTAATCTACCTCTTAAAGTCTGTGTAAAGCAATAATAAATATGTGTTCTGAGTTTGTCACACCACAGAAAAATATGTTATTAACCACCCAGCCAAATTTGAATGATTAAAAAAATCGCCAAGTAAGTAAAATAAGTTATCAAAATCTTGAAAAAATAAGCAGTATTCTCTGCTCTCAAATGATGGGGGCATGTCCACTGAGCGCTGAATAAATCCTGAACACAAAAGTGATGAAAAACAGTTTAACGGTCTAACTCCACAATTCAGTACTACATAGTTAACAGTCTTTGTAACATGTTTTAAGTAATATATTTAATATATTTCTAACATGTATAATGTGTTTAGAAACAAATTTCAGAATTTCCTTTACACAGACTTTAAATTAGCTTGGTAATGTAGTGCCCTTTGCTTGCTAGAAATGTGTCTGGTTCATAGCTATTGACATTTGCTAATAGTTTATTGGAAAACTGTATTGTTTATTTCCTACCTTCCTCAGTGGCGCAGAGGAAGAAGTTGTTTGGTTGTATGCATGCAAAATTGTGTCAGCACATTTGTAATAAAAACAAATAAATGTTTTCTCCAAAAATTTTTAGCTTGCTAGCTGGGAACATGTATGTTGCCAGCTAATGTATGTATCTATGCATCCAGATAATATTTCTAGTATCCAGCGTGTTTTGCAACTAACCTAGATATACTACAGTATAACTGCCCAATACTGTAATTTTAACGACAATACAATATAAGTATATATCAGCCAATATTCTGTTTAATACTCTGTTATATACTCTGTTTTCAGTTTCCTTTATTGATATTTATTCATACTTCTATTACTGCTGTGCAATATCCACCATCTCATAATCATCTAATAAGCTACACTTAACTTGACAGTACTCATTATTGCACTATTACTTATATTATTACATTGTATTATACCGTACATACTTATCAAACTCTAAATCCACTTTGGTACTTATTTTAGCTTTTATACTTTATATCCACTTGTACTTAAATTTATCTTACCTGTATTTTAGTGTATTATATTTTGATTTGCTTAGTACTTCTATTCCTGTGTGCATTGATGTGATAGTGAGCAGCTGTAATGAAAGAGTTTCCCCTCAGGGATCAATAAAGTATTTCTGATTCTGATTCTGAGAAAGCTATGTACACCCACTGACTTAAAGTGCATTGACAGCATCAGGTTCAGAACTATCTTGGCATTGCGTTAATGGATTATTGTTTGTGACAGGCTTAAACTACATTCCTGGCTACTGTAGCAGCAGCAGCAGTGTTTATGAAAATTAAGTTGTAGATAAACTTTACATGATAAAATAAAAGTTGAAACCCCTGTTGTTTATCATGTCCCATAAAAGTGTTAATTCAACTCTATAGTAAGCTTTGAGGCTGTAGTTAGTGATGGTGTTTTATTGAACTGCATTATGTTTTGTCCACAACACAAATGAGGGGGGCATAGAGTTAAATTAACAAGAAGTCACCATGATAACCTCTCCAATGCACTAATGTATTGGGTTGCATTAGCTTGTAGTGTACATACTGTAATAAACTGGCAACTCAGGGTATATTGTAAGGTGGTTGTAACATTGTTCTCCTCCATACGTAAATGAGGTGACAAAATATTGGAAACATCTGTCAGTGCAATGCAGTCCAATACAACATCGTCACAAAGTGGCCCCAACAGAAACTGACCATTTTAAGAAAATTCATGATTATGTCAGGACTATTTTACTGCTTAACAGGTGCATGTGTTTCACCCAGTGTACTTTAAAAGCATGTTTAATCTATTGAGGCGCTAGTTCACTAAACAATTTAAACATAGTCTTAAAATATGTTCTAAAGCAAAGGTTGTGCTGTGTGCCCTCCTCCTCATACCTAGTCTTGATCAGCACATATGTTGCTGCATTTTTAATTATCTGGGGTTTATTTAAAACAAAATCTAGAACAAAGAGAGCATTGATTGCTGTTTTTGTCTGATGTGTCTTACAATGTCTTACAATGAGTTTGGGACTAATGCATAATGGTTATTCTCAGTAATACGATCATATAGTAGAGTATATGATTTTATTCATAGTGTATTTAAGCAAATACAATATTAAACTTTATTAAAATGATCATTTTTAGATTTAAAGGTTGTCAAAGTAGTGCTATTATGTTTTAATTCATATGTGTATGTAATGAAGACATAAAAAAAAAGTCTTACTGCATTGAGCTGCTGCACCAAGATGACCAGGACAAGGATCCACCTGTCAATATAACAGTGGTAATAAATTAACTGTAGTCTCATTTAGCCCTAGCTACTGCCTTTACACAACCATTAATGACTGTCATACACACATAACACACATAAACTGTGTGACAAAAAGACACACTATTTGTGTGCAGTGAAAGCAAAATGCTTGATGGTTACCTCTTAACTCTGGTTTGCTGCCAACACATTACAAACCTCACAGAATGTGAGGCAAGAATTTTATTCATGAAAATTAAATCTGAAAAACAAAAATGGCAATTCAACTTGCTAAATTGCTGCACATTAGCTTATAATATGTTGCTCCACCCTTAGAGAAGGAAAGCAACAAGAATGTTATCTAAACTCTCATCACACTGCAGGTGATACCACAATCTGTGTGAGTGCAACTGTGTGTGCTTGTGTGTGTGTCAGTGTAGTGGAGGTCAGTTTTTATACAAAGTCTACATATTGGAATGTAAGTATACAGATGTGTTGAATATCTGAGTAAACAGGCAAGAAGTGTGTTTGTCTTCAGGTAAATAGATTTACAAAGTAGGGGATGTGAATTCCATCAAACTTGTACCAACTTGTATAACTGTTTTTTTTTTCAAGGGAAAACAGATTTTGTCAAAATATATTAGTTGTGACAACAGTACTGTGTCTTTCTATACCCAATCTTATATTTTTCTGATAAAATGTTCCCAAACACAACACAAAATCAAAATTTGAACGTCGAAAACATACATAATGCATAACAGTTCAGTCATTAGTTATCACTAGATATCATCATCAGATTTGGGTGCTGCTACAAACAACAAAATGATAACATGCACGTCATATTGCTCTTATTGCTAATAATTCACTATCAATATAGTTGCAGTGGGATTCACCTGAGGGGGCACAGAGTCACTGTAACAGTAACTGCAGATCCCATCTCTCATCTCATCAGGCTACTTAACAGGTGAGTGTTGGTCTCATGGCCCTGTGGTGGATAAAAGAAAGCATGAAACACTGAAGACACCAGTGAGCCATGGTTCAGTTAATATTATGTGACAGTAAAGAATAACTTCCTTTGAGATGAAATGTAGCAAATTCCATTATGATTTTAATAAATTAAAATATGCTACTGATTCAAGAAATTGTCAGTGCTGTACTCCCAGACAGGTAATCTCTTTAGGCATAAAAGTTTACACCACATGTAGTCTATAGGTAGCAGTCCATCATGCACATAAAACAACTTTCACAACTCACCCAAATTAAGAAACTCCATCTTCATGAACGTTTTAGTGCATCCTAAACAGGATAATCTGCGACAAGATTCGAACTAATCTCCTGCCCTGTAACAGTAAAAACCAAACAGTAACTGCCACCGTTTGTGGGAATGAGATGGGAGGAGAACGATTAGGAGATTGGGGTTGACTGCAACAGTAAGTTCAGACTGCCTCCCTTTTCAGGGTCAAGTTAAACAACTTCTCAGGGCTGCCCTGTCTATTTACTGTCTATCTACTGAGCCCAGATGATGAACTTTAATTTAACTGAAGCCGTGACCTAACATCACCCAGTGCAGCAGTGGATGGGTGTAATGTGAAGGACACTCAAAAAGACATGGGGTGTCTGTGATTACTCCTGAGCTTTTGATGTAACTGGAGCAAGACGAGCCATGGGGAGGCCAGTGTTCGTAGTTCCTCTGATCCTGTTTGCTGTGATGCTCATGGGCACTGGGGCCAAGAATGTAAGATATTTCAATTTTCCTTACTGACATATCATTGTAGAATGTTGTCATTTAATTTAACAGCACAGACTCCTCATATCTGCAGAGATACTGAAACACAAACATTGTATTGGCTGTCTTTTTTTCATTTGTGCTTTTGTTTCACACTGTACACACATGGGACAGTCTTTTGTAATCCTTACAGGATCATACTGTTGCTTGTTAATTTTTTCAGATCAGACTGCAGAGACTGGGTTGGTTGCTCAGCTATGATGGTTGATTAGAGAGCTTTGTTCAAGAAAAAAAAAATAGCAGTGTCTTTATTACTCAGCTTTTGTCATAACTGTTTCAACTTCCCCTTTCAAGCAATGGGTCAGTAACATTTTATTTTCTTAGATAATGCTGTTTAGTATAACTTTACCTTTCTCTTGCGGTAACTCTCCCAGGTCCCACACAAAATCCACTAAATCACTGTTTATAGGGGGGAAAGCATCTTTCTGTAACATTATGTTCCCTGTGCATTTCCTGTTGTGTATAATGTAGCACATAATAATGTTAGCATTCATTCTTCACAGCCTTAACTCTGACAACACTGTTGTCTGTTTGTAACTGCAATGTCTATGCTTATCTGTAAACATCTTGTATCTTAAAGACGTGCAGGTTTTTTGCAGCCTGTTTGCACATGTACTTCACTGTGTACAGTATTCTTCACAGGGCTATATTGATGGGCCTTTTTATAGAAGGTCATGGAAAAGGGACAGGATGTGGTAGAAGGAAAATAAGCAAAACACGCATCCAGTACTAGACGGGAAGGTTAGCAGACATTTATTTAATAGTTAAAATCTTTTTTTCCTATAAAAAACTCTTCATCACTAGATTGATAAAGAAACTAATAATAAAATGATGAAGCATTGTTTATTAAGGCTAAAGATCACAAACACAGCATGAAAATATACAGTTTCATGCTGTTATAGCCCAGCCGCTGTTATAGTCGTGGCAATAAAATGAATCTCCTACCATTTAAGACAAAGATAATTTTGTCCAATTAATTATTATTTCATGTGCACAAGGAAATTTAATTAATTACAGTAAAAAGGCCACTATTAAATGATCCAATTTTAAGGTATAAGAGAAATGGTATCAGACCCAGCATTCCCCGCTTTTTGTCTAGGAGCAGAGCACGGTTTATGGCTGGATCGCCACAAGACAAAGGTGAATTGGAAACATACTGCAATGCATCTGAAAAACTTTGTTAACAGATAATGGTTTTTTGTTGTATTTGTAATATGTTTTATTACTGTATACTGTACCTTTTTAGTGTGTTAGCTTTAATGAACCTTTTCCTCTGCTCATAAGCAGTAATGTTTACAGCATTCAAGTTAAAGGCCACTGTGTTGAACAGATACAGGAGGTGTTGGCCTGTAACACTGGAGAGTTATAGATGTTATTTTGGCAAATTGCTTCCATAAGTCTTCCACAAATCCTCCCAAAGTAGCAAACTGTGCAAATAACAAATTATTGATCAACATAATGTTTGTAAAAGTTGCAATTGATCTTTGTTCACTCAAAACAGCAGACAAGCCTTCAGTGACTGTTGCCTAGTGGTTCGCAAGCTGTGGGGTTGACCCCTCTGGGGGCATAGAGCCATTGCAGAGGCAGTGCACATGACCATAGGTAAAAAGGGTGAAGGGAACTAAAGTTAGAGGAATCTGATTCAACAAATAAGAAAACAAGAGTGCTTTCACGCTAGAGAGGCTATCAAGATTCAAGTGAAATTACTCATGTGGTTCGCTGTTCAGCTTGACGCGATTTGTTACCAGTTTCCGCCATGTAGTTAATGGTTATTAGAAATGAAATTGGTTTACGAGGAAGCATGATATGCTTTGAGAACCACTGCTTTCTAAATCAATATAAGATCAAATTTATTTGACAGTGTTTTCCACTTACATAATACATCAATGTATTGATCAATGTTATAATTTCTTTTTAGTGTGTGTGCACTGGAAAATCAAGGTGCCTCTGTAAAGGAGTGAAAGGCAGCAGGGTGAGTGGATCATCTATTGTTTGTGTAAAACACTTAATCAATGCTAGGGTTTACTATGAAAGAATTCTGCCTCTTGCAAGTTTGAAACCCCTTTTTTTCCACATAATAGTTTCATTTTTCTAGTCACAATTATTGCGTTTGTACCCATGATTCAAGTGTATTATACAACAGGTCATGTACTGTAGTATGAACCGGTGTGCCAGCTCAATATGTTTCTGTAATAAAAATAAAATGTATGAACTCCCTAGATTTGATGCGATATAGTGTAATCTGAGTGACACACCAGTGCCTTACACTTTCTCCTTGTGTACCTAGACAACACTACTGTCAAACCTCACTGTTGTATTAAAAACACTACACTGTACAGCAATTTTCACAATTAAAATGCGAGTGTTTCAGGTGCACTTGTCCAGTGGTACACAAGTCAGATCAGGTGCAGAGCCTAAATAGATCTTAGTTTGAAAGGCATAAATAGCTTCTTATTAAGTTCGTCTCAACATCCTTCATAATTATTTTAACCTTGTCAAGAGAGACCAGATGTTTAATTTTAAATCAATTTGCTGTGAGCTCCAAGCAGAAACACACATGAAACCTCATTAGTCTAATACAGTTCAGACTCAGCAATGGTCTGCAAACAATCCTGTGACTGTATAGATTCCATTAATTTGCAGTGTTGACTGATATTTCAGGCTAGCATAAGGCAGTCAACAAAATATGCCAAATGCAATCATGAAGGACATTTTAGATTCACCCAATCAAAATGCAAAGAGAAAATAAAAATCAAATCAAATTAATATGTAATATTTACTCAATTTGTTTATTAACCTTCAACTTGATTAAGAAGTAGTTTTAATTTTTATTTTGCTAAAAATTAGTCTATGGTCTAACAGGGACCAACACTTGACAACAATTATACAACAAGTATATTTTTAGTTTGTTTACAGTTCTAATATCTGTAAACACAGGAGTAAACAAGCTTATATTTTCAACCGTGATCACCTGAAACTTAAATTTACATGGGCATTGGCCTTCATTGGTGACATGCAATGGTATGTTATTCAACACCAGGTATGTTACTGATTAAGCAACAATCTCACAGTAGTATTTAAGTGTGCAGCAGTTTTCAACAAACTTACATACTACAGACAATATTTACAAATTAAAATTTGTAAAAAATGTAATTTATTGTTGTTTATTGCTGTTTGCGGTCTGTCTGCCCCCTTGTCTTCTTTTCTCCATCACTCCGTCTGGTTCTCTCTTACACACACAGGGAGACAAAGGTTTTCCAGGAGTTCCAGGTCCCCCAGGGCCAGAGGGCCATCCAGGATCAGATGGTCATGCTGGGCCTATGGGACCAAAGGTAGAATTCCAGCCTGACTCTTGTGGCTCCTTCTCTCTTATATTCTCTACATCCCCAAATCCAATGCTGTTGTCAGACGGCAACATTGACTCCAATTGTGTATAGACTGTAATGAATTACACTTTCTCCTTGTGTACCTAGACAACACTTTTAGTTGTGCTTATACTGCATCTTACTGGATCACTAAGATTAATTAAAGGTTGCTGTCTTTGACAGGGCAACACTGGGCCTGATGGACCTGAGGGGCCAAAAGGCGATCCGGTAACATAACTGTCCAAGCTAGTGTCTGTTTGGGTGTTTATTTGATGTCTCAGTGAGTGAATATCGAGTTATGGTTGAAATGACTTGTGTATAATATGTGTTTGTATGTGTATAGACAAAGTGCAACCACTGCGGTAGACCAGGTATCTGTAGCTCCTGTGTGCCTTTTAAAAACTATACTGGTTTTGTTACTCTCATTACAGGGACCTGAAGGCAAAGACGGATTTGCTGGGTCTCATGGTTTACCGGTGAGGGGTCTTACTCTCTCATACATCTGCGTTACTCTGTTCATTATTTGATTTATGTATTGTGTTAGTGCATGTTCCTGCATATTTTCTTTTTTTTTTTTAAACTTACTGATAATCTCTTACAGGGTGTCCCAGGTTTACAAGGGCCTCCAGGACCCCCAGGGGCCCCAGGCTGCAATGGAACAGATGTAAGAAAATATTACATATTAACAGTGGTATGGTAGCATGTCTTTCATATAATAGTTTCAGCTTGTGAGATGCTCGCATAATGGGGCTTTTCAATCACAGTTTTTCTATTCTCAAACAAACTTAAGTCTCTGCATACACTGAACAAATTACGTACTTTTAGGGAGAAGATGGACCTCCTGGTATTGCCGGGGCCCGTGGCATTAATGGACATCCAGTAAGACACAAAATCAAAGCAATGTATTTATGTTTTGTTAAATTGTGTTGTAATCAAATATAGTATTCTGATATGTTACAGTTCTTATCAACTTCAGTCTTTTGTTGTTTAGCGCTGTCCTTCAATGAATATGTTAGAAATTTGCTTCAGCTTTGTCTTTACTTTACAGGGTCCACCTGGTCTGCCTGGACCTAAGGTAATACAATATATGCTGTGCCACCCAGGGCCAGTTGTTAAGTACTTTTTGTATTTAGCAAGAGTGAAACTGCAGAACTGCTCAGCAATTTCTACATTTTAAGAAGTTTATTAGCAGGATCCGGATGCACCAAGAAAAAAAACCATGACGCTGCACTAGCAGTTGCCCTCTCTTCCGTCCCCATGCTCCCAGAGCTCATTTCGTACCTAGTCCAAGTGAGATCAATAACTTGTTTAAAGATTTTCTTAGTTTTTCCCTTCCATCAAGTCTGTCCTCACACTTTTATTTTCAACAAGAAATGTGTTAACTCTCAAAGCTAATTTTCAGGACAAAAACTATTAATGTTTATATGCATGCACAAGAATGCTAGCATTGAGTGTTACAAGAGTATAAATATTAGATCTACTACATCAAGTTACATACAAGTTTTCCTGTGAGCATTATTATGGGTGTAATAAAGATGATTTTCTGTCGCAGGCTTTCCCTTAAGGTGTTGGTCTGTAGACTCTGTAGACCCTCTGCTCATGGACATTTCATGTGATGTGGCAAAAACATGTCTTAGCAAAGGGTGTCAAAAGACTGCACTCTTCCAGGTTTTCAGCTTTGACTATGACTCCCACTGAGGTTATCTGGGTTGGATGGACAGTTTGTTTTGACTGGGCTACCACCCCTGGTCCTTGGAAAATAAAGAAAACAACAGACTTGAGACATCTCCCAAAACTGCACCCACTATATACATAGGCAGAAACTACGCAAGATGTTTAGACTCAAGAAACTAGATTCATCTGGTTTACCATGATAGACCTGAGACAGTTCTGTGGTTCCCGTGGTAAAAAACCCTCATGAAGACTGTGAGTGCGCATTTAGTTTCCTTCTTGGTTTCACTCGCTCCGTGTCCGTTAAAAACAATCCACATAGTCCGTTTTCTTATAAAATATCTTCCTTTAATCTTGATTGTCAGTTAAATAAAACAAATAAAATAATAAAGGCAAATTATGATCATAAATCTTCAATATCACAGATGCGGTAAAGAAAACTGTGTGACTCCACTGTCCCCAGAGCGCACTACCGCCCAAGCTTCACACTCCTGATTCTTAAAGAGCCAGTACGCAATTTAACATATTACATATTTTCAGTGTAAAATACAGAATACCCATCCAAATGGTATACACAAACAAAGTAAGCTCACAAAGGAAGCCAACTCAAACAAAAATATTCCAAAACTGAATCCAATCAAAATAGGCTCCTACAAAGACCATATGCCAAGGGCATGTTCTCCCAGTAAATCAATTGGTCTTGCAGAATAATCAAGAAGCTCTTCCGTTTTGCCTGCCATGGAGCAGCATACAAGTACAGCAGGTTACTATTTAGGGTATTCCCTAATACCCACACCTTTTCACTTTGGAGACACATCATTCAAACTGCTGCAGTGCCTGGGAATGTCTGGGTTGTTTTACCTGGATTTTCCTCTTTATTCACTTGACTAGGTGTCAAACACAATTAGGGTTCACTATGAACTGGTACAAAAGCTCTCTAATTTGACCTATGACATCACAAACAGTACTGTACCTTGACTATTGGAGTAACACCCTGTCCACAAGTCCTGGCAGAATAAGTACTTCTGGGAAGGAAGTGTTCATAGACACCTCCATAGGAGTATGCATGATGAGGCCAGCAGTTGCAGTGTAGACTCCAAATGAGAGTCAGGGTCCAGATATTCACTGGCAACATGCTTGGGTTTCTCGTCAGGCCCATTCTCAGCACTTTGAGACTTATGAGTGTGAAAGATTACTGTGTGAGAGTTCACTTGTGACCATTTGCACTGCTGTGTTCTTATGTCTGTGTCATGGCAGTGGATGCTTTCAACTAGCCTGGCTTCTTAAGCCTGTTGAAACCCTTTAGAAGGCGAAACCTATGAGAAACCAGTGTGTTTCTTGTAACCCTTGTTCTATAAGCACAGTCAAAACCCTCTAAGAAGTCATTCTGCTGTTCCACTAAGGTTCATGCAGTTGCTTCATAGAGACAATCCCCAAGAATTTAAATGTGGTCATCATTACAGTTACAATATGCAACTATGAAGTATTACCTTCTTATCTTCCACACAGTGTTAATACATACCTGTAATTAGCAGGTATTTTAGCACTAAATTCAGTAGTTTTAATAACTTAAATGTTAAATAAACATACTTCCTCTACTTCACAGGGTGAATCTTGGGTATCAGCGAATGCAACACCAGGGCCACCTGGGCCACCTGGGAGGGAGGGACAGCCGGTAACTATTTTTGCATTAATACTAATACAGTTTTGTTTTTACAATATTTTCCATTATGGGTAAAGACACTTTCCATAAAGTAGAGACATAAAAAGTACTACCAGATTAGAATATCTTTGCTCTATATGTACAGTATTTACATTAAGAGGAAACTTCCCTTATATTTCAGGGAGATCCAGGTATCCCTGGAGAGTATGGACCACCAGGGGACCCTGGACCATGGGGCTCCATTGTCAGTAAAGTTTTTTAGTTGCCTTGCACAGAGTACATTTAGCACTCTGGAAAAGTTATTATGTGATGCCTGATATAACTGTCTGCATTCTTTATGAACAGGGGTTTCCTGGTCGTCCAGGGGCTCCAGGATCTAAGGTAATGCTAATGAATATTGCTTTGGACATGTGTGTGCGTGTTTGACAGCTTACACCTGTGATAACGAGTGTGAGTATTTACTGGGTGTCTAAGTGGCACAGAGGAAAGCCACAGCTGCAGGGTTTTTGTTTTGGCTTGGTTCTCCAATCATCATAGTTGGCAGTGTTCACACCACTTGGGAAAGTGGAAACATTTCCTAGCTGTTGCTATAGTGAATACCACTGGTTGGCTGCAGTGCTTCTTCTTCCGAAGCGCAGTATTTTGGAATGTAGTGTGAACATCTGCATGTGATTCGGTCTCCCGGTTTCCTGTGAAACTCATCTCAGAAAGGTAAAAATGGTGGTGATAGGATGCAGTGTATTAGAGGAGGGAAATGGCAGTCTATACTCATCGGTGGGAATTTGCAGCAACAAGGACGGTGTGAGAAACGTGTGAACCTGACCACAACCAAACTGCGAGAAAAATGAGAAACATGCAAAATAAAGGAGTTTTTGAGAAAGACTGGGAGACCAGGTTATTTATACAAACAAGTTACAAATGCTTTCACCATCCTACAGGGTCAAGAAGGCATAGGGGGTATCCCAGGACCACGTGGATCAAAGGTAATTTGTTTTTAAATACACTGTTGCAGTATATTAATAAGGTTGCATTTAATTAAAGAGAAGAGGATGTTGCATTGATAGCACAACATCGCACCATTATTTTTTCTTTACCTCAGATAATTTCTGTGACATGATTTTAACATTATCTGTGTGCATTATGTCTTCATTATGTTTGAGGATGATCTCAATTTGTTTGATGTAGGGGAGATTGGGACCACTAGGTCTACCGGGGCCACCGGGTCGAATTAGGGAGTTTTTCTCTGAGAGTCTCGTGTTAAAGGTATAGTAACAGACTGAGGTCAAATCACTGTAGCAACTATATATTCCAGAGTGGTGTTACCTGTATGAATGGGTACAATGGTAATGCAATATCATGGCTGCATTGAAGCAATCAAAATTATAGTTTCAGGTGATATGCATAATGTTTTTCATCATTAATATATTAACATATATCTTTGTATACATCCATCTGTGTGGTGCAGTATTGTGAAATGCATAAAATCACATTTATTCTGGTTGATCAGTTTGTCACATTTTTGGGGGGGTTGCAGCTGCACTGAAAGACAGTGCCTATAAAGTCCATTTGAGACAGCAAATAGCCAGTGCACAGGAGGCAACACATCTCACACCGTGTTTGTATTTTCATACATCAAAATTAAACATAAGCACAATGGTGTCACACCTCACAAGCTGGAACTGCTTCCAAATTTTTCACTGGCTGACTGAACAGCAGGCTTTCACACAACCTCCATTTAGTCAAGGTTCAAAATACTGGCCGGACAAAAATGCTAATTTATCTTAGTAAATGGAAGAAGTAAAAGGAAGAAAAGGAAAAGATCAGTTGATATGGAGGCTGTCGACAAGGTGACCTGAAAGTGGTGTTAGAGAAAAAGATCATTAAGTTTCCAAAATGGAATGACAATCTGCTCAGTAAATTTCATTGTAATCTTTTCATTATAGTTTGATATTTCTTGTGCAGAGCTGTAAATTGAGGCCTGATGGTGGCACTAGAGGGAAGGTCACAGGGTCACCAAAAATATTAGGATTTGTCCTCTTGGGGCTATGGATGTCCATTGCAAATTCTGTGGCAAATTGACTAGTTGTGAAAATATCTTGGTGTATTTGGGACAAAAATGTTGGACAGACAGACTGACAGGCAACTGTTGTCATTGCAACTAAAGAACGATAACCGGAGATTTATTTCTTATTCAGGGTTTGAAAGGAGACAAAGGAGATGTAGGGGAGAAAGGCTGCAAGGGTGCACCAGTAAGTTTCTCTTTAAAATTCACACTAATGAAACTCTCTACCTGACATTAGACTTTACACATGTTATTAATGCCCTTTTTGATTTTTTCAATGTCCAATGCATTGTTCAGAACATTTGTTCTGCCTTGTTAGTGTTGTGCACTTATCGCTCTGATTCCTATCCTTATTTTAATCTGTTCTCAGGGAGACCCTGGTTATGGCTATTACACCAAAGGAGCAAAGGGAGACAAAGGACAGGAGGGTCCAGAAGTAAGATACTACATGCCATTTGCCCTCACCTTTGAGCCTCCCTTTCTGATTGTGCATACATATGAAATGTAGTGGTGTCCCAAAATAAGAATTTGCTGTGTTATTTGACTGTTGCATCATAGCTTCCTCCCTCCAAACAGAGATGTTTCACCACTTCACTTTGCATTGAAGGGCCATCAGTAACACCTCGAGAGTAGATCACAAAAAAGTATGACCAGCAGAGGGCAGTAATGCAGCATTAAACTCAAAGAAAAGGAAGGGGGGAAATGAATAGAAAGAAGACCCTTATTAATTTTGTCCGTTAAACTTATTAATGGGCAACTCCTGGAGGATAGACAGAAAGGGTAGGGAGGCACTCAGATAACTGCAGGTTTTCACCAATCGTGTGTGTGCTTGTAAGCATGTAAAGTGAGATTTGTTTGTTTGCTTATAATTTATGTACTAAGGTGTGTATGTTTGGGATGTATGCCTTAGAATTGTAGGTAGTTTTTAACAGAGAGAATGGCTGGTTATTTTATCTCAGGCTAGTGTTTGCATGTGTGTTCTTATTTGATGTGATTTATTGTGATATTTGGTTTTGATGCAGCAATTCCCTTAATCCGGGACAATTATCCCCCATGGTAGACAATAAAAGTAACCTTAACCTTATCAATCTATATACACCATTTTATGATAATTATATTGCTAGAAAATAGCTTCAGTCCAAGTTAAAGGGACTGTTCACCCCAAAAAGTTGATGAGTTTTGGAGATATCAGCCATATAGATGTCTGCCTTTTTTGAATATAATAGCACTGTATGACCCTCGGCTTGTGGTGCTCAAAGCGCCAAAAAAATACATTTGAAAAACTGAACAGCAATGTCTCTTTCATCATGACCCGGTTACTCAAGATAATCCACAGACCTTATTCTGAGCAGTTTCATGTAAGAACTCTCAGCAGAAAGAAAATAGAAACAATCTAGATGGATAAATAGCACTACAGGTAGAAGGAAAAATATGCATTTTCGATTTTGGGGTGAACTGTCCCTTTAACGTGCACAGTATTACAACTACCCCTTTGTAGCTTCCTTTTTGAAGGCTCACCCAAAAAAAAGATATACATTAACAGCCTCTCTAAAACAAGGGCAAGGGTTAAGCTCAAGTACTGGCACAAAATCTTAGTCTGATTCCACACTGAGGTGGGTACAGCTTTGCAATGTCATGCAATTTTTTTTACAACATTGAGAGTGCCCCTAACAGGGCCAATGTCGTCCATAGCTGTGGTCAATCTGACTTCGCTGGATCTGAATGTATCTGTTGTTCTTTAGGAATCAATGCATCAAAGCCACTCAACATGACTGACAATTAAAAAAATCTGAACATGACCTGAAAATGTGTGTGCCATTGTTTCTGTTTTTCATTTAACATGAAGACAACAAGGGCAACTGCAGAATCAAAACTTTTGTCATTGTTTTTTTTTTTTATATTTTGAAGGCTTGTGACATACACCTGAACTGAGGCACTGCTTTTGAGGGGCCTCTGCTAATAACATCTATCCATAAGTAATGGAAGAGGGGTCTCCCCTCAAATCTAACTGTTGATTGCTTTTATGATTACTGGCATGTAATGCCAAACAAAAAGACATTTTCGTAGTGAAATGAATTAAAGGATGCCTGAGGCCCTTGGTAAACAGTTTTCTTTATTAAAATCAGAACCTACCAATTCTTCACTGTTGTCCTTATTAATTGTCCCTACAGGGAAAGGCAGGAAAGGATGGTGATCCTGGACAACCTGGACTTAGGGTACTGTTCTTTTATGTGTATGTAGTGGGCAAACGGCATTATGTTATTATGTGTGTGGCTTTTGAATACAATGTAGTTTTCTTTAGGGAAGGCCTGGCCCCAGAGGTGATCCAGGGACACCAGGAGGGATGGTCAGTGATCTTTAACACAGTTACCCAGTCTATTGGTGGGTTGGTATGCTTTGTACTGTATCATCATGCTTTGTTTGTATACTGTAATTTTTAGGGTGAAAAAGGAAATCGTGGTCCACCTGGTCCATCTGTAGAGGTGAGTTTTATCACAATTTTCTCATTATTCTGTGTTGTTGTGATATTTTGATGCTAGTATTTTCAATATGTGTTATGAAAGCAATGGCATGATCCAGCAAGCCAAACTGGTATGTTAGTCTTTGTAATCTATTTTGAAACATGAACTTATGAGAGAACGATCATAAGAAATTATTCTTCTGCATTTTAAGAGTGTGTTCAGCAGCAATGCCCCTTTTGGTTTTGTTTACAGATATTTGGGCCTGTGACTGAACCACTCAAAGGATACCATGGAGATCCTGGTCCCCCAGGCCCACCTGGGCTTCCTGGGCGTCAGGGTAGATGAACATAGTGCTGTGTAATAAGCAGACTGACAAATAATGAGATGAAAGACAGACCAGTACAGCAAAGACCAAAGTCAGGGTCTGCCATGATTAAGTTGTAACAAATTCTATTGTTGTAATAGTGGTGGTTATCTAACTCTATGAACTAATGTTTGCTGTCCTGCAGCAGATATACAAAAATAACACTCGTCACTATTATTTCCTCAGGTATTGTGGGGTTCCCTGGACCTGATGGACCTCCAGGTGTGCAGTGAAAAGGCTATTCTCTTCCTATCTATCTGTCTCTCTATCTACCACTATCACTCAGATGGTTTTTAAAATGAAGTTGTATTTAAAAAGGTACAGTATAAAGAGGTATGACATTTGTTTTCCATAGATATATTGCTCACAGTCTCTCACTTTATACAGGCCGTGCATCTGGGAATTATGTGCCAGGCCCACGTGGTCCCAGTGGCTTTCCAGGCCCCAAAGGGAACCCTGGGGAGCCAGGGGATATTTATATGGGACTCCCAGGTCAAGATGGGAATGCTGGTGATCAAGGGCCTCCTGGAGATCGGGGCCCACCTGGACCTCCTGAAGACAGAAGTATGTGTAAATGTATTCCTTCTATAAAATTATTTCATCTAAACACTACAACTACTTCTACTACTACTACTACTACTACTACTACTACTACTAATAATAATAATAATAATAATACTAGTATTGCTTCCATATTCCGTAATACCGGTAGTTATTTCAAATATCTTGATTAACTCAACAAACTTCTTGCATGGGTGACAGTGCTGTATGTTTTCAGTTATGTAAATCTTTCCTTTTTGATCTTTTATTCTATAGGCCTCTACTGTATCAAAGTAAGATGATGGGACAAAACTGTCTACATTTGTAAAACTCATATGAATAGCTATAGGCTAAAAGGGGCTTTAATACTGTACAATGTCCACTTTTATATGGTCCCTGAGTGGAACATTTCCTTTTCTCTCTTCAGCAGAGAGCATTTACTGTAAAGCCACATGAATGTTGTGATCCAGTGAATATCACTGGACATGCTTTCGAAAGCTCACTTGCTTTCTTCTCTTTTCTATTATGTAAAGATAAAATGTCTAAAACGCAGTTACGGTGTACCTACCGTACATATTATAGATCAGTCACTCATGAGTTGATCATTTTGATTTCTCAAGTGCCAACAAAAATGCACCAATGATGAAAAGAAAAATGTTTTTTGGTATAAATGTGGCAATACTGGGAAACCATAACTA
Source organism: Siniperca chuatsi (assembly GCF_020085105.1). Taxonomy (NCBI): domain Eukaryota; kingdom Metazoa; phylum Chordata; class Actinopteri; order Centrarchiformes; family Sinipercidae; genus Siniperca; species Siniperca chuatsi. The sequence continues at coordinate 15,812,960 of NC_058054.1, read as the reverse complement.
GTACACTGATGGACTTGGTTTGTTGGTATTTCTTGTAGCTAACAGGATTACCAAGGGTCTCCCAGGAACGAAGGGAATCAGGGGTTTACCTGGACCTATGGGATATAGTGGGACGTTTGGAATGAAAGGTGGGAATCTAAGTGTTATTCATAAATTAATATTTACCAATTAATTTGTTTCACATTGGTCTGACATCTGTTCTGAATTGCTAACTTGCATTCATTGATTAGCTGTGCTGATAGACTGTTACGTGCAGCTGTTGCTACATAGTAGTTTATGCTACCCTTTAATTATGTCGTTTTTAGTCATTCCAACAGTCTGGACTACAAAGAGTAAGAAAAAAAAGTTAGGATGAGGAAAATATAGTATTGTGTAATAAATATGGGACTCACAAAAAATATTCCCATGCTTATGCTCTGTATAGGAGAGAAGGGGGACACCTGTTATGAGTGTTTCGGATCAGGACCTCCGGGTCCCCGTGGTCCACCTGGCATCCCTGGTAAAACCATTCACTGCATGAAAACACACAAATTCTACCAACTCTGTCCTACTTCCATATTCAAATGCAGTTTTACTGGTAATACTGGAGAATATAAAAAGTTTAAAACTGGAATGGGCATTCTATATGTTTCTGTCACTCAGGCTACAATCAAGGACCAGGTGCTAAAGGTGATCCAGGCTTCCCAGGACCTAGAGGCTTACCTGGAAGACCAGTAAGAAAGCATGTCTTTAAAAAGGTAGTTTGTTATTATTGGGGTTTTTTTCACTAGTAAACAATCATTCTTCTCTGAAGGGTCCTAATGGTGAAATGGGATTTCCAGGCCCACCAGGACAAAAGGGAGAATCATCTTCCTATAACACCCCTGGGATAAAGGGAGAGAAAGGAGACTCAGGACGGCTTGGCAGGCCTGGTACAGATGGCCTCCCAGGGTTTCCTGGGCTACCAGGTCGCAAAGGCGATCAAGGGCCTCAGGGGGATTTGGTGAGAATGTTATGACACACTTGAGCTTAACGTAACATTTTTTCGCTATTTGGTGTCACACTTTTGATGCTTCAAAGTTCTTAAATTCTCAGTCGTGTGCAAGAGCCCATCCAACAGAATAAGTCATTTTAGTGATTGTTAGAAACAAGTTATCCGTCCACTCTCTAGTATCCCTTCCCTGGTGCAGAGGGGTTCCGTGGTTTACCAGGTCCACCAGGGCCTTTAGGCAGACCGGGACCAGTTGGTTACCCTGGGCCAGTGGGATATGGGCAAGCTGGATATCCAGGAAGTAAGGGAGATGTTGGGGTAACTGGCCTGCCAGGACAGCCTGGAATTCCAGGTAAAGAAACACATTGACCAATATAAAATTAGACATTTATATATAAACACACAAGTAGACAGACAGAAAGACTGACACAATTGTATGTCCTTTCTTATCTCCCTCCGTCATTTGTAGGCCAGAAAGGGGAACCTAGCCACATTCACACCAAAGGACATCCGGGACTTCCTGGATTTAAAGGTCTGCCTGGCTCACCCGGAAGCCCAGGTAGGCATGGCAGTATGATTGATGGATTGTTTAATGGAGGGATGGATGGATGGATGGATGGATGGCTGGATTGTCTTTACATTACCATACATACTTACCAACAAACATCTAGGTAATCAAGGAGCATCAGGTATCCCGGGAACACCAGGTTTTCCAGGACAGAAAGGAGAAAGAGGTGACGTTTCATTTCCTGGAAGGCCAGGGATCCCAGGACAGAAAGGTAATCCATGTGCTAGTGAGCTCAAGCGAAAAAAAAGCCACATTTATACCATGTAGTTTACAGATTCCGTATTCGTAGAGCACAAGGTGTATTATCAGTATTATAGTGAAAGTTACTTTGAAAGTATTTTTGGTACCTCCATAAGAGAGTATGGGACAGCTAAAAGTATAATTAATGTATCATTCATTTTTACGTGTGTGTGTGTGTGTGTGTATGTGTGTTGTTCAGGTGACAAGGGGCAGCCAGGTCTTCCAGGCTTTGCAGGTAGGGGCTTGCCTGGTCGGCCAGGTCAACAAGGCCCTCCTGGTCCTCCAGGACTGAAGGTCAGAAACACAAACAAAATCTGCTATATATATATATATATAGTCTACTATACCATAGTATACTTCGACATATAGTGTTTATAGTACTTTATTGGCCATTATGTGAAAGAAAAAGAAAAAGGTAAAAATAAAAAGGTATCCAGTTTTAACTCCAGGGTTTACACTGTGTAATGTGACATTAAAATTTCCCTGAAATGGTATCATGGCAATGGTATTAATGTGATGTAATTTATGTTGGGGTGGGAGATTAGACAGTGAGGGACAATCTTAGGAATAGTTTGACATTTTGAAAATGTCAAACTATTTCTATAAGTGTGATCTGATATGGAGAGGAAAGCAGTTTGGTTTAAGAGGAAAAGCAGAAAAGTGGGATTGTTAAATACATTTGTGATGACTTTGATGGTTATACCTTTTATTTATTAGTGCAGAATAAAGTAATCGCTAAAGATGTTGACTGTTTTTGAGGAAGTAACAGTTTTCCAGGAAGTTCAACTGTTCATTTCATTGGGTCTTTAAAATAGATTTTGTGTCTTTGAAGCATTTTTTGCCGCCACAACTTCTGTATAAAGTATAATGAAAGTCTACCACTCTACAGAGGGCAGAATGTTAAGGATTCTTCAACTGGAACAGTCAGCTGTTTCAGTACCACAGACAGCTCCCACTGACTTCTGTGCAGATACAGTCCCTGCGTTTTTTACTGTAAAGTGAAAAGTCATGATAGATAGACGATAGATAGACTAGCACAGCACTAGCATAACACACCACTAGAACAATGTTGTGCTATAAGCACACTGAAATGTGTGAATATGAATAAATAAATAATGTACTGTATATATGTGATTATCAGGGTGATGGTGGCCCTGGATACCCTGGCCCTCCAGGCCCCCCAGGGCCTCCAGGAGAAGATGGAGCTCAGGGGCCTGTAGGAGATCCTGGGACCCCTGGTCTACCTGGGAACCCAGGACTAATTGGCAATCCTGGTCTTCTAGGAGAAAAAGGTACTGTTGTAGAGCACAATTTAAGGACTCAAATGCAGAACACAAGGAAGTGGTATATGGATGATCCAAGGGTCAAGTGGTAGACCTCGGGCGAACGGCCCGGGGGCTGACATGTGCGGAGCTGGGGGTCTCGGATGGACGGCTCAGGGGCTGGTCATGTGCGGAGCTGGGGGCCTCGGGCGGACGGTCCGGGGGATGGTCATGGGCAGAGAGCAACTCATGAGGTCCGCGTCGAAGACCAAAAATATCTGGAGGCCTGGCGGCAGCGCAGGCAGAGGGTCACTGGAGGCCGGTGGCGAAGGCGGAACCCTTCTGGAGGCCGGAGAACCAGATTGGGGCCCGGCGACAGGACAGCAGGACAGGAAGCCGGCAAGGGGGAGACGGGTAGAGGAGCTGGCAGAACCAGTGATTCCCAGGAACCCGGAGCCTGCCACTTTGGCAGAGAAGGAGGCTGCTGCTCCTGCTGCGATCCAGCAGAGAGTTCAGCAGTGTGTGCTGCGATCCAGCAGATGGTTCTGCGATGTGCTGCAATCCAGCAGAGAGTTCTGCGGTGTGCTGCAATCCACCCGGGGCAGGAGGCAGCTGCGATCCAGCAGCGATAAGGGATTGGTGCTGCTGCAATCCAACCGAGAAAGGAGGCGGTTGCACTCCAGCGGCAACAAGGGATTGGTGGGATCCAAAGGCCAAGTGGTAGACCTCAGGCAAACGGCCCAGGGACTGGACATGTGCGGAGCTGGGGGTCTCAGGTGGACGGCCCGGGGGCTGGTCATGTGCGGAGAGCAACTCATAAGGTCTGTGTCAAAGACCAAAAACATCTGGAGGCCTGGCGGAATGCCAGCGGCGCAGGCAGAAGGTCACTGGAGGCCGGCAGCGAAGGCGGAACCCTTCTGGAGGCCGGAGAACCAGATAATAATAATAATAATAATAAAACTTTATTTATAGAGCACTTATCAAAACAAAGTACAAAGTGCTTCACAACAAGAAAAATAAAATAACACAGTGAATGACGAAATATAAAGAAATAAAACACATGAAATACAGAAAAGCAATAAAATAAACAGTAAAATAAACAGCCAGTTCACGTAAAATCAGGATATGCTTTCAGATAAAAATGTGTTTTGAGACGAGATTTAAACGAAGACACTGACTCAGACAATCTAATTTCTTCGGGCAAGTTGTTCCAGAGCCTCGGGGCCCTGATAGCAAAAGCTCTGTCCCCTTAGTTTTCATCCTGGACTCAGGAACAGACAGGAGACCCCTGCCCAAGATCTCAAACTACGTGAAGGTTCATAAGGGATTACAAGGTCTAAAATATAATCTGGGGCCAGGCTATGAAGAGCCTTAAAAGTAATCAACAAGATCTTAAAATCAATCCTAAAACCAACAGGGAGCCAGTGTAAAGAGGCTAAAACAGGTGTTATGTGGTCATACTTCTTGGTCCTGGTTAACAGCCTAGCAGCTGAGTTTTGTACAGTCTGCAGTCGTGTCAGAGCTTTTGATTAAGACAAGTGAACAGGCTGTTACAATAATCAAGGCGTGAGGAGATAAAAGCATGCACAACAGTTTCTGCATCACTAAGATTTAAAATAGATCGTATTTTTGCAATGTTTCTGAGGTGATAGAAGCATGATTGGACAAGCTTAGTGATATGTTGCTCAAAACATAAATTGCTATCAAACAGGACACCAAGATTTCGTGCAACAGGCTTGATATGTTGTGACAGGTTACCAGTGGATGGCAGTATTTGTTTAGTGATGTGTTGGGGCCCAATAACAAGGATTTCAGTTTTATTTGAGTTGAGCTGAAGAAAATTTATCGACATCCAATTTTTATGTCAGACAGGCAGTCCTGCAGAGAACTCAGCATACTAAGGTCAGTGGGCTTGACAGGGAGGTACAACTGTGTGTCATCCGCATAACAATGAAAAGAAATACCATGTCTGCGGATTACATCACCCAAGGGAAGCATGTATAAGGAGAACAATATTGGTCCCAGAATTGAACCTTGAGGCACACCATACTTGATATGGGAAAAGGATGACTTGAAGTTATTAATGCTAACACAGAATTTCCTATTGGACAGGTAAGATGCGAACCAGTCTAGTGCAGTTCCAGATATGCCCACCCAGTGCCTCAGTCTGTCTAAAAGAATGCCATGATCAATTGTATCAAAGGCAGCACTTATGTCCAACAGCACAAGAATTGAACACATGCCTGCGTCTGCATTCATTAAAAGGTCATTAGTGACTTTGAGAAGGGCTGTCTCAGTGCTGTGGTGTTGACGAAAGCCAGATTGGAACTTTTCAAAGGTATTATTGTTTTCCACAGCAGCAAGGAGCTGCTTAGATACAAGTTTTTCGAGAATCTTCAAATAAAAGGCAATTTGGATATTGGGTGGTAGTTATCCAGGAGGGTGGGATCAAGCCCAGGTTTTTTTAAGACTGGCTGGACACAAGCTGTTTTAAAGAAATCAGGGACGCAGCCAGTAGACAGCGAGCTGTTAAAAATAATTTGTAAAAGGGCGCAATACAATCCATAACTTCCAATAGAAACCTAGTTGGGATTTTGTCCAGAGGGCTGGAGGATACTCTCATAAGAGACATGATGTCTGCAAGTTCGGGCAGAGTAACAGCAGAAAAATTGCTCAAAGAATCCCTGAGCGGGTGATCCACATCTAAAAAGGCAGGATTGGGGGTGATATCAGATCTTATTAACTCCACCTTACCAGCAAAGTGCAAAAGAAACTTTTCACAATCAGCATCACACTCAGCAGGGGCACAAGGAGAGGCAGGGTTAACTAACTGATCCACAGTCTTATCTGGGGTTGTGCTGATGGGCAGAGATAAGTGCAGAGAAATGGCATGTTCTTGCATCCTTCACCATCCTATTATAAAGGCGTAATAACTCTTTCATGGCCACAAAGTGGACCTGGAGACGTGATTTCTTCCATCTGCGTTCTGCTCTTCTGCAATTCTTTTTACAGCTTCGAATACTGTCATTTAACCATGGCTGTTTTCTAGTCTTTGAGTTTTGTCTATTTTTAAGAGGAGCTATGAGACCTAAGGTTGAAGAACACTGGTAGGTAAAATAATCAACCAAATCGTTGGTGTTGGAGGAATCGGGAAACACACTGCCCGGAGGATTGAACTGTGTACAGAATTTTAAGGCACTATGCTCATTAAGGACGCGTGTGTACTTAGAGCGGGATAAGACAGAACTGGCAGCCTCTAATTCACAATTGAAAACAATGCATAGGTGATCAGATACAAACATGTCCCTGGTTTCCACAGATGGGGTTTTCAGGCCCAAAGTAAAGACTAGGTCTAAGGTGTGGCCACGGGAATGAGTTTGGCCAGACACATGTTGTTGTAAGTTGAAAGAGTTAGTGATATTTAAAAATCAGCAGCAAGGGCATTAGAGGAGTCATCAACGTGAATATTAAAGTCACCACAAAGAACAATTCTATCATAATTTAACACAAGACTGGATAAAAACTCAGGGAGTTCCAACAAGAAGGAGCCAGCTGGTTTAGGGGCAATATATAATAGCAAATATGACTGGAGGGGGCCACCAAGTTTAAACATGAGCACTTCAAAGGAGGAAAAATCATTGCAAGCTATGAGGTCACACTTAAAATGCTTCCTATAGACAGTAACAAGGCCCCCACCTCGACCACAGACCCTAGGGCAACTAAAGCAGTCATAATCAGGAGGGCACAATTCAGCCAGCTGACTGTGATCACCAGGATGTAGCCAGGATTCAGTTAAAAACATAAAGTCTAACTCAGTGGAAGAGATAAAGTCATTTAAAATAAACGTTTTGTTAGAGAGGATCTTACATTCAGGAGAGCCATCTTAAAAAGTCTGTGCTGGTTCAGATTTGATGTTGAGACTGGAGGTCGGGTTCTGGCCCGGATCTTTATTAAGTTATTATTGTCGCTGTGTCGGTTGTGTCTGTTTCGCACTAAGGACCTGTCCGAAATTACCACAGGAATGTTAAAGGTGGCACTAGAGGCAGCCGGGCTCCAGATAGCAGCACTATGATCAGTCCACAAGGGGGCGGTAGTGACAGCAGATCAGGACAGCAGGACAGGAGTTGGCAGAACCAGTGATGTCCGGGATCCCGGAGCCTGCCACTCTGGCAGAGAAGGAGGGTGCTGCTGCTGCTGCGATCCAGCAGAGAGTTCAGCGTTGTACTGCGATCCAGCAGATGGTTCAGCGGTGTGCTGCGATCCAGCAGAGGGTTCAGCGGTGTGCTGTGATCCAGCAGAGGGTTCAGCAGTGTGCTGCAATCCAGCAGAGGGTTCAGCGGTGTGCTGCGATCCACCCGGGGCAGGAGACGGCTGCGATCCAGCAGCGACAAGGGATTGGTGTTGCTGTGCTCCAATGGCGACAAGGGATTGGTGCTGCTGTGCTCCAACGGCGACAAGGGAATGGTGCTGCTGCAATCCAAAAGGAAACGAGGCGGTTGCGATCCAGCAGCGACAAGGGATTGGTGCTGCTGCGATCTAAAGGGGAAAGAAGGTGGTTGCGATCCAGCGGCGACAAGGGATTGGTGCTGCTGCAATCTAACCGGGAAAGAAGGTGGTTGCAATCCAGCGGTGACAAGGGATTGGTGCTGCCGGGAGTCTGGCTGGTTGCTAGCGGGCCCGGGAGTCCAGGTAGGGATGCATACCTTGCCTCAGGCTGGAGATTGCTGCAAGGTTCTCTACCATAATTGGAAGAGTCGAAAGCCAGGGTCTGGATAATATTGTCCTCTCCATTAAGGATTATACAAAAAGTCTGTGTTTGATATCTACCGAGTCTATAATGGATAGGCGGAATCTATCCAGAGTAGAGAACACTTCCTTCAACTCTCCCACAAGAGATTCGACTTCTGCTGGGTCCATGACTGGTCGGGTCGTTCTATTGTAGTGCATAGTTTAAGGAACCAAATGCAGAACACAAGGAAGTGATATATGAATGAGATAACAACCGTTTTTATTATATACTGCAAATAAACACTGGAGGATGGGTGCTCTTCCCGAGCGGCGAGGCTCCAGGGACGGAGACGGGGAGTGTAAGTACTGGCTCGGTCAAAACCAGGGAGCAAGTTCAAACAAAGCAAACAAATGTGACAGGGAGAAGGCAAAGATACAAAAGTCCATAGTACAGGCAAGGTCCAAGGAACAAAGAATCAATACAATTGAATTCACAGTGAGAAATGCCAGAATGCTGGACACGGGAACAAAGTACCACGAAAAATGCACATGACAGGGACAACGACCCGACAACGAACAAAGGAAAAGACCCGGACTAAATACACTAAGGTAGGTGAGACAACGAGACACAGGTGCAAACAATCAAGGAGGGGCCAACAATCTAAACTGGAGGGAAAGCAAACAAAGACAGGAAGTAAAACCACAAGACACACAAGGGGAGGAGAATACTACAAAATAAAACAGGAAAGAGGACAAAACCTCAAACTATGACAGGTAACTGTAGCCCGCATACAGACAGAAATACATAATAAAATGATAATGTATGGTTCATCCAAACACACACTGACACATGTGCATTCATGCATATATATTCATACAAACACATGTTCATCTATTTACTGTTTTATTGTATGCTACATACAGGAAGTAAAGGTTCTGTAGGCCCCCCAGGGCTACCTGGTAATAAAGATTCATGTCAAGGTGGTTTACCTGGCCGAGGGGGACCACCAGGACCAGATGGCCATACAGGACATCCAGGTCAGTGTAAATTGAAGTCATGTGATGTACTTTACTGTCAGCTCCAGAGGGACAATGAATGCAAAAGGTGAAAGACAAAAGAGGATGAAATGTCGACTAATATCTCCCCCATAATTAAACACTGTCTACCAAATTTAAACAGTTTCTTCATATAAGGAATAAATGCTTTTTCATCATTCTCCTCCCTCCTTAGTCTCCTCCGCTCCCCACCTCTATTTTGTTCAGTCTCTCTGCCTCCCCTCTCCCAGGACCCACTGGCTTGCCAGGTGAGAAGGGGAATGCAGGTTTGCCAGGGTTTGGTCATCCTGGCCCCCCTGGTGAGCCTGGTCCCATTGGGCCATCAGTGCCAGGTTCACATGGGCTTCCAGGACAAAAGGGGATCAAGGGACAAAGCGGCCTGCCTGGTCAACCAGGTATGGCATTGTTTCTCTGAGAGGCCAATACGCTCATTAGATGATGTTTAATTCTTCAGTATATGATGGATGTGAAGTCAAGGTTTTCAAGTTTTTAAACGACTATAAATACTTTTCAGTAGTGACTGCCTTAACCATGTACTGTGTAGAAAAACTTCCAGTCAAAGTGCTTATCAAAATTATTCAATGTCACTGTGAGAAAGCACAGACTCTGTAATTGTAGAATAGTGTATGTATTTATAGACTTGTATTTATAGCTTGTCTTTAAATGTTCCACTTGGATTTCTTCAGGACTGAGAGGAGACCCTGGACCAGATGGGATACCAGGATATGGACCAGAAGGGTTGCCTGGAATTACAGGACCACCAGGCCAACTAGGTACAACACAAATGCAAATACACACCTTCCCAGACAAGTAAATCCTTATATATCAACTACACATGTTTAACAAATGAAGGTAAATTAAGAAAATTACAAAGTCTTGTGTCAGATCTGAAACAAATGGTTGGCGATTCATTATAGTTGTATATGTGGTTCACAGTTATGATGGAGTTAATGCCCCCATGACTGTTTACAGGTGCCCCAGGCCCAGATGGAGCCAGAGGTTCCCGGGGTCCCCCAGGCATGAATGGGGACCCGGGTTTCAGTGGTACTCCAGGCCCTCAACAAATAATGAACATTACTGGGCCCCCAGGGGTCCCTGGCGATCCGGGTAAACTTTACAGCAAACTCTTCTCATAAAAATATCCTTCTACATCCACTTATGGTGAGACGGCATTGTTTAAAATAATAAAAACTGAAATGTTTTAAGGGATCTTTTTGTAAAAACGTTTTTTATTGTAGTCTTTTTCTCTGCTGGTTTTTAAAAAACTCCATTTTAGATTTTGATAAGAGAGGCCATTTCCTATTGCCAGAGTACATGTGAAGTCACAAATGCAGCCTTTTTAAGTCTTACTGTTGTACTGTATAGTATAGTTTATGAGATGGTGATAACTCTACCTGTACTTTGTCAGGTTACCCTGGTCTGTCTGGTCTCCGCGGAGATACTGGAAGTATTGGACCAAAAGGGCAGAAAGGGATAGAGGGAGCACCAGGGGGCCCTGGACAAAGGGGTTTGAAATTTGTTTCACATTTGTAACAATACATTTGTTAGTATTTTGGTTTATCAAATCAATCTGGCTATGTTAACCATATTTGAAACAGCATGTCTGTGCTGTGTGCTTCTCTGTGTCCAGGTCCACCAGGTGATCCAGGTATTGATGGACCAGTGCTCTCAGAAGGAAGTCAAGGACCTGCTGGAGCCCCAGGAGACCCAGGAGTCAGAGGGCCTCCAGGTAAGACCTAAACTTTGGTTTAAGGCCATACACACTTACATAAAAATTCACACCTCTAACCTCACAAATTAAAGTATGCAGACAAAAGTTGTGCAGCTGTGAGGTCTCTTTTAATGTATCTTACAGAAAATAATTGTTTCAACTCTCACAGGCCCAAAGGGAATAAAAGGAGATAAAGGAATCCTTGGAAGGCCAGGTCCAGATGGTGCACCGGGTCCAACTGGTTACAAAGGAGTTAATGGAGAGCATAACTACAATGGATATGGACTGCCTGGACTAGTAGGACAAAAGGTACTGATGACTGATCTAAAAAGTTTGAGTCTTTGTAACTGATGCAGCAGAGCAGGGTCCAATTTAATAAAATACTAAAATGTGAATAGAGTAAAAAAGTGTTAATTATAAATAATGATGATTTATCTCTCTCTTTTCTGTTTATTCTTCTTCCTGTCCTCAGGGTGAACCAGGATCAAGTAATACTAATGTGATGAAGGGTCAGAAAGGGGAACCTGGTGTTTTTGGACCTGTAGGTCTACCAGGAAACTGTGGAGCCAAAGGAAACCCAGGACCTGTTGGACAAAATGGTTACTACCTCTGGTCTCAAAAATAAGGCAGTTTATGTTTGGTTGCTCACACTATTAACATCTCCACCCCACTCCTGTCCCCACCCTGCTATTCCAGGTTCATCAGGCTATCAAGGGCTTAAAGGTTCAGATGGGCCTGCAGGAAGCAAAGGACGCCCAGGACCTAATGGACCGCCAGGCAAAGTCCTTTGAAATTCTTTTTTTTTGGTATTTTCTACTACATAAGGATAACTTAAATTTCACAAAATCAATGAAAAACATATTTTAAAAGTGCAACCCAATGTGAAACCTTCACTGCTGAAAAGACTTGCATTGGTCAAGTATTGTACTTTTTACTTGTTATATTTCATTTATACTTTATTTAAGGTTTAACCTCAGCCTTACTTTTTTCATATCTGTTTGTCTCAGGTAAACCAGGTCCGCCGGGTGTCAGTGGTTTTCCAGGTTCTAAAGGCAACCAGGGCCGGGATGGGATCCCTGGACCACGAGGGCAAAAAGGAGATACTAGTAAGAGAAATCCTGCATGAAAAGTTCTGTATGGCTCTATGAGCTCATGCACATTCTGTATATTACAAACCTATAAGTATTCTTAGTACATATTTTCCTTCTGTCAGAACCACTGGCCTGTTTAACAATTGTCTCTTTCATACATACCGGTGCCCTCAAAGTCATGGCTGCTGCCAAAACTCATCTATTCTCCCATCTCTCCTCTACAGCCATAATAGAAGGGATGCCTGGCAGGCGTGGTGACACAGGTCAACCAGGTGAGTCTCAGGTATTATCCTTTTCAAGACATTTGTTTTCTAACATCCCACTTGTGTCAGTTTCCTTTATTTTAAGACGACATTTATATTTTCACAACTGGTCCATTTGGAGAATTTTTTAAAGTTGTTTTGACGTCTGCCATGCCTTAGAAAGTTTTGTGCATTTGATGAAAGACATTTTCGCACTTGGGAACAGTCTAGAAAAGCAGTCTTTGATAAACCTCAGAATGATGGTCTGGGTTTGTAATCTACCAGACCCTATTGAGGTCTCTGGTTGTTCTCACCAGATATTAAAGCAATACACTCCACATGCTAGAAGTTGAATAATAAGATTGGTTCGGTGTATCATATAATGTTTAAAAGAGGTACTTTAATGTATGTTCTGTTAATGTATTCATTTAATATCAAACAATACACAAGGTTGCAGAGTTTTGTTTTACATGTGATGGTGCTCATATAAGCACTATTATCTTGTTGTGTTGCATAGCACAAAACTATCTCATGACCGCCTACATAACCCTTCAAAAATTTTAAGCTGAAATGCCACCTACCCATGTATAACTCATGTCCATCACTATTTGCATCACTGTGGTGTGACCAAATGAACAATAATAAAATTTCGATCTACCATCTTACAGCTTTACAAAAAGTAAGTGAATAAAGACAGAGACGATGCGATGTCGAAGTATGCAAAAACATCCCCAGGCAACCTAAAAAACCTACATTCTTCAGTTTTGTTGACATCAGTACACATCTGTATTTCTGTACATAGGTCCCCCTGGGAACCCTGGACCCCCTGGCTTGTCTGTTACAGCGAGTCCTGGACCGATAGGAGACAGAGGATTTCCAGGTCTACCTGGGGTCTCTGGTCCGAGAGGACTACCAGGAAGAGAAGAGGCTTGTGTTCCTGGGTCAAAAGGAGACCGTGGCCATCCTGGCAATCCTGGCAATCCTGGTTGCCCAGGTAAAGATGTACTGCTTGTGGACTTAAGGGTCTCACAAAACCTTTTCTAAAGGTGACACTAAATCAGACCACAATCTCAGGACTTATTAGCTCACTGCGCATGATAGAACACTTCTTAGGTATGTGAGCATATGGGATATAACCTGCTGTTCTGCTGTAGCTTTTTTTCTGCATAATGTACAAACATCAATATTTTTAAAGGTGTTTTAAGTCCAAAAGATATTTTGACATATTGGTTCCCTATTTTCTTTGGTTCTCAGTTGCCATGTACGTACTTTCATTATACTAAAATGACTTTCAGCAATCATCAATCGCTGTCCTCCTTACTGTATATATAGGCTCACCTGGCCTACCTGGCCCTCCAGGTTCCACAGTGCCTGGGTTAAAAGGAGACAGAGGGGACCCAGGTCTTACAGGAATACCAGGCTATAGTGGACCCCCAGGAGATCCAGGCCCTCAAGGACCACCTGTAAGTGACCCCAGCAAGTATTTTTATGCTTCTGCATAACCATGGCTGGAGGCAGTTTTCATCCACTTGGACACAAGGATGAACTGATTAGAATTTGGTTGTCAAAGGTCAAGGTCACTGTGACCTCACAATACACGTTTTTGGCCATAACTCAAGAACTGATGACACTTTTGGCTCAAAGGTCAAAGTCAAGGTGTAGTTATGATCTATAAGAATCCATCCTTGATTGGTCAGATATTATTTCTTGTAATGAAATTAATAAATGCTGTGATCTCATGTATACCTCAATTAAAGATCTTCTGGTACAGTTTCAGAGAAAAGGAAACTACAAAAAACGATTATATTCCCTGCCTTGGATCGATAGTGAGTGCAAACAACTTATGATACACAGAGACAAATTACTTAAAAAATCGTTACAATCTGGCCTAACAACAGATAGGATCAGTTTTGTCTTTGCAAGAAATAAAGTTACACAGACTATACAGATGGCAAAAGCAAATTTCTTTATGACGATGATAGATAATGCTAAAGGGAATTGTAAACTCATCTGGGAGAATATTCATAAACTGATTGGTAAAACAAGGGGAGCTGTCAATAAAGAATTCCAGCTTCAATTTGACAATGAATTGGTATCTGAACCTGTTGTTCTTGCAACTAAACTGAATGAATATTTTCAAAACAGTATAACTGAGATTACACAACTCTTTTCAAAATGTCCTATTCAAACTGCATGTAATTGTGAATCCCAAATGAATGACCTAGGGGCTCACAGCCCAAACCTATCCATCTCATGTTCAAAGCTCAACATTAGATTAATTACTGATAATGATGTATCAAATATGATTTCTACATTAAGAAGCTCCAAGGCTATGGATGAATTTGGATTTGATACTAATCTGTTGAAGCGTCATAAATCTAGTTTTCTGTATCCATTAACTCATCTTATTAATCTATCAATAACTCAGGCGGTCGTTCCACTTAAATGGAAGGTGGCTAAAGTAACACCCATTTATAAATCTGGTGATAAAACAGACCCTGCTAACTATCGACCCATCAGCATATTACCTATCTTCTCAACGATAGCGGAAAAGTGGATGGCCAAATCCATTACTGAACATCTTAATAATGGTGGCCCGGGCCTACACTGCATGCAATTTGGATTTCGGTCTCACCATTCGACTGAAACGGCTGTCTGTGTCTTTATTGACAAGGTTAAATCATACTTAGATAAAAACACATATGTTGCTGCTGTTTTTATTGACTTTAAGCGTGCGTTTGATACGGTGAATCATGATAAGCTCCTCGCCAGACTCTGTGCCTTTAACTTTAGTAATCATACTGTTAAATGGGTACAGTCTTATTTACAAGACAGATATCAATACGTTCAAATACAGGATAGTAAGTCGCCCTATCTGCAGTGTTCAGTAGGGGTCCCCCAAGGTTCAATCTTAGGCCCCCTTCTATTTTCGATTTATGTTAATGATCTGCCTAGTGTATGCAAAAATGTTAACACGATTATGTATGCTGACGACACAGTCATTTTTACACATGCTAAAAGTGCTCGTGAGGCAGCCCACCGTCTCTCTATAGCTCTAGATGACCTACAGAAATGGCTGAATGATTCGTGCCTTTGCCTTAATGTAAAAAAAACAGTATCTATGTTCTTTACCAAAGCAACAACAACCTTGGTCCCAGCGAAAATATACCTGGGAGGACAAGAGTTAACAAATGTTGATGAATTTTAATAACTTGGAGTGGTACTGGATCCAAGACTGTCCTTTAGAAAACATGTAAGAAAAATTGTAAAAACTATCAATTTTAATATTCGAAATTTTAAACATATTCGGCCATCCTTAACTGATAAAGCAGCAGTCACATTTTTGCACTCAATGATACTGTCTCATATTGAGTACTGTATCACAAGCTGGTCCTATACAAGTCTTTCTGTTATTGGACCCATTGAAGCATGTTATAAAAGAGCACTGAAAATCTTAGATAAGAAACCTTTTTCTTACCACCATTGCCAAATTCTTGATAAATATATTTTTTTAAATTTTGTAAACTTTAAACAATTTAAAGCGGCCTGTTTGATCTATAAGGTCCTACATGGTATGGCACCTCCACCATTGAATGATTTTATCAAGCCAAAATCTGTCAGCTCTGCTGGATCAAGAATAACTCGATCCACCGTCAGAGGCGACTGTGAGCTACCGCTCAGGCGAACTGCCTTCTCCCAAAACGTCTGGTCATACCACAGTGTAACATTTTGGAATACTATTCCACTCTCAGTGAGGGAAAGCACAAGTTTTCCTACTTTTAAGAAACATTTAAAATCATGGTTGAGAGAGAGACAAACATGTGATCATGTGTGAGCCCAAATATGTTAAAACTTACTCCTGTGCAACATACGCTTAACTATATCTCCAAGTCAAAATGCAATAGGGATCGGTGCAATGCAAGAGTGTGTGCAATAGGGATCAGTGCAATATAAGGGTGTGTGCAATAGGGATCAGTGCAATAGGGATCAGTGCAATATAAGGACATGTGCAATAGGGATCAGTGCAATATAAGGACATGTGCAATAGGGATCAGTGCAATGTAAGGGTGTGTGCAATAGGACACTGCAGTAGAAGGGCTTGTGCAATACAGATATGTGTCTTAACTGTTGTCTGTGACCCTTTGACTTGTTTTCTGTTGAATGTTTGTAGTTGTACTAACACGATAAAACCTTGTTTTCCTGTCTCTGTCCAACTGAAGTGTACTGTATGTTCTTATCTTTCTGTTAACCTGCCAGGGGGTCTGCAGATGGAAATTAGCCTTAGGCTATAATCTGGCATATTTACATTTGTGTAAATGTTCATTAATATGCATTGTTCCCCCCTTTCTTTAAATAAATAAATAAAAAATAAAAATCCTTACATAGTAATCAAGTACATGTGTACCTTTTTAGCCAATACATCTATGATAATCCTTCATTAATCTGTTAAACAACATATTCACTGGAATCATACATATGTATTATCAATACAGTGACAACTTCCATTTAGCCAAAAAATACACTTCATACTTTTTATTCAAATCCTTCCAAGTATTCACTACATATATTATATGAGTCTGGACAGACATAGATGTAAACTGCAACTTGACTGGTTGGCGGAGGCATACAACCACGGGGCGGTAATTCTAGTTTGAGGAATACTTGACGAATGCGTGATAAAGAAGAAAAAAGATTCAAGTCCAACATTCTGCATTCATATTTGTATTTAACAACAGAGGAGTGATTTTCTTTTCAAGTAACATTTTTTATTTAAAGTGTGTGATAAAATGTGTGCTGTTAAAAATGCACTCAGCACACACTAAAAATTACAGAATCCTTTTCTACAGTGTGGCTTTTCTTTCAGCAGATTAGCCAAAATGAGATTACTTTTAAGCATCTTCTGAAGTTACATCACAACAGAAATTCTAATGCTGAGTCTTCAAAATCTCGCTGCAAT
Source organism: Siniperca chuatsi (assembly GCF_020085105.1). Classification (NCBI taxonomy): domain Eukaryota; kingdom Metazoa; phylum Chordata; class Actinopteri; order Centrarchiformes; family Sinipercidae; genus Siniperca; species Siniperca chuatsi. The sequence continues at coordinate 15,796,135 of NC_058054.1, read as the reverse complement.
ACTTAAAGTCTAATCTTTGACTTTTCATTGTTTCATTTGCCTCCCCAGGGTGCAAGAGGCAGACCTGGAGGTCCGGGACCAAAAGGTGATTCGGGTCCTCCTGGAATCCTAGGGCCCCCAGGTAATCTATCATTCCAACTTTAGCCAATAGATTAGATTTTCTCTTTGAATTCTTCCCTAGACAATGGCAGATCTGTCACCACAGAAGAGTAGTAGTCCACAATTGATTTTTGTTCCCGCAACTGAGATGAAATATAAATGGGACAGAGAACAGTGGATGAGGAAAAATAAGATCTATGAGGATAAATTTTCTCCTATTATTTTTCTCTACTTTTCTTCTGTGATACCAGATAAGATGGAATTCATACCATAGTATGTGAAGACAAGCTAATTTCCTTGCAATCTATTTCTGACCTGTGTGTTTTAGGTGACAAGGGAGACCCTGGATACACCCCAGGACCGCCTGGTCCACCTGGGAATAAAGGTTTTCTTGGACGACCCGGTGCGGCAAAAGTCTGTCTGTTATTCACAATAACCAAAAATATGATCCCTATTAATATCTTCTAAACTTAATCCACTTCTACATCTTATCAGTCAATCAGTTATGGCTAGCAGCAGAGAAGCAATATTTCACCCATCACTCTCAGATAACCTGTCTTTCACTTGAATACATGACTGACATTTACAAATTCTAGACATTCCAGAAGATCAGCCGTGGACCACAGGTATTATATATTTGGGGAAATAGCTTTCTAATTGCCCCTGATCTATCCCTACAGGCTTCAAAGGTGAACCAGCATTTGGTAGGGTGGAATATGAACCAGGACCTCCTGGCTTACTTGGTCCCCCTGGCAATCGAGGAGCCCCAGGAAGCACTGGACCATCAGGACCACCAGGCCATTCAGGTCCAAAATTTTAAGATGTGCTGATATGTTTTAGTTTTAGTTACTCATACTCTTCAAAGCCAAAGATACTGCACCTAATCTTTTCAATTTGATACCTTGCTATTAACAAATACATTGAAACTCAATGTCATAGATATGTATTGTGATGTCTGTTTGCTAAATGGACCATTAACCTCTTTGTTGTTAAAACTATATTATGAAAATTAATAACTGTAGAGTTGTGTGATGTACAATATTAAATTCTGCCACTTCCACCAAGCTGGTTTTCTTTGCACTATGTGACACAGAATTTTTCTGTCCCAGGCCAGCCAGGCGTCAAAGGACAGCGTGGTTCCAGCCCAGTCGGCCAGCCAGGATTTACTGGCCATAAAGGAGACAAAGGAAGAGCAGGACTGCCAGGTATGTGCATGTGGGTGTCTTAAAAGGTGTGTGTGCAAGCAAATGTGCACGTGGGTACCAGCTTGATATGTTATGATGATGACGATAAGAACTGCCTTTGATGTCTTTCTATGTGTCCACACATCATGGGGTGCATGGTTGATACAGTGGCAAAATACTGAAGAGAACCCAGGTTCAACTATCAGCAGCAGTACCTCTGGCTGGGTTGTGCGTTATATCAAATGTACTTGTGTATGTGGGTGGGAAGCCAGTGAGGGATTTCATGGGAAAACGTGAACCTTGTGTTACACCCTGCCAACTGTAGTACTGTAGTACGCCCCTTGCACAAAAAAATCCAAAACATCCTTCCACATGATGTCATTTGGTACTTCATTATACAGGGGTTTTTTTTTCGTCATTAATGATGTGTTTCCTCTGCAGGTCCAGAAGGCAGACTTGGAGACCCAGGCCACAAGGGTCTTCCAGGGTTGCCAGGCAGAGGTGGTCCAGGTGTTGTTGACAGTTTTCTGATAGCTAGACACAGCCAAAGCATCGATATCCCTGACTGCCCTCAAGACACCAGCCTCATCTACTCTGGTTACTCCTTCCTCTTCATCATTGGAAATGAGAGAGCTCATGGTCAGGACCTTGGTAAGCGCATGGAAACCTTCATTAACAGAAATACTGTGTAGATTTTGCTTCTGCAAAACCTGTGCTGTTGCTTGAGTTATTATATGATATTGTTCTGACACTTCAAACTGTCTCTCAGGCACCATGGGAAGCTGTCTCCCTTGTTTCTCCACCATGCCCTTCCTGTTCTGTGACACAGAAACTAACTGCCGCTATGCTTCTCGTAACGACTACTCCTACTGGTTGTCCACTGACACGCCTATGCCTACCAACATGGTTGCCATCACAGGAGATAAGCTGGCCTCCTACATCAGCAGGTGGTTCATACACACAAATACTCAGACTTATATATCTTATTGTTTATTTCCTAACCAAATACAAAATACAGTAGATTTTCTGTTATTGAAAGATAAATTTGGTTCTATTCAGTTTGATTTTTATTAACTGGAAATGTTTTCTTACTATTTACCATGACTTGGGACAATATTAATATGGGTGTCTGTATGCATGTGCGGATTAGGTGCTCAGTGTGTGAAACCACCTCCAATGTCATAGCCGTCCACAGCCAAACAACTCTGATACCTGAATGTCCCAGAGGCTGGGAGTCTCTATGGACTGGATACTCATTTGTCATGGTAAAGAAATCAGTGTATTTGTCCTGAATCCCTTGATCTTCTCATATGCTATTTTTTAATGTAATTTTCTGCCTTTGACCTTCATCCATTTCAGCAAACGGGTGCTGGAGCAGAGGGCTCCTCACAGCCCCTGGTTTCTCCTGGCTCATGTCTGGAAAGTTTCCGCCAAGTGCCCTTCATCGAGTGTCACGGCAGGGGAACATGTAACTACTACCCTGATTCCTATAGCTACTGGCTGGCCTCACTAGACCCCAGCAACATGTTCAGGTACACTGTTCCCTTTTGTGTAAACAGTCATGGTAGCATGCCACAGGGAATGCCTCTCTTTCGAGTTTAAATTACATAATTGACAGGGTTTTGTGTGTCGTGATGACCTAAACAGCTACTAATTGTGGAAGAATTGCTTTAGCACTGGTTTCCTTGGTTTTGCATGTCCTATGATAAACACAATGCTGTTTCAGAGGCTTTTACACTATCCTAAGAATCTAATTCGTATCCTGTCTTAGAAAGGATGTTTTTTTGTGATTTGGTAACTTACTGGTAATTAACCATTTTACCATACTTACTTTAAACTAAGCCATTATACAGCTGTAATACAAAACTCTACTCAGGATCTATAATTACATTTCTAACATTGTGTGTTCTCTCCTATAGCAAACCTGTTCCTCAGACAGTGAAGGGACCTTCTCTACAAAGTGTCATCAGCCGTTGTCGAGTCTGCAGGAAACCATGGCAACCTGCGACAGATGACAGACGGGGGGACAGTTTTTAACATAAAGTATCTACTTTGTCATTCAAAGCATGAAAATATGAGAAATGTAATAGCAGTGATAAAGTTACTACTAGTAGTTGTAGTGATACTAGTAGCAATAGCAGCACTGTGCCCAATTCAGTTTTTACATACAGTCTGTTACTTTTACATAGGGTGTTGTTTTACACTGAGATACTCTGTGTTACTCTAATTGCTTCATCCTACATTCTTCTCTTTTCTGCAATTTTTTAAATGTTACTGGTATTAATACTATAAATAATCCAGTGACATATTGAAAACAAGCCATCTGTGACCTAGACAAACCTAGATTGTGGTATACCTTTATTGATAAAAGCACAACACCCACTCTACCTGTGTTGCCATTTCCATGTGACAAAAGGTGTCTTGGATAAAAACATACACCAAATGTCCTGATTTGTGCAGATGACAGCCAAACTACTGAGAAATAATGCACCTATGTATACAGTGCTGATGTCATTGACATGTATTTGCTGCTTCGTTCCAAGTGACCTGAGAAGACTGGTGCAGTCCAGCCAATGAATGACGTAAAAAGTATGAGGTCACAACAAACAGCACATTTGTTCCTATGAAATCTGGAGAGGCAGCATGTTGTAAATGTGACACTTGCTTTGGAGTTGTTACGTTGTTGCGTTTTCGCGCAAAAATAGAGTCATTTGTGCCCTTACTCTAAAAGCATTTCTTTGAATTTCAGCATGTTTAATGGTGCATGGAAAAGATTACATTTTATGACTCAACTTTTTCCAGTCCATTTCTAAATTAACTGTTGGGAGGCAACACTGCAATCAAACTGCTGCTGCCTCTGTGGCTTCGGGGCAAAAAAATGCACATTAATTATCTTGAAAAGACATTTTTTGTAATGATTTCTTTTTTTACACTACATTTCTCTCTTTTTGTCAGTTGGAGGAAAATACATTAAAATAAAATACAAATGAAGATAAATAACATTTTTTTATGGTATGTTCATCTTCTCATTGATATCACATGTTACCAGTGGTTTGAAAGAAGCTATTATCAAAAGCTGGATAAATATATAATTTTCTATCCAGAATAGCCTCATTCTTCTTTTTCATTTCAACAATTTCTCTGCACTATTCACAAAGAATCAGTAGAGCATTACGCCCCTAAGGAACAGTCATTCACGTCCGCTCATCCAGATCTGTCACTGTGATCAGTAGATGCAAACTCCCCATAGGGCTAGATGTAAAAAGGCACAATAATGTCCTTAAACAACACTGTTCAAAATACTGTTGCTTTTTGGCACACAGATATTCCAAGATATCGATTGCTTAGAGTCAGAAATAACAAACAGCCTCATATGCTTATGTAAGAAAGCCAGCTAACACAAGTAATGTGAAGAAGAGATGAACCCTCTTGTGTGAATTAAAAACATGTGATGAAATATCACACTGATTATCTAATTAATTTTTGACATTTTTGGAGCAAAATCTCAACTCATCAAGACTCTAGTCGCCAACACATCTGAAAGGCTTGATATTAACAAGAAGCCGCTCCTTGAATGCCACCTTGAATTAAATAAGTCTTACATGGTCTGGTGCAGACAGTTGTCATCATGGATAGAAACACCCTTGCTGTAAAGTGCTCTCGGTAGCCTTCTTAAAAGGATTATTCTGCTCCCGACAGTGCACTTACTAATTGTTTAGGCAGCTATATTAGGCTTCTACACCTCTCTAATTGGGTTAGAATGGCGATTTGTTGGAAGGTTGATGCACTTCAAGGTTGTCTCCCATTTGAGAAGGACACATGTGCTTTTAGTTTTCTCCACACACATGCCTTACATAGACTAGAAAGACATCTGTTCATATTTTTACAGGTTTCCTTCATGTGTTGAAGGGTAGTTACTTTGAATAGTGTCAGACTGTGAATTTTGAAAAATTAGACCATTAGAAATTTATGAAACACATTTAGGTTCCATTATAAACAGATCCCCCCCCAAGTTCAGATCAAATCTTAATTCAGAATTACTACAGGTAAATGTTATCACACAATCACACAACTGTGATTCTAGAAACTTCAAATTAAGAACATTTCATTTCAGATATACAAGGCAATTTCCATAGAAACTACAGAGACATTGCCTATTAGACTCACACTGGTTACAAGGTATTTATTCATTTTTATACCCATATGCTGTAAAATCCTTAGGAACAACTGTTCAAATGGTTCAAAGGTAGGATGGGATAGGATGTTGTCTGTCCACATAGAAGCCTAATTCTATAGGGAATTAATCTGCACCTTCATAGAGAGACTTTACCTAATGGTGATCAATACGAGGGATATCCCAGATTTAATTGTATACCTGCAAAGTATAAGAATAATACTTTTCTATGAGTGATCTTTTCTTACTTAGTTATTGGTCGCAACTATTTGGAAAAAGTGTATTTAACTTAACTGGACTGAACCATAAAGTGTTGTTTTCATTGTTACAACACTCCTGCCATGAAGTTAATGATTTTAGTTGTGCCATTGTGATCATTTGAAATAAGCTTTGCTTATTAACACTTGCTGGTGGTAACGAAATGAGAAATGGAGCATTTGTTTTCCCGTTTTCCTTCAAACAGAATTTACAATTTTACTACTTTGCCTTTACGTTTACCCTCAAACATTAAAACAGGATGATTTTAAAAGGAAGGGTTACTAACTTTTCAGTCCACATTATGCAGTTGCATATTTGCAGCATATTTGCAGCATGTACCATATGTTTGTTTTCTGTTTTTCTGTTTTTCTGTTTCTTTTTTATATTTTGTGTACAGCACTTTGGCTCCACTTGTGGTGTTGAAAGTGCTTTATAAATAAAGTTGAGTTGAGTTGAGTTACAAAATCATTATAGCCTGTGACAAATACGCCTTAATTCAGATACAGTAGAACTGTTAAGTTAAACAGAGCAGAAATCTCATTATGGAGATGCCCGGAACAAACTCACAAGGGTGTAACAAATGATAAGTTGACCTTTATGGCCTTTGGATATGTCTCTGTGCTGCCCGTTGATTCAACTTTATGGCACAGCAGGGTTAATGAAATCATTGTTTCCCCCATGTCAGAGTCATTAATGTTTTATTTTACATGAGTGCACATTGCACTTCACTTACAGGGATTTGCTTTTAAACAAGGATGCTGAGGGGATTTTTAACATTTACAGGTTACGCCAATGACAGCATCAGGATGACCTTCACTTATACAACCAGATTACAGTGTGTTTATGTAAATGATGACACCAGGAAAGACTGGAATGGTGAAAATGTCCCTATTTAGACCTTTTGTCTCACTCCTAATGACTGCTGTAAATTACATAGTATGCTTCAGTGCATTGATGGGGGCAAACACAAACTTGAGGATGGTCTTTATGCAAATAACCTGCACACTCCTCCTCCGTTTTTGGGCGTAGGTGCCACTTTAAAAACAGACGTGTCACTGATCTGTACAGTTAAGGTGCACATCAGCAGTGGATGCTGTGGTGTCTTACCAAGAAAAATTCTCTCAACAAGAAGCACACACCCAAGATTTCCCAAGTAAGGATGGCCCATATTTTGTGCATTTTGGCACTTTTGTGTTTTGCATCATGTGTTGCGGAAAATACAGAGACTGAGCAGGGATTTAAAGACCTCCAACTTCAGCAAGATTCATTGTCATGGCTTGACAAATTACAGGACAAACAGGCAAGATGTCTTTATTTTACTTGATACTTCTCCACGTTATTTCTGTTTTAACGTCTCCTCTACTGAAGAATTTATGTATGTAAGTTTTTCCAATGATTGAAACCAGGCCCCAAATCCCAGCTATGATTACACTGCAGGCCACAGAATGTTCTGCCTACCGCTTTTTTTTTTAAATTTTATTACAGATTTACAAAGTTTGTCTGTGCTTGTGCACACACATTTTATTGATTTTGATCTGTTAAAGGTGTAATTTTACTCTCAGTGAGTCATTCTGGATGCTGTCAGAGCTAACCTGCTCGATATCTGTCATTTGATTATCCTCAGAGCTGCACATCCATGAAATTACAGATTAGAGATTAGAGTACTAAAACAACTATACATTTCCCTTTCTGGCTCTGAGCAACAAATGTAAAAGTTCAGTTACATATGATAAACTGATTTACAGTTTGGTAGAAATTCCCATTTCCCTGAAGTAGAAACATGTTGAAGTAAAATTGTAAGTCCGTAAATGTTTAGAATTCTTTAATGTTTACATCATGTCACCATTTTTCTCCATAGGAATTGACAAAGAAACAGAATTTATTAGACTTGCTTTATAAGCTCTCCAAATCCGAAAATGGAATTATCCTGCAAGGACCCGCAGACACAGAGAAACAGGAGAAGAATCGACGTGGACTGAGTACTGGCACGACAGCTCAGACTCGCAAAGCTGGCTGCAGAGTCTTCTACTGGAAATCCTGGACTGCATGCTAGATTTGTTCTCAATGAAGTGCCAGAATGTCAAATCATGAAATGGATCTTTCAAGTCTCTATTTATAGCTAATGTAGTATTCTGTTGACATACTTTGCCAACTTTAATTTATTGCTGCTTTAAGGTCCCATACAATAATTTTCAACTGCAATTTGTCTTAAGATAAAAAAACAAACAAGTGCTTCATGCTGTTCATGCTCATGTAAATGTTCTTTGTTGATAGAATATTCAGTTATTTCATAATTTTCAGAGAACATTATGGCAGCTTTAATTAGCTTCTGCCTAGTGGAATACTGTTGCAAACTATGTATGAATGTATATGATGACTACACACACAGCTTTGACAATTAGCAAGACAGAATCTGCACAGATTTGGCATGTTAGCATCCTGCCACCCTTTTGTTATCTTAAAGTAAGACTAGGTAACATTTGAAACAACATTTAACACATACTTCCGCTTACAAATAAAAAGGTGAATTCATAATCAATAAAACACAAACTCGCTCATTTCAATACTCTCAGGGCTTTTGCTACTACAGCTTTTATGACCAGTAGCTTATAGTGGTTAATGTTAGCTAATGTTAGCAAACTTTAGAATAGTATTGTAAGTGACATTACTGAGTCAGTTTGCTGACTTTATGACTCTACTTGTGCTACTGTTACACTATGTTTTAGTATTATCCCATAAATATCATTAGTTGCCACAGCGGCCGCTGGCCAGCAAAAGTTACATAGTGTCCCTATGTTTTATTTCACCATGCTCAGTAAACATTACACAGTTTTGTGTGGTGAATCTCAACATATTGGCTGTTTCTGGGATGCAGGAACTTTTCAGAACTGTACCAACATTCATGTCTGTTTAAAAGCACTTCAGCTACTTCTCATTCTTGCAGTTAGTTGAACAATAGTTGACCCTCTTGACCCTGCACGCCTGCATTGATTACAGTACACCTGACAGTCTGGAGGAGGTGTAGACAATGAAGTGGGGCACTGAATTTTTAATGATCGCTAAGTGAACAGGTAGTGGAAAAAGCTGCTGCAAAACCCTACTTATCCTGCTTGTCAAAAAGATATAGTTAAAAGAGCCCTGCAGAGAGCTGAAAAACCCCCTCAACGACCAACTGTGCTCCACTGGCATGTTGAAATGAGTGTTGTATTTTATTGATTTAATATATAACAGATGCCCAATCAAGATCACTCACATTCATTCATTCATTCATAAAATACATCAAAGAATTTATTTCTATATGGGCCCACTTTTCTTAGTATTATTTTCACTCCAGTAAACAAGGCTGTTCTTCTCTTTGTTAAATCCGGATAGACTTTAAATGTAATAAATGTCTGCAGTGTGTTTGATGTTTCCAAGTGATCTTCATGGTAGACAAAGCAATAAACCAACAACATCCATTCATCTTGTCTTTGATGTTCCTTCAATTGTTATTCCAATGATTGAAGCATATTTTTTTCCCTATTTAAGTGTTCTGTAGTTTTGGCATGCAATCTACAATGAGACAAAAGATCTTGTGCATGTGGCACTTGTGCATGCATGTGCGTGAGTGTGAAATTGATATATTGCTTTTGCATATTTCCTGATAAATGCCTGTGCGTGCTGGTGTGCATGCCTTGTAACATCACATATCATTGCACTGATGAGCATGCATTTAGGTAGCTCAGCAGTAATGCATATCCTAGAGGACTTTCTGTTAAAAAATGCATCGATCTCCACCATGTATGTATTATGCATGCGTGTAGAACTGTGAGGTCAACTTGGTGAGAATTACTTGAACACATAGAAAGGACAAAAGGTAGAGTAGATGTAGGGTGCAGGAAAAAGAAGGCTAGATTGAGGAGAAATGTATCAAATGTAGAGAGGTGGAGAGGGAATAGAGATTAAGTAAGTGAGAAAGTAGAGGAAGGGAGGGAAAGAGAGGTGCAAAGAGGATGAGCAAAGGGATGAGAGAGAAAATTATTAAAGTAGCAGTGTTAGAGCATAACTGCAGTCAAAGCTTGGCTTAGTGTCCTTTCTGTCCCTGGGCTATTGGGATTCAACAGAAAAGCTTCCCTCTGTAACAGGAACCACTGCCAGCACATTAACATGCTCATACTGCAGAGCTTCTTTAATAAAGTGATGTATGATGAGTGTTTGAGAGTAACAAATACAAAGTGTGTGAGTGGGCGAGCGACGAGTGGGATTACAGTGTGTGTGGGTGCATGTGAGCTCTGTGCATCAACTTGTATGTGTCTTATGTCTCGTAAGTGAGCGTGTTTGCTTGCAGTATTCCTCGCAGTACTCATCTGCAGACAGGAGAAGCCAAAAGCTGCAAATCACAGAGAAAGAGAGGCAGAGAGAAGGTAAAATGATCTGTTGTGATCATCTCGGGACGGTGGACTGTCTCACAAGGTGCCGCAGCAGACGCTTGAAGGTTTGAATTCAGTCTCTTTAACCATCAGAACTCATTTCATTCAAACATTTATAATCACTCCCAAGCAGCACCCCCAATCTTCCAGAAGTAAACACATTAGAACCAATTATCCACTACTTTTGCCAACTCTGAGCAGTTGATTTGAATGTGAAAGACGCAGATAAAAAAAAACAATGAGCCAGCTAGATCAAAGGAGCATCACTGAGCCTTAATTGAACAGAGACCAATTATTTTTAATGAGTAGAACTGAACACCCCACTTCTGAGTAGGAGTTTCCTCATTCTCTCCTTGGGAGGATGAGAAAAGAGAAACAAGTGGAGTCCCAGTGGCACAGGCCCATATCAACACAACAGGACAAAAAGAGGTAGACAGAGAGGGAAGAAAGATGCCTGGGATAAAAGATCAAGAATATTTTTATTCTGTGTGCTCATGAGTCTGCAAAAGACAAACAAAGTCATGTACAGGTCTGTATAAATATCTGTAGAGGCCATAAATAGATGTCTGTGGTGTTGACCCAGCTAAGTGCGAAACCTAAGAGTTCTCCATTAGCTACTATAGCCAAATACTTTATGTGATACTTATTGCAAGCATTATGGTGTTGTACACAGCCAGAAGAACATTTACGATTTGACAGCAGATACTGGTGACACACAAAATGTAACTTATAACACTAATGACAAAGGGATGCATTTGACACAATCCTGGCTAAGGGATTTTTGTATTGCAGAGATGTTGTAAACTGTGCCAGCTGTGACCTTTAAAATCCAATCAAAGCCATTCAGTCTCCTGCCACAAAGCTGCCACATTTTAACACAGGTGGTTTGAAAGAAAAGAGGAGAGAATGAAATTATGTGGTACCACGGGATGAGAATTTTGGAAAATACACAAGATGGTATTTAAGCAGTCAAGGCTAATTTAGTGTAGTTTAAAAACCACCACCTGTTTTGTCTGTTTTGTCAAACTGATTTATATCAGGTGTGATTACAGTATTCACAGGCAACCTGCTGGGATAATCAAATTTCACAGCTCCTGTATCTCAGTGAGATGTGAGATATCTTGTACACAAACCTGATATTCTGACCTGAGGGTGGCACTAGAGGAGGCTTATCAAGTGTCCAAAATGGAAAAAATTCATCTTCTGGGGTCTGGGGAGCATGAATGTACTCAGTAATTGTCATGGCAAGCTTAGAACATCATATGTCTTATGCGCAAGTTGGAATTTTGGCCAAATGATGGAACTAGAGGAAAGATTCATTCATTCATGAATATTCACAGCAAATTTCAAAGACGTCTGGCCATTAGTGTTTAGCCAAGTTAGCGGCTAGTGGGATGGCAAATATTTCTTTCTCAATATTTCTGTCAATTGGTCCACCACTTTGGTCTGCATTGAAATATCTCAACAACTATTAAATGGATTAAGGTGAAATTACAGATGTTCATGGCCCAAAGAGAATGAATCCTACTGACTTCTGTCATTTCCTGACTTTTCTTCTAGTGCCACCAGCAGGTTGAGAGTTTTAGTTTTTAGTGTTACGTTTCGACAACTATGCAATAGACTGTCATGAAATTTGGTGCAGATATTCATGGTGCCCAGACGATGAATCCTAATGACTTTGGTGATCCTGACTCTTCCTCTAGCACCACCATGAAATTCACATGTGGTTTTAAGTGAACTATCTCGACCACTAGTGGATGCATCGGCATGAAATTTGGTACAGAAATTCATGTCCCCCACAGGATGAATCGTAATAATGTTGGTGATCCTTTAAACATTCCTCTAGCGCCATAATCATGTCTAAACTTTAATTTGTCCAATACTTTGGTTCATGACCAAATACCAGCAAAACTAATGAAATCATCCTCAGCTGTTGTTAGTGTTTACTGCTAATTATCAAATGTTATCATGCCAATATATTAGAATAAGATATGTTGGGCATTTTACTTCCAGCACAGCTGTGCCTAAGTGCAGCCTCACAGCTGCTGGCTATAGACTCTTCTTAGTCTAGAGACATCACATCATGGATCAAAATGATGGGGAACTTTAGACCTAGTGGTGCGTAGGACAGAAAGATGTGCAGACATTGCCACCCTGCTGGCATTTTATTTATATAAGCTTATTATATGTCACTTTGTGAAACATAAAAACAGTACAAAAGTTAAAACAACCATTAGCCAACATATTCACGCCGGATCAATTGAATTGTTTGAAGAACAGAGGAGAGGTCATACACCAAACCCAACCACACATACAAAAATTGTCATGTTGAATGGATTGTACTAAAATATCAGATATGATGTTTATCAGATATGATGTTTATCATATTCCAATACAATTGCTCTGCATCAACGTCCAATCAACTATTTTCTTTACTGACATATGATGTTAACATATTTCATATATCATAATCTGTGCGTTTTGTGTAAAGGTGAAGAAATGTTTCCAAACAAAATCAAGAAACTGTTCCATCAATGTTTTGTTCCCTGAGTTATCCTGTATGTCCAGTTTGCTGTGACGCTTTGGAAAGCGGCCAGTTTGTTGGCTAAAATGATTCCTGGCTACGTGATCAGATATCTGTCTTTGAAATCAAGGTTATTTTGATTTAGGCATGTATCCTATGGAAAAATTTGCATTGTCAACTTTAACCTCACAAAGACTATTTGGAGGTTGCTAGGGCCTAGTTTTGAAAAAGGTTGTTTGAAATTGAGATCAATGCGACACTAAATCATTTGTCATTTTTGTTTGGAAGCTGCAATGTTCTTATCCTAGTCTGTAAGTTATGACAAATATGTGTTTCACAGTGCAATGCATTTTAATGCAGTTTCTGCCATCTAACTATCAATTAACTTACCACACATTGTTAAGTTATTATTGTACTACAGTCACTATTTTATTATGCAGATTCTAATTAGGTGCCAAAATGTTATTAACATGTTAATACATTTGAATAATATATGTGAGGGAAGTTATACTTCACAGCAATGATATCATGGTTATTATGAACAGTATGTACATCTGCAATCCAGGGGAGATTTCAATATTGAGTCCAAGGTTACCTTTTCCTCACAGGAGGAAAGGTGGGGGAGGACAAGTAGATACGAGAGGAGTAGCAGAGGCCACAGCCACAGCTGTAGATGAGAAGAGAGGAGAGGTGGAGAGCGGAGCAGCCTTCAAGCTGCTTGCAGCCCTTGCCCTCCCTATGTGTTTCTAACCAGTTGACCCTGACTTCCAATTCCCATTCAGGGCTGTAGCCAGGATTTTAGAAATACTGGGGTCATGAGTCCTAGATCCGCTAGGGGGGTTCAGGGGTATACCCCCTGAGTAAATTTTGAAGACTATAGTATAGTACTATATAGAGAATAACAATAATCACTTAGGAAATAATGTCAGTGCCAACACAGATGAAAACTGGACTAGAATCCAACACAAGATAAGTCACAAATATGGCCAATTTTGAAATGACTCTGAATGAATTTCTTTCTGAGTTCAGTTTCTTTTTGCACTGAAATCATTTTCACTGTCAAACAAATTAAGCAGAGGAGCACAACTGCAGCATCTTTCAGGTTTTGCCGTTAATTACCTGACAAGTGTTCTAACACTCATTACTCAAGTTCATCCAATCAATAAACCATCATCTAAAAGTTACACATGGGATGACAGTGAAAATGTGTGTATAAAATATAGTAGAACAAAGGAACTTAATAAAGATACATGACTGTTATGGTCAGGACCCCTGAACCCAACCACAACATAAAAATGTAAGATAAAAAAGATGTGTTTAAAATGTTTTAATTTATTTAAATAATACAATGAGTGAAAGTGCAGTGTAGAATTATTGCCCTTGATGATGTCACAATGGGGACACAAGCAATGAATTAGCATTGATTAATCAGTTAGCTGTGCTTTTTGGAGCCAGGAACACTACTTACCTAATGTACTGTAGCCTACTGCCCAGTTTGTAATTAGATTTTTTTTACTCTCGGGTGTGGGGTAGCCAGGCAGGGACGGAAATAATTAATTTTAAATTTGGTGGTTACTACACACACCAAAAATGGCGTGTTTAATACAAGGGAAGAAAGAAGGGCTGGAAAATGTTTGACTTGGAAAATTACAATTTGATTCAAACTTATTTCTTTGTTTAAAAAAAGTACTAACATATTCCGCAGATTCAAGGAAGTTGTATAAAATTGTTAGAAATATACAAATAGGCCTAGTATGTCTTTAATTTAAATATATACCAATACATAAGGGCCACTTTTGGAGTAGCCGATAACAGAGAGCGTGACTGCAGCAATATTCTGATTCTGTGTGCAAAAGTTTGGACACGTCACGTTTTGAAAGCATAGGCTATGGGTTAATAGCCAGATGCTACGCATGTGTCTGCGTTTTTGTGTACCCGCCAGAAGCTTCGTCTTAAACCATCATAAATCAACATTTTATCGAGTTTTTAAGACAAGTTTTCTAAGCTACACTGTTTTCCTGACCATTGTTTTACCTATATGTTTTTACTAAGGTTTCAGTCATCGGACGTGTGGATCTTAAGTGATTTTAAGCTGGCTGCAACTCGACGTGGTTTACCGGACTGCCTCCACTGCTGCTAGTTCAGCTAGGTTAGGCTAGCCGGTCGCTTTTACTAAGGATTTTAAGCTTTTAGCACTCTTATGGACTAACTACAAGCCTGATGGCTGAGTGTGGATCTTGTCAACTTACCGTCTCAAAGCTGAAGAAAAGTATCGCCTGTCTGGAAGCCGAGCTCAGAGAAAAAGACCAGCTCATCCTGGAGTTCTCCACTGTCGCCTCGGCCCAGGCAAAACACCTTGCAGTCCTCAGCTCCTCTGGCTGCGGTAACCGGACTGCGACCGTCCCATCTCGCTCCCCTGACTGCTTCACTCCAGCACTGGACAAAGATCCCACTCTTCCGTGGCTCGGCTCCGTCATCACTGCCGCCCCGGAGCATGAAGCCGTTTCAGCTAAGCCTGAAGATCCGTGGCTCCTCATGGGTGCAAAGCCCAAAGCAATGGCCATTTCTACTCCGTGCCGAGCCCCAGTGGATGCACAGTCACTTGTCGGCGGAGGTGGTGAGAAGGCTCCGGTGAGATCAACCATGCCAACCGGAGCACTGGACCGTAGCCTGTAAGGACAGACATGGTGCAAAGCGCCTGCCTCCTCCACCTTCACATCGGCCAACAGGTTTGACATCCTGGACACGCAGGACTTTCCTCCACTGGAGGGATGCTCCCTTTTTCCAGCGGTCAAGTCCTCCTCCTCCTCTCGCCGCAAGTTACTGAAAGAGGCCATGATCAGGAGAAGCTCCGGGGGTCTCATTCGTCCTGAGACGGCAGAGAAGTCCTCTGCTAAGGAGGACTCTGCCCCCTCGCAGCAGCAGTCCCCGGCCACAGCTATCCCTGGGTTGGCTGATGGACCTCGGCGCTCTCCACGATCACCCACTCTGCCTCCTCTCATCCCCCCAACTATGCTGATCGTTGGAGACTCCATAGTGAGGAATATCTGCTTCGTTAATGCGGCCACACACTCCTACGACCCCCGACATCCTCGAAAAGCTCCCCGGACTTATGGCTGCACTTCCGACGACTATCACGAAAATCATAGTCCATGTCGGCACCAGTGACACCGCCCGTCAGCAATCGGAGCTGAAGAAAGCCGACTTCATCCACCTCTTTGACCTGCTCAACAGTACCGGAAAGCATGCTTTCATTTCGGGTCCAATTCCTACACTGGGCCGGGGAATTGGCCGTTTTAGCAGGATCCTCAGCCTTCATACCTGGCTCCAGTCTGTCTGCAGCACCCATGACGTTGGTTTTATTCACAACTTTAACTTATTCTGGGATCGTTCTTCCTTGTTTGCACGAGATGGTCTTCACCCAAACAAGTCAGGTAGTCGCATGCTGGCGGCTAACTTACAGCACGCTGTGCTGTCCTCCTCACATAGTTGACTACTTACATCACCTGTTTACCCTCGCTCTTCTTCTTTCTCTTCTCTGCCCGCCATAAACAGCCCCGACCTGCTGTCACTACCTCCCCCTTGTGGACTGATCATAGTGCTGCTATTTGGAGCCCGGATCCTTCTAGTGCTACTTTTAAAATTCCTGTGGTAATTTCGCATAGGTTTTTAATACGAAACAGACATAGCCGACACAGCAATAATAATAACTTAGGCCAGAACCCTACCTCCAGTCTCAACCTCAAATCTGAACCAGCACAGACTTTTTAAGATGGCTCTTCTCAATGTAAGATCCCTCTCTAACAAAACATTTATTTTAAATGATTGTATCTCTTCTACTGATTTAGATTGTATGTTTTTAACTGAATCCTGGTTAAGTCCTGGTGATCACAGTCAGCTGGCTGAATTGTGCCCTCCTGATTATGACTGCTTTAGCTGCCCTAGGGTTTGTGGTCGTGGTGGGGGCCTTGTTACTGTCTATAGGAAGCATTTAAAGTGTAACCTCATATCTTGCAAAGATTTTTCCTCCTTTGAAGTGCTCATGTTTAAACTTGGTGGCCCCCTCCCGTTCATATTTGCTATTATTATCACCCCCCTAAACCATCTTGTTGGAACTCCCTGAGTCTTGTTTTAAATTATGATAGAATTGTTCTTTGTGGTGATTTTAATATTCATGTTGATGACTCATCTAATGCCCTTGCTGCTGATTTTTTAAATATCACTAACTCTTTTAACTTACAACAACATGTGTCTGGCCAAACTCATTCCTGTGGCCACACCTTAGACCTAGTCTTTACTTTGGACCTGAAAACTCCATCTGGGATCAAATCAGGGACATGTTTGTATCTGATCACCTATGCATTGTTTTTAACTGTGAATTAGAGGCTGCTAATACTGTCTTATCCTGCTCTAAGTACACATGCGTCCTTAATGAGCATAGTGCCTCAAAATTCTGTACACTGTTCAATTCTCATGGCAATGTGTTTCCCGATTCCTCAAACACCAACAGTCTTTGGTTGATTATTTTAACTACCTGTGTTCTTCAACCTTAGATCTCATAGCTCCTCTGAAAAATAGACCAAACCCAAAGACTAGAAAACAGCTATGGTTAAATAACAGTATTCAAAGCTGTAGAAGGAAATGCAGAAGAGCAGAACGCAGATGGAAGAAATCAGGTCTCCAGGTCCACTTTGTGGCTATGAAAGAGTTATTACTCCTTTATCATAGGATGGTGAAGGATGCAAGAACATGTCATTTCTCTGCACTTATTTCTGCCCATCAGCACAACCCCAGATTCCTATTTAAGACTGTGGATCAGTTAGTTAATCCTGCCTCTCCTTGTGCCCCTGCTGATTGTGATGCTGATTGTGAAAAGTTTCTTTTGCATTTTGCTGGTAAGGTGGAGTTAATAAGATCTGATATTACCCCCAGTCCTGCCTTTTTAGATGGGGATCACCTGCTCAGGGATTCTTTGAGCAATTATTCGGCTGTTACTCTGCCTGAACTCGCAGACATCATGTCTCTTATGAGAGTATCCTCCAGCCCTTTGGACAAAATCCCAACTAGGTTTTTATTGGAAGTTATGGATTGTATTGTGCCCCTTTTGCTAATTATTTTTAACGGCTCACTGTCTACTGGCTAGATAGACTGAGGCACTGGGTGGGCATATCTGGCACTGCACTAGACTGGTTCTCATCTTATCTGTCCAATAGGAAATTCTGTGTCAGCATTAATAACTTCATGTCATCCTTCTCCCATATCAAGTATGGTGTGCCTCAAGGTTCAATTCTGGGACCAATACTGTTCTCCTTATACATGCTTCCTTTGGGTGATGTCATCCGCAGACATGGTATTTCTTTTCATTGTTGTGCGGATGACACTCAGTTGTACCTCCTTGTCAGGCCCACTGACCTTTGTATGCTGAGCTCTCTGTAAGACTGCCTGTCTGACATAAAAAATTGGATGTCGATAAATTTTCTTCAGCTCAACTCAAATAAAACTGAAATCCTTGTTATTGGGCCCCAACACATCACTAAACAAATACCTCCATCTACTGGTAACCTGTCACAACATATCAAGCCTGTTGCAAGAAATCTTGGTGTCCTGTTTGATAGCAATTTATGTTTTTAGCAACATATGCAGAAACTGTTGTACATGCTTTTATCTCCTCACGCCTCGATTATTGTAACAGCCTGTTCACTTGTCTTAATCAAAAAACTTTGACACGACTGCAGACTGTACAAAACTCAGCTGCTAGGCTGTTAACCAGGACAAAGAAGTACGACCACACAACCATATGAGCCTGTTTTAGCCTCTTTACATTGGCTCCCTGTTTGTTTTAGGATTGATTTTTAAGATCTTGTTGATTACTTTTAAGGCTCTTCATGGCCTGGCTCCAGACTATATTTTAGACCTTGTAATCCCTTATGAACCTTCATGTAGTTTAAGATCTTCGGGCAGGGGTCTTCTGTCTGTTCCTGAGTCCAGGATGAAAATTAAGGGGGACAGAGCTTTTGCTATCAGTGCCCCAAGGCTCTGGAACAACTTGCCCGAAGAAATTAGGTTGTCTGAGTCAGTGTCTTCGTTTAAGTCTCTTCTCAAAACACATTTTTATCGGAAAGCATATCCTGATTTTACCTGAAGTGGCTGTTTGTTTTATTGCTTTATGTATTTTATGTGTTTTCTTTCTTTATATTTCGTCATTCACTGTGGTATTTTATTTCTCTTGTTGTGAAGCACTTTGTTTTGATAAGTGCTCTATAAAAAAATGTTTTATTATTATTTATTATAATAGTTTGTGAGCTCAGAGCTTGAACGCAGCGACTGCTTCAGGTCCTGTGGTGTAACTTGTAGTTACTTGTTTTGAGTGTGTAGGTCAGGTGGAATACAGTCTATGGAAGGTTATAGCCAGGCCTATTATTCATGGCTTTGACCAGTCTTACTTTGAGAGGTAGGCTATATAACCAGAGCACCCCTCCTTATTATTGCCATTCTATATTGTTCTTAAATTATCTAAGATGATTTGTATCATTCATATTCCCAACACCATATTACTCTGCTGGCGAGATGATGCCAACCTTTGATCACAATGCACCATACAACTAAGTAGTAGCAGACACTTACCAAAATAATCAAGTCCTGATAAGACAGTTATGTAGCGCTGAATTTTTTTATATTAAAAAAACCTTGGTGACCTCATAGCTGGCTATGGCCTATACATGGGTGTCTGAATGGCTGGCCTTGACTTATTTCTGCTCTTAGTGAAAATTTATTACAGAGGTAGATGCAGTGACCATGATGGCATATTGATTGTATTAAAACAGGAGCTGTTTTTGCTCAGTGTTTTTGGGGTTACACACATTTGTGTGTCTTAATGTGATATATTCTGTTTGAGGACATGTGTGACCTCAGATACCAGGGTTTTTGGACCGTTGGACCACTTTGGTCCAGATTGAAATATCAACTATTGGATGGATTGCCATAAAATTTTGTACAGACATTCATTGTCATTTGGGAGGATGAATCCAAATTACTTTAGTGATCCCCCAAATGTATTCTGATTTAGTTTTCACTTATCCTGGGAAATCATCATAACATCAACTGGGTGGATAGGCACAACATTTTGTACTGACATTTGTGGTTTCCAGAAGATGAACCCTAGCGGTGTTAGTAATTCCCTGACTTTTCCTCTTGCTCTAACATGATGTTGACATTGGTGGTTTTAGGTGAAATGTGGGATGGATTCAACTTTATATCTAACATAAATTTCAGTTTTTCCAACACTTCGGTTTACAATCAAACACTTGCAAAACTTGGCATTCACATTAGCCTCAGCTGTACTGCTGTACACCACTACGTGTGTAGTGCTAATTACCAAATGTTAACATGCTAACCCACTGATGATGGACCAGGTAAACATTATACCTGCTTAACATCAGCATGTTAACATTGTTATTGCGAGCACGTTGCCATGCTAGCGTTACCATTACACTCAAAGCACGTCTGTACCTAACCCTCATAGATCCACTAGCATAGCTGTAGACTTTTCAACTGGAGCTTTCTTTGAAGTTAATGCTACTCTGATGTAAAGATGAATCAACAATATAGATGATAAATTTCAATCAAGTGTGCACATTTTCATTTGCTTTTAAAATTCTTTCTATCTTTTCATTGCCTTTTTCTCTCTTTTACCACCTTCTTTCTTTGTCTTATTGTGAGTAAATTTGTCCCTCAGGTTGCAGGGCTGCTCACTTCTCAGCTGTTTACTGTAACTGAAGGATACACTATACAAATAGAAAAAATAGAACATAGTACCCCCACACACACACACACACACCCCACACCCCCCACAAACACAAACACACACACCAACTCGGCTGCTCTCTGTGCTGCAGCCATCTGCAGGAGAGAAGACAAGCCATGTCCTGAAAGTCAGGGGAGCCTTCATCATCCTCCTCCTCATTCTCCTTGCAGACAGCACAGAGGGTCTGTTTCCATGACAACGGGGAATTAAGGGCAAAGGAGCGCCATCCCAAAATGACACATCAGATTTAGGGGGTAGTGAGAAGATAAATCACCCCCGGTGAATTGATAGAGGAAACGGATTGGATTTTCTGAATGTGAACCGCATAAAAACCCACGTTGATGGATTCAGTTTGTCTACTTATCCTACTGCTTCTCTTGCTGTTGCAAAGAGTGACATTAATAAAATAGATACACATAACAGCTGCCAGTCATGATCAACAACACATTGAATCAATCATGGCGTAGGTGAAAGTTTTTGATAACATAGTCTTTATTCTTAAACAATCACTAACTTCATTCTGATTTTTATTATCAATGCATATTTTTTTTTATTTCATCTCACAATTCATAATGCATATATGAGCGTGTTCCAATGCAGTGAAATCATCTGCAAACATAAAAATAATAAATTATACTTAATATCACATACAACCAAAGCCTTTGCTCACCCTTTCATACATCAATACACCCGAAAAGTGCTCTCCTTTACTGCTTTCTCACATCAGCTATTTATACCTCCTTGCTTTATTCATCCCTTTCTCAAATCCTCTCATTCTGCTGTCAACAGTTGACATTGAGTACATCCAATTTCATGCATTGCTTTAAGTCCATGTGTATCTCATTTGCACCAATATAAACCTCTATAAAAAGATACCTCTATATGCTGGTCTTGCCTGCTGACTTTCAGTGTCACGTCTAATATGCTGTATGTATCACTGTTATGCTGTAGATGCTGGAAGTTGAACTAATCTACCGTTAGCTCTTGCAGGTAACTTGCACCAGCTACGGACCCAGGCCCCAGGTGAAAAACCCTCCTAGATCCATGGTGATATATCACTGCGGTTTGCTCTGTGCAGCTGAATGTGTGCTATTTACTGTACATACCACCAATTTAGCATATGATTTCCAACCAGATATAGGAGAGATGTATAAACTCTCGCTAAAATACTGATCAAAACGTTGCATAAAAAAGTTTTGGACCTATCTCCCCATATTCAAAGCAATCTTATTAGCTCTCACCTCAAAATCAAACCAGTCTTACATCAACTTTTACAGTCATGCGATGTTCATGCTTTATCTTGGCTCCTGTAATTCCTTTTCGAACCTTTCTAACCTGGCTTTAGCTGTACACCACCTTTAATGATTAAAAACACCATCAACCCCATCCCGACCTCCTTAAACACCACACCAGTGGCCAGGCTTTGTGCAACGGGTGCTGGACAATGAGCGGCCAGCCTTTATTTCTGGCCCCATTCACTGAAACAATTGTAGGACTTCCTGAGTTAGACAAACCAATTGGGGATTAAGAATGAGCTATGCAGCGTACACGGTGTACGCGGTGTAGGCCTTACCAGTCAATTCACTGTGTTTACACAGCCCCGTCAGCAGGTTGATTTATGAAAGAGAAGCTTTCCTCCACAATGCAGCAAATGGCTTATATCATGGGTCACAAAACCAGGGGGGTGGATACAGTATGGATTACCGTGTCAGAGCAAACAAACGGTGAGATACTCTAACCGTGATGGTAAGTCATCCTCCCCCAACCTGGCTAAATCCAGATGAACTGGTTTCCTCAATGAGACGTTCTGCTTCCATTGTGATGTGAAAAGTCTTAATGATTGTGACCCTATATTGACAATATCAACAAGTCAGGTCAGTGGATTATTAAACAGTCAGACACCCTGTCCACCAGTTTTGAGAAATCTTGAATGCTTTCACAATAAAAGTAACAGAAATAGCAGAACTTGAAAACTAGTCAACACTTATCTTCACTGCCAGGCCTGCCAAATCAACTTTCATCCTTACTTTCGCTTAGAAAAAAGTATTTTTTTTAATCAAGGATTCTTCATGATTTGTCCATATAGTTCAAAAGCCTGAATACTGTTATATAGTTATGTTTTGAGAGTTGTTGTTATAGCCTAGCTAACAGCAGAGAAAGGGGTTTCTTGAGGTGCAAATGTGAAGTGACCGTTTTTGGCCATGGCTCATAGTGCTGATGCTGGTCATTATCTTCTTCAGTTTTTGGAGAGAATACTCTTCTTTGCCATTTTTGACATGTTTGGATATCTCTTTCAAGTCTAATAATCCTTGCAAATGTTAAAAGTATGCTGAAGCTATATCAGAACAGTTTTCCTTTGATTCTGACTTTTACCTACTTATGCAACTTTCTTTGTCAGGCTTCAAACACACCGACCACAGAGATGTGTTGTCAGCTTGTTATTACTATTATTTAGAGACATGCTAGACTGCTCTCTATTATATTGCTTGTATCAGTCCTGTCCTGTTATAGCAGCACAGGGGAGTTCGTGTTAGAGTATATGAAAACAGCCCATCTGTCCTATCAGTCACATTAGTTACACTTACAGTACACACCTGAGAAATTTACATCCCACACTAAGCACTCTGTTTCCATTGGAGTCCAACACAGAGAACTATCAAATACATTGTCTTACCTTCACACCAGAGCAGGTAGTGTGACATAGTGCATTCAAGATTAAATTATGAGAGAAAATTGTAATTGAAAAAAAAAAAAAAAAAACTTTCTTTAGTCTTAAAAAAAAAAGCCAATAATAGTAACCATAATAGTAACTGGGATGATAAGATCAACAGATTACTAATGATGATGATGTTCTAGTTATTACTGACAACAATAACACAATAAAGCATATGAGAGTGCAACAGCATTTAGAAAATAAATCAATGTATGACAATTTAACATGTATTAAAGCTTGTTTTTCACAGCATAAATTGGAAATGATAGATATTTGTATTTGTGTGAAGAGAAACCACCATTCCTTTGTTTATCACAGCTTTTTCTCTTTTTTTTTGCATAAAATGTTGGCCAAGTCCTGATTGAAAATGTTTTTTCTATATATATATATATATATATATATATATATATATATATATATATATATATATATATATATATATATATATATATATATATATATATATATATATCCTCTGGTTTCATATTAATTCATCTAAAAGGTTTTCACAGGCAAGAGTTCAGTTTTGTTTTTGTTGTCTTCGGTGTACGGTAATATCTCCTTCTCGTCATAACGCCCTCTTTTTCCTCTGAGGGAATGGTGGTGTGTATTTTGGGGGGAGGTGAGTTTTCCTATGGCCTCTCCCCCTGAGTCAGGATGAGGCCACTCCCCCCTGCTGGAAGCCCCTCCCCCTGCTGCTATGTGGAGTCCTGATTGACAGCTTTCCCTCCGTTCATGGTGGGAGTCCCTGAGCTCTTCCTGGAGCGGTGTTTGTCCTCTATCTCATGCATTGACGGCTCCCTGTACATACAAACTGTAGTGGAGATGTAAAGAGAGGAAAGGAGATGGAAGGAGAGGAGACAAGAGCACAAAGAGAGGAGGAGCTCAGAAAGGGGACAATGGAGAGCAGATTGAAGAGATGGATGTGAAGACAGAGACAAGGTCAGGTGTGAGGCTGGAGGGACAATTATACCAGGCTGGGAGGGATAAGACGGGGAATTAGGGCCATATCAGCACTTTTTTGTCATCACATTGCTTAACAAGTTTTCATGATAATATCTATCAAACACTGCTCCCACTAGAAACATGTTAGAGGTGATATTTAAAAATAAACCTGTACCCACAACAGCTAAAGAAATGCTCAAAATGAATGAGAGTATTCTTCTTGAGCCTGATACTTGAAAAACCAACAACACAATAGACTTTAAAATAGTCTATAAAAATAGTTATTTTGGAAAATAAGCTTATTTGCTTTTTTTGCTGAGAGTAAGATGAGAAGATCGATACCACTCTTATGTGTCTTATGTCTATGCTAAATATGAAGCTACACCTAGCAGCCAGTTAGCTTAGGTCAGCATAAAGACTGTAAACAGGGGGAAGCTTGCCTGGACCTTCAACAAGAGAGAGCCAGGCTATCTTTCTCTCATCATTATGCTAATGCTAAGCCAACCAGCTGCTGTTTGTAGCTTCATATTGAGCACACAAACATTAAAGTGGTGTCGATCTTCTCATTTGTCACCCGGAAAGAAAGTGAATAAGTGTATTTCCTAAACTATTCCTTTAATAAGTAATCAGATCATATTATACCTGTATATGTCATTCCAGTATTATTTCTGTACATATTAAACGTATGAATTTAAAAGACTATACCAGAGGATTTTTTTGCCTATTAACTGCAAATGTGTATACTTAATTACTGCCAACCCTTTCAACTTCAACTTTATTGTCACAGAGGGGAAATTTGTCTTGCAGCCAGGTAAAACATGATAAAATACATAAAACATGAATAAATCAAGTGACAACAAGAAACCTAAAGTATGTTTAGCCATCGCCATTTCCAAACTATACTATAAATTGTTTATTCTTTCCTATCTACAAACCGAAATATTTTAAATGCAAGAATAAAACAGTTTTTCAGTATCCTTATTGATTATTTTCTGGGGTTGGTTTTATGAAAACAAGGATTGAGAATGTAATGCTTTAGTCAAATCTCAAATACCTTGTGCCTTAGAATGCACAGAGTTTTTAAAACCACAACAACTACAAAATGTTCATTGTACTGGATTAAAGACTGTAACTAAATAACTAGTTTTCATACCACACTGTCTTGTAACGGGTAGGAAATCTGAAAATCTTTTGTAATGCTTTCCAAAGTAATTACCAGTATAGTATACCCAATTTATAGTAAATGGGAAGTACAGGCATAAGCACACAAAGAAACAAACCAAACATTAAAAAGATCACTTTAACGCTGTCCCAAAAATGTTTTTTCAACAAGTTTGCTCATACCTTCGATGGGCCTGGGCACAAAGTGTGACGAGGGCTTAGTCTTTTTGACCCGGTTGCCCTTCATGACTTGTCCCTCCTTGGTGAGGCCGAGGAACCAGGCCCGGCCCGACTCCTGCTGCCGGTACACAGTGGACGAGTAGATTACATAGTAGTTCTCGAAAACGGACTCCTTGAACTTGCACTCCGGCGTGAACATCTCCTGCAAAAAGAGAGAGTTAAGGATATTTTATACAGTATGTGCATTTGGGCTTGCACATTAAGGAATGCTTACAGTACATATGAATCAATGCATGCACACACATAAAATAAAATTTTGTATCCACATAAATACCAAAGACACGTACAGACATAACCAGCAACAAAACAGACGGATGATTTTAATGAAGTCTCATTTGAGAGAAAAAAAAGAAAAAGTTGTGTCTGTTTCACTCTGCCAATATTGGCTCTCATCACTAGCATGTGTATATTGCCAAGGTCAGTAAACATACTGTATTACACACACACACACACACACACACATATATCTTTGGAATTCAAGTAATGAGAATGATAGCCTTATTAGAATATTGGTGAACAATGGAAGATTTTTATCTCTCTGCTTCATTATCAAAGCGGCAAGTCAAGGAGAATGTCAAGGGGACACACAGGCGGCGGAGAGGAATGAAAGGAAAAATGGACAGAGCCAGATATTGGATACACTGACAAAACTGAGTGTGGTGCCAGATTATTGCCATGACAGGTCAAGAGACGGAACAATGCTCTTGACTGTCTTGCTCTTAACAAAAAGATGAAGTAATTTGGGTTATTTGTTCATTTTAATTAAGATAATGGTGGCTCTGACCTTTAAAATAGGCAGGAAAGTGTCATTTTATGTTTTCAAAATTTATAATAAATAAAGCAGGTGAGTTGATTAATGTGCGCTGACAGGGTGGATGCCAAACCTCATCACCCTTACCCCTCATCTCTGCTCTCCTCATCGTCTGAATGCTTCCTGACTGCAAGAGGCTAAATTAAAAACTAAACGCCAGTCAGTCTGAAGGGCAGGGAAGTCGTGCCCTTTTAAGGTTGTCCATTTGACTGACAGCCCAATTCTGCTTCCTGCTGGAGGTGACTTTACGCGTTTATGTGTGTGTGTGAGTGAGAGAGAGACGAGAGTGTCGTTACAAGAGTGAACGATTAAGAATGAAGGTGAGGCAGAGAAAAATTATGTTAAAAGGGTTGGGTCACCCAAATAAAAAACTAAAGCATATTTATCTGTTGTATTATAGCTATGTTATAGCTAATAGTTTTGATTTTATTCACCCAGATTTTGAGGTAACGGTCTCTGAGTTTGCTTCCACTCTAATACAGTGTAAGTGAAAGGAATTTTGTTTGTGATGCTAAAAGCAATGAAAAATTTCATTCCACAACAGTTTCTTTCCAGAAAAAAAAACATAGTGCTTGTTACTTATTGCTGTGGATAGTTTTCAGCCACTACTTTCTTTTGAAGAAATAGTGCCTATGAAAACTGTGTGGTCTGTGGATTACCCAAAATAGAGATGATGATACTGACTTTGAAAATGTTGCTGCTGAATATTTTAAATGTCATTTTCCAATGCTTTAAGCACCACAAACTAAATTCCATTCACCTCCATTGTACTGGGTTGGAGGCAGAAATCTCAGAAGGATATCTCAAAACCTGGACAAATTAAACCCCATCTAGCAGTAAGTGCGGTAATGTGTGTTTTTGAAGTTCAGGTAAATTACCCTTAAAAGGTGTTTGCAGGACCCGCATTATGCAGTAAACAACTAAAATAAAACATATAGATTTTTTCGGCCACTTGAGGTGGTGCAACAAGCTGTAAACAAATCACTGACATATCACCACCTTATACAGTTGTAATGGTGAACCTCTCACAAACAGCATATTTACACATAGCAGACACTGAGCAACAGCTCTGTTTTTGCTCTCCACCAACTCCTGAGAAAATTATCTGGCCCTTTAGCTGCTAAAGGCTCCACTATCTTCACGAGTTAGTCGCTAACTTTGTCTGTCTGCTGTTTGGTGCTGTGCAGGTAGCATACAGTCGGTATATCAGAGCAGCTAGCTGTTGCAACTGGATACAGGGTTTGTTGAGAATTGTGAGAGTGAATCAAAACATTACAGTTGTGGTCCCCAAAACAAAAAACAGTGAGTTGAAAGATGCTTAAAATCTCAGAGCTGTGACATTGTCACTTTAAGCAACACCTTTCACATTTCATATAGTAATTTGATCCATTGTTCATGTACAAATATTGCAGTTTTAAACTCTAAATGCTGTTTGAAGAGCACAGTGGTATGAAAAAGTGTTTGTCACACTTAAATGTTTCAGATCATCAAACAAATTTAAATATTAGTCAAAGATAACAAGTAAACACAAAATGCAGTATTTAAATGAAGGTTGTTATTATTAAGGGAAAACAAAATCCAAACCTACATGACCCTGTGTGAAATAGTGATTGCCCCCTACACCTAATAACTGGTTGGGCCACCCTTAGCAGCAACAACTGCAATCAAGCGTTTGCGATAACTTGCAAGGAATCTTTTACAGTGCTGTGGAGGAATTTTGGCCCACTCATCTTTGCAGGATTGTTGTAATTCAGCCACATTGGAGGGTTTTCAAGCAAGAACTGCCTTTTTAAGGTCATGCCACAGCATCTCAATAGGATTCAGGTCAGGACTTTGACTAGGCCACTCCAAAGTCTTCATTTTGTTCTTCTTCAGCCATTCAGAGGTGGACTTGCTGGTGCGTTTTGGATCATTGTCCTGCTGCAGAACCCAAGTTCGCTTCAACTTGAGGTCACGAACCTCCAGACTGATAGCTCTCAGTTACTTTCTTTCTCATTTGTTCCTGAATTTCTTTGGATCTCGGCATGATGTCTAGCTTTTGAAGATCTTTTGGTCTACTTCACTTTGTCAGGCAGGTCCTATTTAAGTGAGTTCTTGATTGAGAACAGGTGTGGCAGTAATCAGGTCTGGGTGTGGCTAGAGAAATTTAACTCAGGTGTGATAAACCATAGTTAAAAAATAACTTAACAGGTGGGGCAATCACTTTTTCCACACAGGGCCATGTAGGTTTGGATTTTGTTTTCCCTTAATAATAACAAATTCATTTAAATACTGCATTTTGTGTTTACTTGTGTTATCTTTGACAAATATTTAAATTTGTTTGATGATCTGAAACATTTAAGTGTGACTAACGTGCAAAAATAATAAGAAATCAGGAAGGGGGCACTTTTTCACACCACTGAATGTGTATCTGTGTTATAGCTCGCTTGGCAGGCCACAGTTCAGCAAAATGAGTTGCAGTGTTTATGACCATCCATTTTAAGACACAGCAGTGCATAGCAGGCTGTGTAAAGGACTCGGGGAAGGTGAGGTCACATGGTCGGCGGTGTGGAAACGTCTCGCTGGTCAGCAGGAGGGAGGACAAGTTCTGTGGAGAGCTGGCGGCTGAGTTTCTGTGCCTGCTGACACACTGTCAAACAGCAGACATCTCTCTCTCTGTTGGGGCACTGGGGGTCACATTGTGCCTGTCTGGCTGTGTGTGTGTTTGTGTGTGACCATATGTGTTTGAGTGGGTAGGGGGCAGACAGTGATACATTACACACCAGCAGGCTTTGTCCCTTCTTCATCTGTTTGGAGCCCAAATCAGGCCGAGCACACATGCATGCACACCCACACAAACACATAAGTGTGCTCTACTGTCCTACCCTTCACAATCAGTCACTTTGCTTTGCTGACACGCTATAGAATCCCCTCCAAATTTGTCCACAAGGACAACACTCTGTTACTGTCTATGAAAAGGCTTGGAGCAGTTTAGAAAGCACCCTGGCTGTGGCTTGGGAATGATAGGGGTGGAATGTAAGTGACTTTGAAGTCTCTGACAGAGTACCTTGTTTGTGGATGACTGAGTGGAAATATGAGGCGAAGAGACGGGGTCAGAGTCTCTCGTGATTAATGAGATCTCCCTACTGGACACGCGTGAACCACAGAACCACACAGGGACAGAAAAACCCAGAAGTATACTTGCGCACAAAAACTCAATGCAACACACATGCTGTCATACATTAAAATGCACGCCAACAGGTTTACCCTGTTGTTTCCTGTGCCAGGAATACATAATCGGCCAAAGTTGTTACCGCGGCAAAACAAGGAAAATAAAAAAATACATGCCACATTTCAGGGCTTTGCTTACTAATAGTAAACTGATTACAAGGATGCCTATTTATATTCTGTGGTGATCTGAAGGAGAAAGGCAGAGGACTTGTTAGTGAAACTGGGCGTGTGAGACTGCTCACTTGCCACCATTAGGGGTCTCAGTAGGGAGCTAAAGACAAATAAACACAGAGGTCCATCTAAGACCCTGTGAACAAACACCATGAAACTGGGTACAGAATATAAATATTTTAGCAGTTTCAGCACACAACATAATTTCTTTTAATCAAACATTGCCAGCTGAATTTACAACAACGTCTACTAGTTTAAAATAGACATGATTCTACAGGCACAGATCTTAAACAAGGAAATAATGGAGCAATGATTTGATGAGCTGGTCCCCACTTTGTTTGCATCTCCTGCTCTACAAGCACACACACACACACGAGCATGCAGGTGATGCAATACACGTGTTGACTGCACAGGGCAGAAATGCAAATTTCTAGTGAATACAAGTCTTAAAACACGAAGAAGAAAAGACGAACTGGTGAAACAAGATGCAGAGAAGAGTGGCTAACAATTTTAGGGTCATCTTATCATCAATTGCTAGCTAGACCTTCACATTAAATCAACCAATGTGATGGAAACCGGCCATACGCTATTCCACTGATGAATAGTTGTGGTTTTAATGCCCAAAGAAACATACAAGAATTATGACAGCTAATGTAAACATGGATGTAAACGATGCATGTTTCAAAATATTTAAAAAATTGTCTTTACAAACATTTTATGAGGAATGAAAATGCATATAACACATTCATTAGGACTCAGCAACATAAAGTATAACATTTGGTGAGAGACACTGAATGTAAACTGTGTTTGCAAAAACATGAAACACGGGAAGAAAGAGGGGTATGGCATGCAACAAAGGTACCCAGCTGGAATTGATAGATACATAGAATACTACTTAACCACTAAGCCACATGGACACCCCATTGTAATGCTGTTCTACCATGGGGGTATCAGTGGGTGTAATCTGCTTCTTTGAATTTCCGGATATCTTAATTCTGTTGCCACACAATGTCAAACACAACAAACAGCAACCAAAATCCCAGATGATAAAGAACATTCAAACAGATATGAGTGAAGTGATACGTGTGTTTGTGCGTTGTGGAGATTGAGGAAGGTGGTGCGGTGGGGGTGCTGGTGTAGGAAATATAAAATGAAACACAAAGCAAGAGAGCAAGATGTAATGGATATGAAACAGGGTTGCCAACAAAACTGGGTTGAATGCATCCTGAATCCAAATCAGATACGGGCTCCATCTGAGGAGGGAGGCAGCTCTCTTGCTCTGCATTAAGACATCCTTTGGCTTCAGATAAAGATGTGGAGGATGTTGGGGGGGACCTCCATTTAAATATGGGCCTGAGCCACTGGTATATCTGAGAGATTTGGCCTCGGTGAGAATCCCAGGCCTGCCATGGAACTCCCGGAGAGCTCATTATTATTCTGGGAGAGATTCAGGTCGGGATTGTCTAGACATTACTTAAACTGAAAAACTCTCTTTCTCACTTTTTCTATCCCTCTCCTCCCCTCGGTGTTTATCTTTTTCTCTGTCTCACTCTGAAAGTCAGTCACTTTCAAGCAAGGTTCAGTTCTGTCCTTTCATAACTTCCTCCAGAGAGGACATTGATGGTTAATGGCTAAAATAAAATCACAAACACATGCTAATGCTCTTTCCTCATTTTTTTTCATTTTACCTCAAGAGAGAACCATCAATCCATTCCCTGTCATATGCACTGTCAACATGTACATGCAACGTTATATGCATGTACACTAGTGCTAAAGCAGGTCAAATAATCAATTAGGTGGTTGACAGAAAATTAATCACCAACCATTTGGATAGTCGATTTGTTGTTGAGGTCATTTATCAAGTAAAAATACCAAACACTGGCTTTTAGCAGCTTCTCAAATACATTCTGAAGATGCCAGCTTAGGCTTTGGAACTGGGTATTTTTACAATTTTCTGGCATTTTATAGACTAAATAATTAAGCAATAAAGTTGTAGTTGATTAGTCGCAGCCCTAATGCACCCAAAAACACACACAGTCTTCACTCAAGCTTTTGATTCAACACAACAACAATAACTCCTTCTAACCATTTTTGTCAGAAAAATATGAAGACATGGGGCACAGAGACTACTCACAAAAGCCCTTTATCATTTGTCACCCAAACAAAATCTGAACCTCTCCCTGACCTTCCACACCAACTCTCTCTCACTCGTCCCTCGAGGCCATCAGTGAAGGCTTTACTGCTACACATTATTTTTTCTCCTGTGACATTAATACGAAGCCATAAAATTAGTAGATGACTGAAAGAAGAGTAAAAACAGTTCAGGGGCTGCTGTGTATGTTGAGTGTGTGGCTATGGACAGATATGTCTGTTCGTGAGGATGTTTCTCATGCAGAGATAGATAGAACGATAGATAGATAGAACAATAGATAGATAAAGAAGGAGAGAGAGAACAGTGGTTACTGCTGTGCAGCAAACTAGGTCATATTGAGAAGTGTTATAAATAATGGAAGGGAGCTCTTCATTGTAGATGTTCAGCCCCCACACACTTCATCGCTAAACACTGCACACAAGCATGTTCACCCTGCTCCATGGCTACATCAGCTCCACTTAACTGATCAACAGTAATAATAAACTGACCACTAAAAATGGCTAGATACCTGACACCTAGATGAAAGACTAAAGAGAAAGGTTTCCCAAAGTCTCACAATCATCTCAAACATACAGAAGATAAAGCTTGTCACATTCCATCGCTAACAAGACAAGTGCAAAGAAGCAGGGAGAGAAAAAAGAAATTGAGGGAGTGTTAGAGACGTAGGAGGATATCCCTTAGTAATTATCTCCCAGGAGGGAGGCGAGGGAGAGAGCTGTGCATCTCTGCTCTCAGATGTTAGGAAGACAAAACAAGGCAACAAAACAAGCAGTGAAAAACTTTATAGTTTGGAAAGGCAAAAGAGTGTAATGGAGACCTTGAAGAAGAGAGAGGAGAGCAAGAGCAAATAAGAGAGTGAGGTGGGAAAGAAGATAAAGACAAATAATAATAAAAGTAAATGTGAGTAGGTATGAGAAATGAAAGTGAAGGACCTCTTTTATAGCTGTGATTGCACCATGATAGCACTCATAAAAGTGTGAATAAAGCATAGAAATGTTCCCCTTTACATTCCTCTTGAAACGCTTAATACGTTCTCACACTGTTTATCACATGCGGAATCTGTACTGGTAAATGAAAATGGTAAATAATGGGAATTAGAGAGAGAAAGAGAGGCTATGTGTGCTTTCATCGAAAAGGGTTTGCATGTTAATTTTGTCTCTTTATGAGCACTGTGTGGCTCACCAAGGCTTATAAGCATCCCTGTGATCCAGCCTAACACACTTATTCTGCTTACCAATGCATGCTAATTTCCCATGCTTCACATTTAAGAAAGCAGACCTCCTCCATATGGCCAGAGACTGCATTCACTGCGTGGCTTTAATTGAAATGACCTTTCAAATGTTACTTGCCTTCTGACAAACACCCCTCCCTGTGATAGAAAGGTCAAAAATGTGTTCCCATGCCCATAAAAATGATTATTAAAATGATACACAGAGAGTCGTGTTTGTCAAGCTGAGAGCTGCCGTTTGACACTGATGTACTGAATCACTTGTAGTTAACAATAATCAAAAAGAAGCAAATGAGCAAAGCAAAGGAGTCAATTTAATAAATTAAAAGATTTCTGTCTGGGCACGATTAAACTTTAATTAAACGTAGATAGGTGGGTGGAGGGGTATGATGAGCCTCATAGTAGTGCTGTGAATTGTGCGCTTGTTTATGAGCCTTTAGTTATGAATGAATCCGGCTACCTGGGTGAGTCATAACAGCCTGCGCATTTATTGTACGTCCTTCTTTGAACTTGTGAGTGCTCATACATCTGTCGAGGCACTGAGTTGTGCTCAAGTTGTACTGAGCGAGAATGCTTGATCTTCTGAAATAATGGCACTGAATTTACTAGACTTTGCACATTCATTTCTTTGGTATATTTCAAAATGTTCTCCTGTCTCTCTTGCAGTCAAGCGGCTCCCTCATCAATAAATGTAAGTTGCAATATGACAGACCCTAGCTTCACTGTGTCCTTCAAGGATTTAATGAATATTTTGAGAAAGAAAAAAGTTTAATGGGCAGTTTGTGAATTTTCAGCTCATTTTCATCGCTGTCTGGCCGCCATCACAAAGTCCCTCAGCAGAGGTTTATGGGTAATGCAGCCCTCGCGTCCTCTTCTTTCTTCTGTAACACTATCTTCAACTGGATTAGGAACCATGAGACTGGAGGTTATATAACCGTGCCAACTAGGGATATCTTCCTGTCTCTATAGCTCTGCCTATTTTCTTTCTTTCTCTCTAAAATATCCGTCTTCACAATATTTACTCCCCCACTGAGTCTTGAAATGATTTATTTTAAAACCTGAAGGAGTACTGCTAATATGGTGAGATAATTCCACTTTTTTCAAGGCAAGTGCAGGACTTTTATAATCATGCCTTACATTTAGCTAATATGAGAAATTACACTTGGTTCAAATTCCTGATAAAAGATTTACATCAGAAACAAGTCACAGCTCAGATGGAATGAATCTAAAAAGGACATTGCAGTGTAGTATCCTTTCATGACAGCAAGAATCCTGAATAAAAATCAGATTGAAAGTTAAACAAAGCAACACCATCTATATCAAAAGACAATGAAATTTCTGTGGAATTTCTGTTTATTGCTGCTACATAACAAGTCACCATTAGTAGCCTGTAAAAGAAAGAGAAGCAATTTTAAAAAGGGCTGAGCACTGAACTTGATGTCAAATTAAATGTAAAACATGCGTGGTGTTGCTACAACAACAAAGGGGGGGAATAAGTGCTGCACAGCAACACAAAGGCACATCTGAAGAGCTCTCGAATAGAGCAGAGATGAAAGGGTTTGGAAGGGTTGAGTCTTTGCTGCAGTGGGATATTAAAAGAGACAACAAACTGAGCAAAACACAACACGTGTAAATGAACAAATACACATGCTGGTAACACACACGCATGCACAACCTGACAGTGCGATTGGCGCAAGGGGTTGTATCTTACTGAGCTGTAGAGCATTCCCTCGCCATTCATGGCGATGTAGAAGCCACTCTTCACTCCCTGGATAGCCACCACTCTCAGACCCACAGGAATAAGATTAAACAGGGCTGCGGAGTAGAGCAGAGGGAAGGAGAGGGAGGGAGAAAGGGTCAGACAGACAGATACAAAGAGGCAGAGACAAAAGAGAGACATCAGACAGAAAGGACAGTATAGGACAATTGAGTTTTCACTTAACTCTTGTAGACAGCCTCTGATCTCTGTTCTTTGGCTATCTGTCAGCAGTAAAGTGAACAGCACAGGACATGGACAATGGGGACACTGACGCACCTCAGTGTGACAGTGAAGCATTAACGTTAAAGCAGAAATCCAAAACTTTCTGGTGACAGATAACTGAAATGATACAAAAAAAAGATGGCAGAGCATCCAACGAGCATCATTGTTTTGTGTCAAATATGTCCTCAACCAATCAGACAACATATGATAATTTGTTTTTTGCTAAAATGATGAAATTACACAGTGAAGTAGCATTGGATGACGTAGATTTTGGGAAATGAAAGAAATTTCACACTAACTTACAAATATTTCTCTGTAACATTAAATATCCATGACTAAATAATTAACTTGGAAAGTTAAAGTTCGGGGATCTGCTTCATCAGGACTGTGTGTGGATGTGGTTTGATCAAATTTGGTTGACAGTGGCCTGGCAGCATAAGCAAACAACCCCACAGCTCTCATCACATTTTCATTCAATTATTACTGAGTGCTGATTGGTGTATGGAAGTTTGTGACATCACCTTTTTCCAACTGAGCCCCACCCACTTTAAAGCAGTGGCATGAGCACTGATGAAACAGCACAGACAGAAATCTCTTATGTGAAATACCCAAAACTGTTGTAACTTTGGCAGAAAATTGTGTGTTCACATTGGACTCCTTCAATCATAATAATAAGCAGATTGAGAACATTTGTTTTCAGGGCCTTTAATGTCTAATAACACCTTGCAGATGACGCCACATTATGATATTTTAAAAAGTTATGGATTTCAGCTTTGTGGTACAACATGTAGAGCCGAGTAGAACCAGAAGATGCCTCATATAAAAAAATAATTGAATTACTGACTATGAAGATTCTTCTTTCGGCCAGATTGTAAGAAAATTTAGAATTAGTATGTCAGAAGCAACTAGACATGTTTGGTCTCAAAGATGTTTGGCCAATCATCTAAGAGGCTATTAATTCTGTAAACAACAAGTCTAATTTTATTCGACTTCTACATATGAATTACTGTTATCTCTGTAGGTACGTTCTGTTGAAATCTGAGGACTGGACTGTGACTTTCACAGGCTTCGGTTTGGTGAGGGTGTGAGGACACTCTTTACGTACTGCAGGCTCCCTATATTGTTGGGATGATTGTTCTGCAAGTGGCAATGGGGACTATCAGATAAAGCTGGCAGGGATGAGAGGAGATGTGCCAACACGGGTCTGTCCTCCGGGCAGATTCAATTTCACTCAATAAATATCGACGTGATGCTTTCGCCTGCCAATGGTTTGATTCTGCCCTTAGGCCACTGGTACGGGTGATACACACTGGCCACTCTTGCAGTTACGTATGCCCTTGAGAGCTGGGTGTTTGGGATATAAAGGCAGAATGTGAGTCCATTAGCACCTTCAATTTTGTTTTCTCAGGCTTCCCAATTTCTTTTTCATCACTTCTCTATTTAAGATTCTCTGTCATAACTCTCTGCTTCCCCTCTGTCTGCTCCTTCGCTCCTCTTTCTATTTGCCTTTCATGCCCGCTGCCTTTGTTTCTCTGATGACTGGCAGTGTCTCTCAGAGGCACTGTCCACAGTTCTGTCACGTATCACTAAAACCCAGGAGTGTTCCACCCCAGAGCACCTACACCTATCAAAACATATTCCAGCTTTTTCTGAGCAGTCATACTTGCAATAGGGCCCTCAAAAAGACTAACCATAATAGCTTGGCTTGATAAGTGGGAGCAACAGAGACACAAAATATGGCGTGCTGGACTTGTACACTATTTTGCAATAATTATTCTCTGCCATCCCTGCTCTCATTCACCTGCCAAAATATTACACAACTGAGCTGTCATTCAGCTACCTTCTAAATGTCCGGCTTTTCTATTTGCAGCTCCAGCCGTTGATGGATTTCATAATTGCAGCTGCATTGACTTCTATTAGAATACTTGATGACTATTCTGAAGGCGATTCCTCTTCCTTAATAACCTCAATCCTATCTCTCACCGAAAAAAGAGAGAGGCTAGGCTGGTGCAGGGACAGAGTTAAGAGATTTCCAGGGATCTTCTATTGTGAAAGGGCCAGGCGAAATAGCTTCATACAACCCAATAAAGCAAAAACGGCTTGAAACGGCTTCCAGTGGAGCAGTAATCAGCTACAAGCAAATCCTGCAGGTAGGCTAAAGGAAGTGCATTTGATGTGAGGGATACTGGCATAGTGGGAAATAAACCCTGCAGGAAAGGCTTAGAGAAACACTGAGCCAAACTTCAAATGCCAAGGGCCCATCTCCAAATTCAGAGAGAAATGCAAATCCAAAGATGGGAGAGCTGGTGTATATACAGTACAGTACAGCTGTGTTAGACTGTGTTCTTATATACAGTGTATAATAATAATAATGTCTTAATTTTCTTAATTTTTAAATTTTGGTGACGCTCCTTTCCACGGCAAAGTCGAAGTACTTGAAATTAGTGACTGAGTCTTCAATTAGTAAAAAAGTGCTTGCTTCATCGCATCCATCAACCAGGAGCATCGGAGACAGATGGAGTGTGAACGCCTGATACCGCAGGTCTCTCATAACCAGCAATATCTTTCTAGAGCTTCAGTGTGTGTGCAGGTAATTACTGCAGGCGATCAACTGATGACAATCAAATTAATAACTGCTCAAATTTTAACATGGGTGTTAATTAATTGAATGGTGTTTCACAGCTCTTGCAGTTAGTTAAGCGTAGCTCTGCCAGTCAGCCATGCTATACCACTAAAGCGTTATTTTACGCACTGCAGTAACAATCTATTCTATTACTCACTCTCAATTTACTATATAGTTTGGGTCAAACAAGTCAAATTCAAAAGCCTATGGTGTTATTAAAGCAGAATTCCATTTATTTTTTATGCATTTCTCCCACTAAAACTATTCGCTGTTCATTTGTGTCTTTGTCTCAGTACTTGTTGTCATTCAGCGCAAAAATATAGCAAATAATAAAAAAAAGGGCATTTAAACGCACTCCGGGCTCAGGTCGCACCTAGGATGCAGGCGGCATCATGATCCTCTGTCCCATCGGTCCCACTGAACCTCTCCCTGAAAATAAATTACTGTATTCAATCTGCCACTGCTGAGGATGCTGCAGGTCAGAGGGTGATGTGGTTCAAGGGTGGGGGTAATCTATTATTCTAATAATCTAGCCGGGCAATCAATAGTTTAGTGCAAGACCTGAATACCAAATCTACTATGTCCATTTCTATCTCTCTTAATCACTCTCTCTTTGTCTTTTACTCTTTCTGCCTCTATCTTTCTATTCAAAACCAATTCCTCTCGCTGCACCTCCTGCTCCCCTCTGCTCTCTTTCTGTGTCTTCCTTCGGACCGTCTCTGAGCTCGATGCATCTCATATAGAGAATTATTCATTGGATACAAACAGAGAAGGTGGTATTTTTAGTTTTCTGTGGCTGAATTATTCACTGCATTCCTCCATCTTGGGGCCCAGAGGGACTGCTTAAAAAGAGGACTACCTAGAGCTGGGGAATCCTCACATGCAACAAAAACCTCAGCAGCCAAAACCTTTGGAACACAATGGAGGCTCCAAAAAACAGCAATGAGTTAAAGGTGCACAGAAGAAATGCATTATGTGGATGTTTTATTTTATTAAATTTTTTTTTTTTACTTTTTCCTCTTGTGCAGTAATCCGTTTTGTTCTCAAGACCCTTCTTCTATGCTATAAGTAGTTCTTACTGAAGATCTATCTTCTCAAAAAATATAAAACGACGAGTGACAGGAAAAGGCCGTTCTTTTCACCGCATGACTGCTACGGTCCAGCAGCTTTGGCTCCGGCTTCCTTTAAGATTGGCAGGATGTTTCAGAGAAGAAAGGTCACGATTGGTTTCCTGTCTGGCTTCACTCCAGACTGGTAGTGTCGTCATTATCGCTTTGGCGACCATTCTCCGCTGACATATATCTCTTCCTTGGTACTTCACATCCCATTGGAAACTGTTACAAAAGCCCATATGTTTAATATAGAAGACTCTCTACAGACTCTGCGGATTTTCCCCTTTTCTATTCCTGCGAGATCGGGAGCTTTAGGGGACTATACCCTGGAGACTATTTAATCTACTGGTTGTCCACTATAGAAAGTTGATCGGTGGTGAAATATTGCAAAGTAGTGGCTCAGTGAGGGATCTTTGTGACAAGGAGTGAAGCTGTGGGGCTACAGCTGTTTCAGGCAATGGGTTTTTCCAGGAAGGAATTTCTGCTGTGATAATCACACACGCTTCTGAGGTGAATCAATCGAAACAATGTGGCACTTACAATCATGCAGTGTACACAGAGGAAATACTTTACTTAGAGAGACGAGGGCAGAGATATTGGAGTTAATTTCACTTAGGGATAGGAATTTTAATACAAGATGCTCCATACATATTGTATTTACTTACCGTAAAAGGTATATTTTTGAGAAGACTAGATAAGAAGTCATAAAACCATCTGAGCAGGTTTTGACACATTTATGTCTACAGTTATATCTCATGCATACTATTGCATAACCAGATGCAGAAAAGATGGCATTCTGCCTTTTGGAATTTGGTGAATAGTTCCCTTCAATATTGCGGGTTTTTTGAAATGATAATCCAATTCAACAAGGGCATCTTAAACTAATTTTGGAGTGCCTTAGGCTGGCATCAGTTATATAAGAATTAAAAATGATAAAGCACAGCACATGAAATGTGGTAATATATAACCAAGTGACTCATTGCCATTAAATGTTTTATGCTGGAAGCTGGAGCTTCCATAATGCTCCACTCACTGTTGTCGCTGTTCTCGTCCTTGCTGCCGTCGATGGTTCCATCCGGCTGCATCTGCAGGTAGAAGCCCTGCTGGCTGAACAGTCGTGTCACGATGCCTTTCAGCTGCGGCTCTGAAACAGACACGCACACACATACACACGACACACACGCGTACACACAAACCGTCGGCCAAGCCACAGCCCCATCCCCACCAAGAATATGTCAGAGCAACATTCTCATAATTGTGACAAAAACACACAAAAGAGCTGATACCTCTGCTTTCAGCTACATGTTTGCACACAGCTGTTCTTATCAAGCATTATAAAATGCTGAAATGTTTTAAAAACAAATGTTTCACAAATATAAAATGCACTGTGTTTAATTAATTAAAAGAGACAAGTTGGCTGTGGAAGATGGAGTGTACCAGCAGAACAATTATAGACTTTTCACCCTTTAAATCGCTTAATGCATTTGAAAACATTTACTGGTGTGTTGTCTGATATTTAGTCAGATATTTTAAAGCATTTAAAAACTGTTTTTGAGTTGCATAATTTAAATACAAAATTAATGAATCACTTTATGAAGTGAATCTCTAAATATATCAATTAAACACTAAATTATAATCAACCATTAAAAAAATGAACACTGAAAAAGTCTTATTGTTCTTGTCGGACAATCCAGCCTCCGCAGTTGCCTGCCAACAAAAAACTTTAACTCACTGCTCTAGAACAACTTCAGTCCTTTATTTAACTCTTACCAACTAATGAATATCAATGCGACTGTGATGAGCAGTTTGTAATAGGTCATCTGTTGTACCACATAATCCTAAAATACTGTAGGGTAATAGGGTTTGACGGGAAGGCCTTTAAAATGAGACACCATGACGAAAAATC
Organism: Siniperca chuatsi; assembly: GCF_020085105.1. Lineage (NCBI taxonomy): Eukaryota > Metazoa > Chordata > Actinopteri > Centrarchiformes > Sinipercidae > Siniperca > Siniperca chuatsi. The sequence continues at coordinate 15,755,430 of NC_058054.1, read as the reverse complement.
AATGAGAATGTTGTTACTTTCTCAATGTCTTACTGTATCTATTGTAGAAAAATGATTCATCAATTGGGAACCCTTTTAAAATCACTTTGTAATGTACACCAACATGCCAATGGTTTCTTTATTTGTTATGAAGCAACTGTGCATTTTTGAGTTGATAGAACTGATATTCAATGAAATTCTCTCTTTACCAAGACATTCTGAATTTTTGCAGACAACAGGGTCACCGCAAAGGATTCCATCATTTTTTTTTTCTTGACCTAAAGGAAACTGACCTAAAGTTTGTAGAGTTTTTTTCATTGCAATAACCCTGAACCGACTTCCAACTTTGAGGCTGTGACATCTGGCGCCTGGCCATGGTGCTGCTCGAAGCGCTCAACACTTCAGGGGAGCAGGTGGAAACGAGGATTAGCTCGGGGCAAAGAAAGCCTCTTGGCCTCAGGCGATGCCAGGAAAAAAAAAAAAAAAAAAAAAAAGATGTGTAAAAACACAGTTTATCTGAAGGAAAATGAACGTGCAGCCTCCACGGTCTGTCTAAGGGCCGGCAGGTCTTTTGATTTTGTGTAAAAGCAGTTAGCTAGAGTTAGGTGACGCCATTAGCGTGAACAAGACTTGGGTTGTGGCTTTTGACACGGAAACGCTGGAGAGGTAAAGCTTTGAGATTTATGAAACTCATTTTGAGTGCAGATAGAAGAAGAGATAGAGAGTATGTATATACAGTCATATTTTGCTTAAGCTTACTGTGAATAATGATACAGCTGAACAGTGATGTGTTGTTTTTGCAATGGCAGAGATTTTGAGACAAGCTCATTGAAATCAGACAGCAACTCAGATGCTGGATGTTACTAATCCTTTGTTTATTCTCTGCCTGGCAAAAGAAACAAATTATGCATTTTGTCACAATTGAATTGGCCCTCTGTTTCATTTTATGTGCCTAAATAAACTTTCAGTAACTGAAAATGCTTGCTTCGCAGGGAACGTAACATGTTCTGAGAAATGATGTGATTGGAATAAAGCAATATGAGTGAGCCTGACTGTTCTCCAAGGTCATAACAAAACTTGGAGGTCATGCAAGTCAGTGCAATCCAGTCAGGCACATAAAACCCCAAATGATTTGACAGAAAGAAAGATTTTCAAAACTTGGTATCAGGTGAGAAAAAACGATCCAAGTTTTAGCCAGATCTGTCATCAACAGTAACAGCAGATGTTAAGTCTTTACTTGAAAGCTGATCACTGCAATAATTACCAGTGCATGAGCTCTATTTATATTGTACAGAAGACAAGTGTGTGGAGAAGAGAGCCCATAGAAAGACTGAGCTGAGTATACAGTGAGCTAGAGTGAGTTCACCTCAACTGTGCATCATCCTGTCCATCAGTCCCCAACTCACCTACCCCTGGGGTGGGGCCATCAATTCCTTGGACAGGCCCTTCATCATCCATCACAGGCAGGGTGAGGAGAAAGTGTGTGCGTGTGTGTGTGTGTGTGTGTGTGTGTGTGTGTGTGTGTGAGTGCGTGTGAAAGCACATGGGAGTGTACACATCAGTAAATCACATGTGATAACTACACTTCCATAAATTAAGGCCTCAACATGCGACCCGGAATTCGCTGACAGCTCATCAGTTCCAATCATTTAGCAGAAAGTGTGCATTGCGTGCATGTGTGTGTGTGTTCATGTGTGCGCAGGTATAAACAGGCTTCCAGCTAAACAACATGTGTTTGTGCGTGAAAAATGTCTTTCAGTGGCAACATACAGCAGATCATCCTGTGTGTGTATGCGCCATTAAAACGTCAATAAATTTACTTCATACCAATACAGAAGGACAAAAACATTTAGGTACATCGACAAATGGCGTCATGACCATGAAATGGTGAATGATCACCTGTTCTGATATAGTGTTTGACAAGGAGAAACACATCATATCCATATACACCAATAGACACTACAGTAAGAACCTCTACTACACTTACACAGTAGTACTTGACACATATTTACAGACATAGAACAAGGAGCGAGGATAAAGACTGATCCGACATTGACTGACAAAGAGAATGAGGCAGAAACAAAATGAGAGGAGGCAGAGCTAAAAACAAGGAGAGGAAAGAGACAGAGGTGCAACAAACGACTGGCTACAGGAGAAGCTTTAGCTACGAGAAAAAGAACAGGTACGAAATTAAGCTTAAAAAAATCCAAGAAAGCCACACAGAAGGAGGGATGAAAGAAAAAAGAAGAAATCAGCAAGGGAGAGGGTCGTCGGCTGTCAGACAGGTGTTGAAGCCCCCGCCCCTCCCTCCCTCTCTGTCCCTCCCCAACCCCCCTCTCTCTCTCCCTCCCAACCCCTGGCCGAGGGGAGTCGACATGGGCGCGAGATGGGGTGGAGACGAGAAGAAACACAGCACACACGGATGGAGGCTGAGCTACTGACCTAGCCTGCAGCCCTTATGGGACACCTGTGGAGGTTTCGAGGGTGCATCTTACGAAGGGGGGAATAGAAGGAAAAACAACAGTCTTTTAAACAGGCAGAATTCAAAATTCTCTAGTGTATCGGCTGTATATATATGCAAATATATGGCAAGGCATCAGTGGATATATAAGGACGATCAATTAGAATAAGAACAGCATATGTCTGCCTGCCTGTCTCTGAGCTGTCTCTCTAGCCATGTATGTGTCAGTTGAAAGGAGTTACCTACCTGCCCAACAGTGTCTGGAGGCCTGACTGGCTTGTTGTCTATCTGCCTGCTTATGTTTCTATTCAGGCATTCTGTGGCAGTTTTGGCGCTGAGATTGTTTGTCTGTCTGATGAGGCTGCGCGACGACAGGGTTTTTTTAAATTTTGTCTGTCTGGCTGGGTGTCTGTCTACATTGTCCTGCCTTTCTGCCTTAAAAATGTATGTCTGTCTATCCTCCTCCTGCCTCATCAGTCTGTCTGCAGGACTCTGAGAGGACCTGACTGTCGTTCATCACACGACAGATCTATCTAGATTCAGAGAGGGATGACTTGCACCGCTGTCTTGTTATCTGTGCACCAGGACAGACCCAGGAGAATAAAAAGGGGAAGCTATACCGTGGAGTGTAGTAGGCATGGAGCCTGTGTCTATCAATACAGCCAGAGTAGCTCTTAATCACTAAAGCTATACCTCCCTTCACTGCAGTAAAGCTCTCTCTCTGCAATAAACATTTACCATGAAAACATTTAATCTCAAAAGAGCCTTGGTGCACTGCGGTGCAACTTATCTCCCCTCTGTACCCAATCTGCAGTAATATTGAATTAGGAAATGTAAAGCAGCCTTTTTGAGTGTATTCAAGTTGTGTGTGTGTGTGTGTGTGTGTGTGTGTGTGTGTGTGTGTGTGTGTGTGTGTTTGAAGGGGAGGGGAGGAGGGGTGCAAAAATTAAGTGTGCAAAATGGAAGGCTTAAATATAGGCCTATAGCTGTTGGAACAAACCAAGATTTCACTGGGATACAGTAGGATCAGTTTTGTACCAGGGTTATTGATTATTCTGATCAGAGCAGTAGGCTATCACAATATATAAAAGGGGTAACGTCACAGCATATAGATAATTTCCTATACATTCAGGCTGCTCTTGTTCGGTATATTGGGAGGGTTGTTTCGTGCGGTGGATCTATAGACAACAAGAAGACCTAATGGAACAGGTGGATTTTTCGCACCGCGGAGAAAATCTACCTTCTCCTCCGGTTCAGATTGGAGCCCTCGACTGCAGTAGGCTATAATGCATCTGCTGCTCCAAAGAGGGGCGGGGTGGGGGGTTGGGGGCCACCGCTTCCATACGCTGCGCACACATTACACACATCAGTAAAAAAAAAAATTAAAAATTAAATAAAAATCTACATTACTGACCTGGTCGCCGCCGAACGGGTCTTTTCTTGCCGCTGCAGAAACGGACTTTGCTGAAGACCCCCAAGAAATGCCTCTCGCAGAGAGAGCGGGGGTCTTTGCTGGGGCTGGGGCGACGTTTCGAAGTAGAGACCCGGTCGCTGTTCGACTCCCTCGCCTGGCGTTTCTGCCGGATCAGGGAGCTGGCGATCGCGGCCATCTCCCCGAACCGAGTCTGAAAACCGAAGGTCTAGTTCGGCAGAGGTCGGATCTTGGTGCAGCTTCTTGGCGCAAACAACAAACCAAAAACGAGATAGTTGATTCTGTCTTTCGGTCCACTAGTGCTTCAACCAAATGTCATCCTGATCAGAAAATCCTCCGAGTCCCGGGCATCATTGCGCTTCAGGCAGCATCCTCTTGAGGGGACAGTAGCGTGTAATTCAGCTGCCGCGAGTTTATGGCACTCAGGCTTCGAATCAACAGCGACCGAGCTTATAGCCTATAGCCTAAAACATAAATCTACGGGCTAGGCCACAGGGGCCGACATATCAGCCGTGGCTACATGCAACAGTGTTGATAAGTTGATGCAGCTGCGTGTCACTGGGGAGCTTCAGGTATTCCAGGTGAACAGTGCCGCGTCCGACGAGTTCGACTTCGTAATCCTCATCTGCACACCAGCCCTATCCTCTGGCTTCCTGACGCCTTTTAATACATCGCATCAACCTAAATCCATACATAAGACGCTCGTGCTTAGCTGGAGAAAAGATCTTAACTTTCCCCCTCCCTAATTATTTACTCCATGCACGTCGATGACTGAGACCCTCCGCTGTTAGCCCAGGAGCCTAGATGTGTGAGCCCAGTCTCCGGTTCTGTCGATGGCACCTCTTAATGCAGCCGGGGAAATGGAATCGGCAGCACAGTCTTACTCTGCAAGGATGCTGCAGAGATGTAATTTAAGCCTGCAGAGAGGGATTCCCATCTGAAAAGCAACAATTAGTTGAGGCGAACACAAATAATAAAGTAGTCGATGCATTAATTCCAGCGCGTCCCGAATGGATGCTGTCTGTGTGTTACATCGCCGACAGCGAGTGTGGACGGTCGCGCTCCATATACCCTCCTCTCTCTCTCCCTCTCACCCCCCTCTCTCCCTCTTCAACTCTTTTAACGCAATCATACGTGATTGAGGTTCGTATTAGGAATTTTCGGAGGGGTGTATGGAAAGATGGATGATCTCCAGGAAGAAAATGACGTGAATCTAAAATATATAGCCTAAAACAAAAAAAAGGGGAAATGGGGAAATGCTGTGTGGGTGTTTAGGGAAAGTGGGTTCGCGCGCGTGATTGTTTAGTCCTTTCGGATAATGTGCACATCTAAAAAGGGGGCGGGTGATCTCACAATTGTCTCTTTGAATCACTATTAAAATCAGAAGTTGCAAGCCAGTTTTCAAATGGGGCATGTCGGTCAGCGAGGAGGCCGCATTAAACTGTTCTGGAGGAAGTGTGCATAAAAAGAGAAATCTTAATCAGCTTTGGCTGACACAACATTCTTATCCTCATAGCTTATATTTAAGAGACATAAGCAGGTATTTTATTTCAGAAACCCCTGGCCACACATGCCATACAGAATATATTAAATCTGGCTAAAAAGGATTACCTGCAACAGGTTTCAGCACACACCCAAAACACCAATGGTACACTGAAGACCCAGACAGTGACACAACACATGGATAAATGTGTTTTAGGGCTTATGGAAATGAAATGGTCTACCCCATGACACACCAAAACATTACAAATAACATCCTCAACAACAGCACAATATTCCATATCATGTACCATGAAAAACACTGCAGCACCAAAGCTTAGAAAACTGCCCTTTAACACTCTTTGAGCCAGGAAGGAGGGAATGCATACATGAGAATATACTGTATACCGCATGTGTTTCTATCATAGATCACATCTGGGGACACATGCAAACCAATTAATTTTTTTTTTACTGCAGCTGTATTCAGCACAATGTAAAATGGTTCTGTTTTCACTGGAATTAAAAGGAAGGACTAGAACTTATGGTTAAAGATAAGCTATCAGAATAAAGGCAAATCAATGCAAAGTTCCCAAATACGTCCTGCAAACGTGTGTGTGTGTGTGTGTGTGTGTGTGTGTGTGTGTGTGTCAACATGTGTCTGTGTGTGTGTGTCAACATGTGTCTGTGTGCATGTGAGCATGCCTCTGGTTTCATTGTTTATTATTGCATGGGCTGGGGAGCATACACACCACACACTCACACCCACACACACGCATACACTGTGGGAGGAAGAACATGTGAGTCTTCAGCAGCACAGCAAACCTCTCTCTTCCCCGTGATGAAACAGCATGAAACATTTAGAGGCTTTTTCTAGGACTCGGTTTGACATTCTCTCTCCAAACCAAACCCGGAGAGAGATCGAGAGAGATGATTTTTGTCTGTCTGCCCCCCCTCTTACGTAAGATTTGGATATAATGGATGAAAGTGTTGAATGTGAAGCACTGGCACCCTGGTTAGCTCTTTGTGTGTTACTACGTGTTTGTGTGTGTGTGTGTGAGTGTGTGAGAGAGAGACAGACAGAGAGAGAGAGATGGAGGGCAGCTATAATATTTTCCCAGAGAAAGACAAACAGACAGAGAGAATACAGATAGCAAAAGAAAAGTTAGAAACCAAAGATTGGAGTCTAAATCAAAACCTGTAATCTAGCTTTGTATTCTTATTGAGTTGCCAGTGAGTGGTAGAAATGAATACGTCACTGCAGCATAAAGAAATATCAATAACAACTTCAATATAACATTCATCATTCTAACGGATATGAAAGAGTGTGATATACGTTTCTTGGAGAGAGAAAAAATTAGCTGGTGGTTTAGAGTATGAAGTGAGCTTCCTCAGAAATGGGAGGGACTTTATGGCTATAGAGACATAGGACATATATCTTTGTCAGAGAAAGATAAAGTATTCCCTAATGAGGATCTGCTAGGCTTCCTCCCTCTACCAGAGACAATTGATGTTTACTTCATTCCAGCTAAGATACATCCACAAGCAATAAAACACTGCTCCTATGAAGTGCACGGCAGGCAACATATTGCAATCATTTGAATTGTCAATTAAAATGATTTGACTCTGTAAAAGTTTGCTAGTTCATTTATAGAAACAGTGCGATGTCAACATTTTAAAATGTTTTTGATCCTCAGTGTGGGTCATTTGTCTTTATGGTATAAAAATTCTGAATATTGTGTAAAAATGATGCAAACATGTTAAATGTGCTGCATATACATATAGCTGGTGTGTTTTCATTTTTTCAGATTGTGCTAGTTTTTGGATTTTATCATTAAAAGTATGAACCATGTTGCATAAACTGTAAACTGCAGCATAGTAACCAAATATCTCTGAAAACTGGAAGAAATGAAACAAAGCTCCAGCCTCCCTGTGGCCCTTGTTCAGGTGCAACTACAACAGGAGTAACTGGTTGTTCACAGTAATTCCTTTATACCTGCTGCCCCCTTGTGGAAAAATAATGAACCACAGGTGTTCAGAGAGACTAGAGGATGTTTCCATTCTCTAAAGCTCTGCACTCCAATGTGTCCTTGAGATACCAGACAGATTTGTTGACTCACAATAGCTGGAACTAGTTTGTCTGATAAACTATCTTGCCAAGTCTCCAGGAGGCAAAGAGTGTGAGAAAAAGTGTGATGCTGTGGCTCACAGTGCTCATTACCACACATACACTACCAACACAAATCACAGCTTACTGTTTGATTATAGTTAGTGTGATAGGTGTATAGTATAACTGTGCTAAGCCCAAGTTGTATTGATGTACAAAAACAAAGTGATTCTTAAAGTGAGGCAAAGGTGAGACCTCTCCATTGCAAATAAGATCATTTTTCTACATTTTACCATTGTGTATATTACATTAGAAACAATTTCAGCAACTAATCTCATGGTTGTTCTTACTCATAAGCAAAAAGCCACAAAGCCAGACAAACACATACAGAGAGAGATGACAACCAACTGCTAATTAAGACTATTAAGACAAATTAAGTAAGTCAATAAAACAAATCGTGCTTGACAAAAAGTGCAAAAGAGTTTGGCTTTGGGTGTTTGATTTTACTAAAAAAGCCACACATCAGTCTACAAAGAGATCAGGATTGACTGATAGTAACAAAGCTGTTCCTAAATGAAACCTGATGTTTTGAACAGTCACATGGAAACTGACAAAATGACAACTATTTCGCATTATAGTGCCATTGTAAGAAATAAGTATTACCAATGCAGTCCAGACACCCCAACTACTGTATTTAACTTGAACACAAGAAAGGTGCAAACTTAACACTACAAAGGAAAGCAGGGGCAAACATTTAAGCCCACTCAGAAACATCTTTCACCGAAACTCCCTGGGAGGCGATTTTGGCACAGTGCCTGAATCTGGAGAGCAAAACACTTTCTGCATTTCCTGCTTTACATGATCTTGTATATGGGCCAACATCCCCAGACCAGTGACTGATGCAGTCAGATTACCAGCCGTGGTTTTGGCCCCTGTCTTCTGTTAAGTGTGTGATCACTCTTTGTCTGATGAGTGATTTACATACTGAGTCAATTATGTATAACTGCTGACGTACAATAGACAGAAGTGCAGATGAGCGAGGTGGTATTTTTATGATGATGTTACAGCCTTGGCTGAGCAGCAAAAACACAGTGGAACTCCTCTTCAACTTGTAAATGAGCTTGAAAGTAGACCAGTATGAAACAAACTTTAAACAAAGCCTTCACCTGACACGGCTTCACCACAGACAGCTTTAACTAGATTTGTGCATTCATGCTTTGTGTCCATTTGTGTCAACATCTATGAGCTGACTCAAAGTTTTGATTGAGGTCATGAGGTTCATCTAACAGTGAACAGAGATGCAGGATAAGGACTGGTGGTGCTTTATATCCGAGTCCTACAGATCCCATTGTGTGTGCTGATTTGGTCCAACTACCTCAGAGGAATCAACTGTGCTTAATGGAGTTTCTAATTGTCTGCCCTGAATTTGAGAGCCGCTCCAGCTGAAACTACTGGAGATCCTACGTACTGCAAGGGACGGGAGGGAGACAGGAGTAGGTGTTGCATTTTTGTCTCCCAGTAAAACGGCATTTTGTCTCTCTCTGGAAATACTGAAGGATGTTTTTTAATGACTTTGGAAGTGTAGTTATGTTATGAGTGAACAACAGCAGCAATGCAGTGAATTGCTGAGACATGACTAGAGGACATGGCAGGCATCTTAGGCTTACTGCCAAAGACTGTTGAGTGCTGGTTGTGTGTGTGTGTATATGAGTGTCATTGAGACTTCACATCACTGTAGCATGGTTTATAGTGGACATATGGCAAAGTAAGTCACTTTGAAAAGTAATGTTTGATTTCCCAGGTGAGGGTAAATGCAGCTGCTCTAAAACTATATACTTACACTGTGCCTGGTTTTCAACATGCGTCAAAGAGGTTAACGCCTAAGTGGAGTTTAGGAAGGAAAATAAGGAGTAGTTTCATTTCACCAACAGAACTTAAGAAAGGGAGACTTTTCACATATTTTAACTGACATCCAATTACAAGTATCCACTAAGAGTAGAGACAGTTGGGTGGTTTTAAATTGAGATTCAACTCTGTCAAATTGAAATCCTGGGACAAAATATAACAAACTTGGGGCCCTGGTTTGATTTAAATCTATTTAAACATGAAAAGCTTGGGAGGCCCTGCCCTGGAGTACTTGCTGCTATGGCGCTATCCAGGTGTTGAACCGCGCTGTTTGTTTGGGGCCCTAAAACAACGCTGCCTCTCCAAGGCCTCTTAAGTTTAATGACTTGATCCCTGCATTGTCCATTTTTGGCCGGCTTCGGATGCAGCACTGAAACAGAAGGGTAAAGTATCTGGAGCTCTCTCCGGAGTGGTGCGGCTGGATGCTGACTGCCAGCAGCTATCCGCACCACACAACACTCGGGACAGATGCGAGAAGCACAAGGAGAAGCTCTCTCCACTGCAGACTCGGAAGATGTTACTCACACACTCGAGTGGCCAATGAAACCACTTACCCCCTTCTTTTTTTCATCACTCAAGAGAGAAAGCATGCAAAGCAAAGGTAGCTACAAAGCTATGGCGCTATATTTGTCCCTCACCGTTGGTGATAGTGGTCGACTTCGATCGTTGTCCACAGAAACACTGCAGCATATGCGCTCCTTTCTGAAGGAATGGCCTCAGAATCCTCATTGATTTGGGTTGATGGGAGCCTTCCTCAATCCAAACAATCGGACAACGCTATCACAACACAGCAGGGTCAGGCAGCATAGCGTAGCCAGCCAGCCAGCCTCTCTCTACAGGCTCACAGCAGCCCTCAACACGCCGGAAGGGCACAGTCTGCAGGACAAATTACGCTAAAACGAGGCATCTTGAGTGATTCTCCTCTCTCGCTCTCTCTCTAACCCTCTCTCTCTCTCTCTGTCTATCCTCTTCCACCGACGGTCATTCGCGTTCACTGCACACTCCACTTCCGCCACAGCAGGGAAAGCAAGGACGTTACAATGTGCTCTTAATTGTACAACCCTCCCCCCTACCCCCACTGTCTCCCCGCTTCTTTACCAGCAGCGGGCGTAATAGCAGGAAAGGAGAGAGAGAGAGAGAGAGAGCATGCACGCCAGAGTTAAACTGCAGGGGGAAAGTGGCAGGCCGGCCACGAGTGAGGTAATGCGGAGCTGACAGTTAAAAGGTGACGAGGGATGGACAGATGTTGGAGCCCAGGAGCTGTATATATATAGGCCTACCGAAAGTGTATTTAGAAAAAAGGAAAAGAAAAGACAATCTACATTAACTTTATCTATTGACAGCTTCCTGGAAGTGCATCCATAACACCAGTGCACGTGTCCTGACTAGCATAAAGCAGTCACGTGACATGAGTGATGACTGTAAGTGAATAAAGTTGATCAGGGCCTTATCCAAATAATAGATTTGTTGTCAGTGATGGAGTAAGTATTATTTAAGAAAAAGTGGAAAGTCCTGCATTAAAAATGTTACTTAAGTACAAGTACGTATTGTATTATAAGCTAAATGTAGGCCTACTTAAAGTATCAAAAGTAAAAGTACTCAATGCAGAAAAATACATTATATCACTGGATTATTATTACTGATGAATCACTGTATGCTACACGTAGCATTTTGTTGTTGTAGTTGGTCAAGGGGGAGCAAATTTTATTAAATTTTTATTTTAATAGTTTATATATTGTTGAGTTGTTTAATCTGCAACAATACATCATCATTTATAACATCATCATATAAAGCTGTCTAAAGTGCAGTATTATCCTCTGAATTGTAGTGAAGTAGAAGTATAAAGTAGAATAAAATGGAAATACACAAGTACTTTAAAATTGTACTTTAGCACTTTCATCCCACCAATGATTGTTGTACTTGCTATAACTCTACACATCTCTACAGATGTTTCTGAGTAAGTAGTACTTTTCAAAATAAAAGTTCATAATAAAAAAGCAAAAAATAATTAAGCAGGCAGGATAGTAACATGTTAAAGAACAACAAAATAGAATCAAAACAAAAAATAAAGTTTTATTTCACCATGGAATGCACTTTAAAACTTATCTAACAAACTGTGGCAATCTTAGTTACCATGGGAAAGTAATGTCAATTTTTATAAAGTATGGCTCAATACTTTCAGGACTGAATGTAATCAACAATAAGACTATAATTGAAAAACAAAAATGTAGTGCTAAACTAAATAAGACACTTCAAATAATGCATGGAGATATAGCAACTCAAATATGCCTTTATATGTGTGATTGCAAATGTTTAAAGTTCACAAATGTGTGCTATCTACCATCTGATTTCCTTTTAATGTATTCTAAAGATTTTTGTTGTTGTTTACTAATCATGATCCAGAAGCCAAAATTCTAAATCTCACTATGCAGTTTGGCCCATGATGACTAGCGTTGCACTGAGTTGTCATAAAAGCAAAACCATGTGCAACTTTCTACTCTAGGGGGTGCCATAACATAAAGCACTCGGGCTAAAATAAGCTGCAGAGAGACTGAGATGTGACCATGAAGCAGAGAGTGGAAGGGAAAGAATGAGACATGACTAGTCTTTAAAGTATTCAGATTGGCTAAAGACAAAACACAAATGTTTGCATTTGCTGTGTGCCGAGGCGTCATTGTTCTTGAGGCTGTGTAGTGAACAAAGACATTCTGTACAACCTCTACTGTAGCATCAATTTAACACACTGCTGCGCTTAAAGTACTTTACTGTATATCTAATATTTTTTCAACATCCCTCTTTCTTGTGCTCATATAACCTTGCACCACGAAGACAACAGATTATATGGCATCAACTACCTTGGGAACATGCCCTCACAATGTGTAATATATACAATGTGCATAAAAGGATATTTTAGGTCAGCAAAAAGCCTCAACAACAGTATCCATGCAAATAAGCAAAGGTCAGAGAGGAGTAAAGAGAGGGGGAGGGAGGGAGCTGGCATCAGACCCAGAGTCACAGATATGGTGATGGTGCTGTATATTCAGCTCCCACTATACTGTCCTACTGCAGAGCCAATCACCACTATATGCAGAGAGAGACAAAGAGAGAAAGAGCATGAGGAGAAAAAAACAGAGGAAAAGGGGGCGATAGTACAGAGGGCACAGGGAGGAACTAAAATGCAATAAAATTAACAAAAATTTAGAAGACCAAAACATACCGTATTCTACCTGAATGTCAACATGAACCAATCCTTCCTTATTAATGAAAACATAAACAGTTTACTGGTTTTAACCTGGCATGCAGACTGCAAAATAATTACACTTTACAGCATTTATGTACAGTGTGTTTTTGTGTATGTATAATAGTTGGGTACATTAGGGTAATTAGTTGTAGTCAATTGCCTAAAATAATCATTTCTTAAAACCAAGTCCTTCACAATGTCCGCAAATAGACATAGGAACACAATAGCACATGTGAAGAAGAGCTTAAGATGGGCTTAAGATACAGATATTGGTTAATGGTAAGTATGATAGGATGATTTGTTAATTTCTCTAATCTCCACTCAATGAAATGAGATGAATACTAAAGCAAATAAGCAATGATGTGTGTCATGCTATTAATATAACATACTGTACACTGGCAAAATGTTTATAGCACTATGCTCAAATTTCAGATTAATGATGGCCACACCAAATATAACAGTAAAACTGTCTAAAATGTCCTAACATTTGTTTAAAAAAAGAAACGAAAATATTAGCTGTACACATGGACAAAAACTGAGAATTTTAAATAGTAACCCTAGCAACCCTACTAAGATACCTGATACTGTCTAATGGATAATGTTGTATTTGCATCTTTACTACACACTAAGCAAAAATATAGGTTACATGATTTTTAACCTGTAAAGTGAATTTAGATGTGCCTTTTTAAACCCTGGGTAGTGTCTAAAGGTATTTTTTTCAGGCTGCATACAGCCCCAAGAACCTCCACCAATACCGGTAGGGCAGACTGTATGTAGCCTTACAGGCAAAACCCAGGACAAAATAACACTTTTGCCACTCAGTAAGCTCATTGCTTTGAGCACAAAGAAAGAACTGAAGGTGACTGAGATGAGTGTATAAACATTTTTATCTGCTCCTTTCTACTCTCATTTGGACTATGGTGGCTGAGCAGTTAGAGGACAATGTTCAGAGAGATTTTAGTAAGAAAATCAACCTGAAACAATAAAAGTGAGGGGGATAAAAAACGATGTTAGTGAAAATTACGCCCTTGGGAGTACTAATTCCAGATGTAAAATTCCCCTTCTTCCAATCACGCATTTGTCTGGCTTCAGACCCCATGCGACACCTCATGGACAACCCATTGTCATTCACGCCGCATGTCTCGTAACTGTACCTTGTTAAAAAAAAGACGTGTCCTGTCTGTATTTGAGCAAACTCAGATCTGTCTGTGATGAGACTGTTAAAAGATGCTAGACAAGCCAGCGCTCATTTCACTTTCCTATATATGTCAACAGAAGTGAGGTTAAAATGTTCACCTTGTAAGGTGAGACCAGCTTTGGATGTAACTGCAAATGAAATGTATCCTTTAAAAATGTATTGTAATTATGCTTGTCTAGCATTAAAAGAAAAAAGACATATCCAGTTTAGTAAAGTAACAGCAAATTGAGATGTAAATGTCTTTTTCTTCCACACCATTTCATATGAAAGAAAAAAGTTGTGTGCCTTTAGTTTAATATTTTAGTTTAATTTATTTTTTGTCAATAAGAGGGTTGGTTGTTTGTTTCTGCAGTAGGAAGCAAAACTACGGTATTTTAAGGATATTTAACCTCAAACTTTTCAACCCAACAAATGCTTTGATGGCTTCATCATTACAAATTCATGCTGAGTGGCCAAGCAACGATCAAACATCATTACACAGAAATACGTATAAAACAATGCACAACACATCTAAAATTTTTACATTTGACTTTAATATCAATTTAATATAGCTTCAATTAACTATTAAAACTAGCAGCACTAACTATACACAATTTATACAGTACTGTGAGTTTTGTGAGTTTGTCCAGCACTGTGGAAAATGTTTAAAACTTTTAACTTTAAATTTAAAGTGATAATTTAAGAACAGCATATATTGTTAACAAACTGTTAAAACTAATCCAAGTTTAAAATGACTGGGAGGATGACTCAGTTGTTTGTAAGTGTTTACAGCAGAGCTGCCCACAGTGGGGCATGCTGGATGAGAAAAACAGAACATTACAAAACATATGAAAAAGCCACTTACTCATTTTAAAAAAAGAGCCATGTTATGCAAAATACTCTGACTAGAGTTCTGGTTAACATATTTGGGTCTTAATTTTACAATTTTACAAGTATTACATTGTTTATTGTACACCATTAAGTTTTTTAAAGTGCCATATTAGTGTTATTGCATGTTTTAGCACTTTGACCAAAATCCACTTTTGTTTTTTCTGTGTTACACGTGCCCATTTCAATTTCTTTCTGTACACAATAAAAGAAAATATACTTGTAGTCTTGAAACTTGCTTGAGAAAGAATCCATCACCGTAAACATCATGTATGTTTCTATCACAACCAATTTTAACATTTTTTTTTCATTCTGTATTGAGATGTAAACCAGGAACGGACTCAAAGTTAGACAAAACACATCTAAACAAATCTAAAACATCACCACTGTATTGGGAAATGGTAAGTAATAATGTATGTTATTTGGTTGAAACATGAACAAAAACATGAAAAAACATTGATGGTCCTTTAAATTGCTTTGACAACATCCAGCTACAATAGCCTATGCAGAGACGAAGAAGAAGAAGAGCGGTGGAAGCGAGTAAGATAAACATACACTGTGTTGTACAAGAGCACTGAGTCACTGCTGATGGTAACTACCATTTGCTGAAATGTCAGAAAGCATTCTCATATTCTGCAAAGCTACAGCAACGTCTTTGTCGCTAAAATCAGTGACACTGCAAAACTGTTAATGGTTGCATTAAGTAAAATTGCCAAAAATCAAAGTGTGCAAACTTGAGGTTTGGGGCTCAATCTGAGTACAAGACAGAAACAAGAGGGGATTTATAATATGAGGAGAGGGGGTAGAGAGGCAGCACTAAATGGCTGTGTGTACATGTTTGTAAAGAGCTTTTCCTCCTTTCTTAAAGATGAGTGCACAGGGAAGAAACCTGGGTCAGTGAGAAATGCCACATCCAACAGAACGCAGACACACTGATAGAAATTTGCTTTATCTTGACTTATGGTGTGTATACAGCATGAAGGGACTGTCATGGCCGCATTAACCTGCTTGGGGACTCCTGGGAATACCTTTTAACCCCCCATTCCTCCCTCTCTCAGTGCATTGTGTTCAGTGTTGGAATATTACATAACCCCAGGTTTGATGTGTGGTACTTTAATTAAACACTAATTAATTAATTTAGGAATATGCACCGTGTAAACACAGTGTCAGTATCACCTTAAAACAAGTTTTTGACGCAGGGTCCCTCTTCAAGACAGGGCCCCAAGATCAGGTAAAGCAGGACTCATTTTAAGGCCTTTATTATGTCAGTTGATATTGTGCTTTTGTGGTTAATATTCCAAAACAAATTAGATTTAATCAAATCATCACAAACCAACTGCTACACAGTGAACCTGTTTCTTTGGGGGGGTCCCAGAGCAGTTGCCAGTTTTTGCCATTTGGTAATCCTGCCTTTAGATTAGATTAGAAAACTAAAAAAGTCAAACAGGTCACAACAGACAAATATGAAAACATACTGCCACAGCAACACTAACAGATATTCCAAGAGGATATTAGTGTAGCTGAAGAGCCTGCCACATCTCTAATTAAAATGTTCTTAAATACAGTCTATTAGTAAATAAATAAAAAGGCAACCATAAGTGATGCACCTAAGAACTAGATAAATGAAACAGGAAATAAATAAGTAAATAAGTCTTGCTTTCATCATGCAAGAGCCAGAGAGACACAAACACTGAGTCAGAATCACAAAGAGAAACAGTGCAAAGTGTTGGTCTAAAGGAAGATACCTCATAAGGTCAGACTGATTGAGCAACTACTGCCTTTTTATTGTGGATATCAGCCACCGCTTTTATGACCAATATAACTGATTTGTATTGTCATAACTGTCCTGAAGTTTTAAGTGCACATGTGGCATAAAAAAGTTCTATTGAATGGAGATGAAAGAGATGACCCACAAAGTCAAATGAGATTGAATGAATGAATCACAAAGCTACTGTACACTCAGCTTCTCCTGAAATACAATACACTGTATTAACAACAATAAAGGACAGACATTATGCATGACAGTAAAGCAAAGCATTTCATATTTGTGGTAGTGAACACTTCTTTTTCCCTGTGTGGGAACAATGAATGAGGCCATAAACTCTGCAGATCCCAAACTGGATTTAAGAAAGGCGAAAGTCCGGTTTACAGCCTAGAGGATGTAGGTGAAATGAAAACTATACACAAGACAGGACCCCCCCCCCTGCCTAGTTTGACATGTACCATGTACCCCATGACTTCTGGATTTAGCTTTACTGTAGCATTTTGATTCACTGTAAACTCTGGATAAAACACATCAGGGTGACCATAAGCCAGAAGGTTACCCTACTTAAACAAGGGCACTCTGTCCCTTATCCAAATATATCTGAAGCTGGGAATCTAGCTGTTTTGTGCTTTAACCCAGTGCATCCTTAAACTAACCTGCAAAACGCTACCAACACAACCACAACAAAACGCATATTTTAAGCAGTGTATAACCATTCGGCTGCATCTAGTTTTTCCTTCCCAGACTCTAAATAACAGCCTCTATAGCCCATTACTGGAGTTGAAAAGGTTTGCCAACAACACGCATGCTGATCGTTGAGGCCACACCGCCGCCGCTGCAGTGAACAGCAGCACATTCATCTCACCGAAAGAAGTGGAGTGCCAGCATTTTTTGTCTAAATCAGCTGACAGCACCGATGGAGTAGCCTAATGGAAAGCTCCCGCAGGAGGACTAAAGCCGTTTACCATGCGCAACACTGAGGGTGAAAACAGTGTAATGCAGGCATAATATTTTTATAAGTTGTAGGCTATTTCATATGCAATTTACATGTTTTTAATACATTGGGCTAATAGTAAGCTATTGATAAATCTTGAAAGGTGTAAGGTGCTTAACGCAGAGAGCAAACTAGTCGATGAGACTGAGCTATGAAGCCGGGATCCAGCAGCAGCATCGCGCTGCAGCACTGAAGCATGTGGTGATCTGTGGTTGGTTAACGCACATTATACACACTATCATCCGCACCCTTCAACTTCTATCCCAGGCTATGAAAGTGCGTCCCTGCTCTACTGCATGTGATGTTATGCTGCATGCAGTTGATATAATAACAAAGTTTGAAGGCTTTTTTGTGTGTTCCGCAGTCTGAGCACAAAGAATCCACACACATAAGCAGTGCTACGTCAAAAAAAAAATAAAAACTTAACACCAAAACAAAATGCGCTCATAACTTATTAATATGCAAGCACGTGGAAGTTTCTTACCGGCGTTTTTATCACCCATGTCCCCTTGCTGTGCAGAAGTTGAAGATACTGCCGACGTAGGCTGAAGGAATGCGCTTGGAGCTGGTGCGCGCTCGTTTCTTCAGTTAGGACAGCCGAGCAGAGGGCGGCAAGTTGCTTGTTTCAAGTGATAAATTGCAAAATGAGCTCCTTTTGGGACCCCCGACACGGGAGGCAGCGACACCGGATATAGAGCTCTTTAGTGAGCTCGTGCTTACCCCTTGGTGTTTGCAAGAGTTTCTGAGTAAGGTGGACTGAGGGCTCAGGTAAAGAATGCGGAAGGGTTGGGACTTTGTGTGTGTGTGTGTGTGTGTGTGTGTGTGTGTGTGTGTGTTTGTTTGTTTGCAGGGGAGAGCGGATGCAGGGTGTGCATTGTGTCTTGATGCAGGAGATGTTTTTGTCAGGAGCTTTTCTTGCTGTTGTGCTGGAACACTGCAAAATAGGCGAGATTTTAATTTCCTTACAAACCAGCATGTTTACAATTTGTACTGATGATTATAGTGACAAAACTCTTCTATCTTATAGATAAACCCTGATCAAAGCTGTTTTCTATTCAAAATTCCTCACATTATATGTGGTCTTGGAGCTCTTTAGGTGGGTGCTGTTACAATTTTGTGGCTGTGCTCTTTTTTTTTTTGACAGAGCCAATAAGCATAATTTAAAACTGTAATTTTGATCAAACAATGAATACGAAAATAGTTGCATATAGATATACTATATATGATTGAATGTATGAGTGAATGAATGAAGTTCTTATTATTGTGCCTTACAAGACACCGCAAATTCATACAAGCCAGATCCAAAATGTTGCTTGTACATTGCAGATTTTCATAATTTATAAAACATGTACTGTAAAATACTGGAGAATCAGAATAAATACTAATTAAATAATCCATCTTGCCTTCTTTTCTAAGCTTTTGAGACAAAATTAGTAAGGCCAGTGAGAGAATGCTTGCAGTATAATGTACACCTGTTTATCCTAAATTCAGAAGTGCTAGTACACTTTTTTGCATGTATTCTTTCATATTCTTAACCAGTCTCTGCTAATTACCAATAAATAATTTCCCCTTCAGCTAACATCCTCACACACCTGCTGACCGCATACTATACCATGTTGCTTCACTGTTAGCAAAGGCAGCTGCTATTTTGCTGAGAGACATCAATATTTAATGAATGAATCACAGGTCAATAGTCGTGTCCTGAGAGTCTGACTCTTTATTGTACCCATCATTTGATTATACTGCAGTAGCATTATGAAAGACATTGTGTACAGGACATACAAAAACTACTGTGCATTTAGAATGAGCTGGCTGTTCAAGTGTGATGGGTTTGTGAAAAAAGCTCTTGAGGAACCTGCTAGTGTTGTGTAATCAAATCAGTGTGAACTGCCAGGGCATGTATGTACACAAAAGGTACAGTGTGTGCCTAAGAGTGTGCTGCTCTCACATTTATTCAAGTGCCCCTCACGTTCTGTAATGATTGTTTTTTTCTAAATCTGGGGTAAAACAAACAAACCTTTACAAAAACACTTTTTAACATTTTTTAAAAGCGGTGCACTGTCCTCTGTGGTATTTTGGGTAAAATAAACAGGACTTTGCTGTGGTGGAGTTATCTGAAATCCCACTCAGTGTCTGAAAGAATACCACAATCACACACTGACCACCGAGTATCAAAATCTATGCAGGAAAAAACTGAAAACAAGTCTCAGTGTCACATTATCTAACTGGCCCATTGATCAGTGTCTTAGAAAGCTCCCCGTCAGCACTCTGATGGGACGCTATGATAACAGCTAGAGTTTCCTCTGATGGTATAAAAAGACTGTGCTGCTGGTATAAGATGTTTCTAGTCTTTGGGCTGAAACAGAAGCCTCAAGGCCAAATGATGTTCAGCATCATGCGTCGGCCTGTGGACCCAAATCACAGCACAATACAGGAGCCGGCCGCCAGAGTTGCTTTATTAGTCACTTTTTTTAGACATAGTTGCAGTAAGATGAATGAGTGTCCTACAAGAATGACAAGTTGTTCTGATTTCAGACATCACACTTCCTGTGACATGACCGAGGCCTTGCTGCCCTGTTGTTGACACGGGCGAATTCTGACTGGCGTCGGTTCACAGTAAATCGATGAGAGGACCTGAAAGAGGACACCTCTGCTGGGGGGAAAATGCACTGCATTGATCAGAGGAACCTATAGTCCTCTACAGATTCAGAGAGAGATGAATGTGTGTGTTTGTGTTGTTGCAAAGCAGGGCTGCAGCATTGTACGGCTTTTACCTAACTTCTGCTGCCACCAAATATTTATGATTCTCACCCTCTTTTCGGCTTCTCTCCTCACTCTCTGTTCTTCTCTTTGGCCTCCCCACCTAAATCCGTCCTCCTATCACTGTCATCTCTACCTTTACTTCCCTCCTCTCTTCATCCCTCCTCCTCCTCTCCCACATCTCCCTGTCCTCCCCTGCCCCAGACCTGCACCCATAGGATATTATCTAACTTGGCAGTGTGTCCTTGGGTCCCTACAGTGGCAAAGGCATATTGCTCTCCATTCTTTGTACACTGTATCTTTGCCCTGAAACCTCTACACCCACACATTTCTGTAAAACTATATAATTTTCTTGCAGAAGTGTGAGATTGTATTATATTGTCCCCAGGGGATGCATTGTCTGCTTGCGTCAAAATTAATTACCTACCTACTCCTAAATGACTTTTATTGTTTTCTAGCTCCATTACAGCATTTTTCTGTGCAATATTGTCTATAGCTAAAGTGGCCCAGCAAGTCAAGTGCAGATATTGCATTGGAGAAGAGCCCTAGTTACTCTGCAGACACTGCAGTGCAGCCTTCCCACTGTAAATTCTACCTTCTTCACCTATGTCTGGAGCCACTGGCCAGTTTATGAGAAGTTTGTGGAACTTGATGCCAATAGCAACACCTAGTGCCATCAATACTGTTCAGCTACTGTCCAAGGCTTTCACTACTTTCTTTCTCATTTGAATGAAAACAAACTTCAGCACGCATACCATTTTCTTTGATAAGAAGTAAAACAGTCATTAATTATGTTTTTACTAATATTTTGACATTCTGAATAATATATCGTAAATCAGCACGTGTTTTTTACAGTGCTCCCGCTTTCTCCGTCTTCTTATTCTCCTCCAAGCTCAAAGCTTTTACATTCATTGTTATTTTCTTTCTTTCATTTTGGAAATATATCTGCAGCGGTGGAATAAGTATTTTGAACCCTTTCAGAGTGTGATATTATTATATTACATTATTGGATTATTATTACTGAAACATTATTGCTGCATTATTCCGCAATTTTATTGACCATGCTGTTTTTGCATGCAGTACATCAAATCAGCAGATACCTATTTACCTGTGCCATCTGATTGATCCGACTCAACATGCAGCAATTCATCCTTTCCTGTGGCAGCGGCAGAGGTGGACCCTGACCGGGAGTTAAGCTCTTTTCCATTGAAGAGAATGCTTCCTGTCCTTATGTCCGTCACTGTAGCCGCATAACAACTACCTTGCCCTGCTTAACTCTTTTGCTCAGCCCTCGCAAGCTAAAGCAAGTTAAACTTCGGGGCCAAAGCGCACAGGACCAATAGGACTGCCACATTTTGACGTGACCGGTGTCCCCTTCCATTTTCACCTGCCATACTGAAGATGACCGCCCAGAGCAGACGGAGAGCACTTTACTAAGAAGCAGAACAAGTGAATCACAGCTTTTAATACTGGGCACATATTGGCACCAGGTAATCAACCAGTCAGATGCAACTTCAGCTACAGCTTGCACCTGTGTTCATTTAGCTCGCAACAGGTGAGCTCGTTAGAAGGATTTGATGTCTATTTTGTTGTCTCAGGTGAATAAAGTCAGCTCATATGACATGAAATAGGAGATGTCATTTGTTTTGTAGGTGCGTTTGCAGTCGGGTTACATTTCAGTTTTTTGTAACACACTACACACAAATCCATAATCTTTATATTATGAGCTTTTTCCTTAATGATTACTAATAATACAGTAGATGAAACTGCAATGATCCTGTGTAACCAGCAAATATAAAAATAATTTTGAAAAAAAGAATATTAATTCAATTCAATTTTATTTACATAGCGCCAATTCGTAACAGAAGATATCTCATTGCACTTTTCCTATAGAGCAGGTCTAGACGGTACTCTTTATAATATTATTTACAGAGGGTGGAAACCTTTAGGCAGGGTAATTTTGGGGCACAACCTTTGAATTGTGCCAATCAGGGTAGTTTGAAGGAAGGAGGGGTGTTCCACAAAATTAATACTTAATTTGGGAAATAAATATTAAAGTTTTAATAATTCCCGTAAGAAATTATACACATAAAGAACAATCAAGGAAGATGAAATTATTAAAAAATTTCAGTGAAACTTGAACGTGGCAAAAAAAAGAGCCAAAAAAGGAGAAGAATGCTTTTAGAACCACATGGTAGATTGATCAAAAAGAGAAATGTGAACAGGGAATCCCGATTTCCAAATTAATTGATAAAAATTTCTTAGTCTCATTAGCCCAAAACTATTTTAATTTTATCAAAAGAAAGCTAAAGGACAACCTAAGGGAATTGCGCCTCACCCAAATCCCTGAAGTACCCGGAGAGGAGTTACTAAAGGACAGGAATGCTTAATTGGAATTGGAAAAAAGCATTTGAAGTGCATGTATTTATGGATAATGACCGAAGAGGTTGTTAGTAGGGCCAGATTTAAGTTGGAGTTTAATGCCATAAATAACTTTTTAAGGGTTAGGTCACAATTGGCTTTAAACTACAAACAGGCAATCTTTATAATTATGGATTTTCCTAAGGCAAAAGAGAACTAAAGACCTTTCAAATTTATAATTTGGTATTATAGTTAAGGGGCATAAATGGAAGGCCATGATTCCATGAATGTAGTCAATAGGTCTTAAACTAGCAAATTAAGGCGAAATAAAGTAATTAATAACTAAATGGATTTTATTGGCCAGGAAGCTGGATTGTTGAGAAGAAATGATGAAAAAGAGCAATGAAGCCTATTCAAAATGATTAGTGAAATTTATTGCTAAAGGGAATTGGAAAAAAACTAGCAAACAGTAGAGAAGAAGGAGGGAGTCAAGGTTCCATTTGAGTGGAGAAATATGTCCAGGAAAGAAAAAATAGGGGATTATGAAAAACATGGGATTTAAGTACTAAGAGGGGAAAGGGAAGAGTTGTATATTGGACTAAAGTTGGTTAAGAATGGTTTAAGGAAAAAAAAAGCTTTTAAAGGATTGGAAAGTGCTTGCGCTACCATTAATGGGTTGAGAGCGCTCGCCAACCTGAGCCGTTGAGAGAAGTTGAACTTGAAGTTGCCGTCGTTGGAGAGCCAGACACAATAACATTATTTAGGTTCAGTTGTAGGATAATTTGTAAGGTTGGAAAGGAGGTTTGTGAAGTTTTAATTTAAAATTAAACTAAAGGACGTTATAGCTATGTAATAGGCCAGGCAGTGTTTGACAATAAGTAAACAAAGGAAACCTGTATTATTTTTAATAATTATCTTGGAATTAAAAATTATGTAAGTTTGAAGTTAAAAAGATTCCAAGGGAAAATTGAAACATTTCTTAATTTAGCAATTTAAGTTTTTGGGTAATTGGTTTGCCTTGGCAGTTAATTTTTTACTAATTTTTTAAAGTATTTAAAAGCCTCAAAGTGTTCCCCAAAGGGAATAAGACAAATGTAAAGGCCTCTAAAGAGCCTCATGTAATGAGATGTTTTAACCTCATTAAGAGATAATGTCTACATGATTAAGGTTTATTTTGAATCAGTTTGTTTGTTAAGTTTCTAAATTTGCTGTTCTTTTTAAAGGATTTTGTTTATATCCAAATAATGCAGGTTTAGTCAGGAAAAGTGGTTATTAAGGGCAAAACTACTCTTAATTACTTAGTTAAGCAATTGACCTTAAATTAGAAAGAAAGGGACAGCGCATAAGCATGGTGAGCAAATCTAAATTTATATGGGTTAATAAGCTGGGAAGGAATTTGGTTGATTTCTTAGGGAAAATCGAAGGTTTGTTAAACCAAGAGGGCATAAATCTACAAATTGTATCGTATAAGGTAACGTTAAGGCAACTTGATAAAAACATTGCCATTAAAAACTTTATGGCTTGGGTTGGCCAAAAAAGTGCTTTGAGATCTTAATTGGCTTGATTTCCTAGTTAAATTTAATGTGTCGTTTGGGGTTCCTTTTAAATCACTTTAAACTTGTCTTTAGACTTACGGACTAACCATTTCTGCAGTGGCTTAATTAGATGATTTGTTTAAAAAGGATTTTCATTCTTGTTTAAAATTCTTTTATTCCAATATAAACATTTCTTGGTCCCCTAGCATATCAAAAGCTTTAAATTTAAAATAAGTTATTTGAAAAGTTTTACCAAAGGGAATGTAATTTTAGCCAAGAACCTTTAACAAAGAAGCAATTTTTACGTGAAAGTACATTTCGTCCAAAATTTAGGAAATTCATAAACCTTTTTACAAGAGGCAATGGACTGGAGGCCATTAAAACCAACCATTCTTATAGGGTCAGGTGTGGAACAAAATTGAATTGGTTCTGGGTTTTATCAGACAACCCAAATATGTTAAACATTCCCAAACAGTAACTAGATAAGGAAGTGCCATAATTGGAATAAGGGATTCCAGGCCATCAGGGGGCTTAAAACCAATTTAAAGGATAAGGAAAAGTGAGGAAATAAGCTATGGATATTGCAGGCTGTGTACCGGGTATGCTTTGCTTAGGGTTAGGGGTTGAAGGTTTAGAAGGAGTGGTGAGAAATTAAGTTGCTGTGCAGGATGCAGAATGGGTTGGAAAAAGGGAATAGGAAAGGTTGTTTGGTTGGTGAGTGCGTTACTTTGGTTTGGAAAGGGAGATAGATGTTGAAGTATGGGTAAATTTAAGTTATTTTGGGTGAATAAGTTTTGTTGGAGCAGTTTTACAGGTTTGCAAAAAAAGTAAACAATTTGGAAATTTTAAAGGCAATTTAGAAAGGGAGTTGCATGGCATTTCTTGGAGCCTTTGGGACAGAGTTTTGAGAGAGCCATTTCTAGAGGAGTAGAAGGATATAAGGGGGAAAAGGGCATTTCTGGGCTTTTGGTGGCGGTTTATGGGAGCAGGCTTGAGAGGGATTTGGGAGGGGGAAAAGGATTAAAGGGGTGCGAGGGTTTGGAAGACTTGTGTTAGAGTTAACAGATAAATAATTAGAGTGGAATTTTGGAGAGTTTTATGAAGTCTTAATGAGGACATTACCCTTGGAATTATATAATGATAAACACAAGAAGCTCAAATAATTCCCTGAATAGAAAAAAGATTAGTTAAAATTTCAACAGATGAAAACTAAAGATTCATAAAGCATATAGGGATTTTTACAAATCCCTGAATTATATGACTATAGAAAGAGAAAATAGAAAAGCCTGGAACCAAAGGATTTAAAATTGGATAATAAATAAGAACGAAGAGGGGTTTAATAGGTGTTTTAAAGTTTAGTTATGTTTCGGAAGTTTTTTTGTTTTATTTTTAATTTGCAGGTTCCACCAAGTCAACTTTCCAACATTAGGAAGGAGTCTTGCACTCAGAATTTTAACTGTACATTGAACTGTGCAGAGCAGGGTTTAAGACAGTGGGCCGTTGGGACAGGTTGGAGGTTGTCCTGGGAAAAGGAAAGGGGAATGATTCCTTGGCAATCAAGAGTGGGAATCATTGTTGAGGATATATGTTGAATTATTGAAACACTTTTACTAACTTGGGTTCCCTCCATGTCTGGACCATGGTCTAGGAGAATAGAGGAGCGTATTGCCAGAACTTCTTGCTTCGTTTTGCCCTACTAACATTAAATGAGGTTAGCGAGTTAAGGATTTATAAATGTTTAAATTAATTTCCCTTAAAAAAGTTTTAATTAATTAAAAATTCTGCATTCAGGCATCCTAAATAAAGTTAGAATTAGAAATTGAAGAAATTTCTATATCATGTGTTTTATTCAATAAACCATTATTATTCTTCATTGAATGAAATTCATTTCCTGCAACCAAAGGTACCTTCTGTTACCAAGTTAAGCTAAGTTAATTTTAAAGTGCTTCTGTTTACCGTATGTAGAACAATATTCCCGAACCTGTAACTCTAAATTTGGAAGCCAAACTGGATTCCTAACATTTACCTCAAAACCCAATATAAGGAGGAATTTACGAGTTACTTATAAACTGAATTGAGGCACACGGGGACTTAATAGGACATAATCACTTTGGCACATTATGAAGTACCTTAAATTGCACTTTCCACTAAAAGGTAATTTAAACAAAGGAGGTTCTGGTTTGAGGTACTTTTGCTGGTAAGCATGCAATAAGTCCAATTTTTAGTTTCCATGATTTCAAGTCTTAAATTATTGTTCTAACAGCCATTAAATACTTTTAAAAAAATTTAATTCTAATGAAATTTAATTTAAAGCCCAATGTAACAATTTAGAAAAAGAATTTAAAATTAGTTACATAGCGTTTATCTAACATATTCAGCCCAAACATCGGGACTTTAATTTTAACAGGAAGAAAACACTCCTTGGAAGGGAAACCTGAGGAGAACCAGAAATGCGCCTAGTCGCTGGGAAATTGGTTAGAAAAGGGAAGGGGTGGGAGAAAAACAAATTTGTTAAAGCGAAAATGATGGAAATTAATTAAATTAATAAAGGTTAAACCCTAAATTAATGCAATAATAATGCCAAAACAACAATGAGAGAGAGACAGGAAAGGGCAGTAAACCGTCAATTTGCAGCTGGTAAAATACCTGTGAAAAGCAGGCAGGGGCAAGAACAGAGCCAAAATAAGAAACGATTGATGCTAGAGGGAAAAGACAGGGAAGAAGGAAGGGAGTCTTTTTCCATCGGTTTAGTCGGGTTTGCATCAGCCACTAACTACTAAAAAATTTTAAGATTCTTTGTTGTCTGGAATACTGTCTGTTAAAAATGTTTAAAGAAGGGTTGATTTATAAGGCCTAAGTCCTTTCCTTTGGAAGGTATCTTATTTTATAGAGGCAGATCGTGGAGAGGTCAGCCTTTTAAGAGGTGATGGGAGGTTTAATGGCGGATTCTTAAGACTTGTTATATTAGAGCCAGGAAGTTAAGAAGCAAAGGGAACGGAGCACAAAAATCCACCAATAAAGATAATGAACACGTATTATTTTATGTAAAGTGTATAAAAGGATGAACTAAATATTTTAATAATTAAAGGAAAAGTTAAGTAAATGTAGAGGAGCAAAAATAATTTATCGGATAGCAATATATAAAAGAAGGAAGATAGGGGAAAAATAGGAGTAAATGTAAACTAAAATTAAATATTTAATAACTTAGAATGTTTAGGATAATTGAAGGATTAGACTTAAAAGTACAACATAAGGTGGTGAAACTAAAAGGCCTTAAATTTTACAAGATAAATTTTTAACACTGTTAACGAGACCTGTTGGACCCATTGAAAATATTTGTAATTTCACAGTGCGTCTTCTACTAACCTCTAAATCACGTAACTTAGGCAAAACAACTGAGGCATGTTTATGGTTGAAGACTTAGGAAAGGTAGAATTAAGGTTAGTTTGGTTAAACCCGGTCAAGAGTGGTTTTTTAAAAGAGGGTGTATTAAGGGATAAGCTGAAGGACTGGTATAACAAGTGCACAGTAAAAAAATGGCCTAAATTTAACCTTGATCCCTTGGTAAGATGTGATTGTAAGCAGTCATGAAAGCATAGAAAGTAAAAGATTAAGTGTTAATTTAGTGTAATTTGAAGTGTTGGGTATTGATTTTACTGAAATACTAATTGTTCTTAATAATAAATTTTATTAATTTACAGGCTTAGAGAATAACTCTTAAACCATGGGTAATGGCCTGGAAAAGAAACCTTTTTTTTTCCCTTTAAGTGAGTATAGTTCCTAAAAAACGACTTTGATCTTAAGCATTTCAGACTCGTTGGATGTCTTAATTTGGAATGTTTTTATTTGCAGTTTTAACTGTTGGGTTTTTGTAGGAATTTGGGTTATATGTCTGTCAAGTAAGAACCATTCACTTATAAATGAGGATCAAGAGGCAATTGGGACTGGAAATTGGCAAATTAGTTATTAAATGACGTAGAATGGGATCGTTTAAATTAAGTTAAGCCAAATAATCAAATGGCGTTCAAGGCCTGGTATAGGATTAAAAGTATTTAATGGTGAATGAGATTTTGGAAGGTTTAAATGTTTCATTGGAAGCCTACAGAGTCGGGTTGGTAGGGTGGGTTATTGACGGAAGTCAAAAGAAATTTTTTATCTAAAAAGTTGATGTGGACAAACGAAGTTTGGTTTTGAATAAACCAAGGAAATTTAGGTGTTAGGTTTTAAAAAAGGTTTAATTTTGGTTTTGTGGTACTTCTTTTTTTCTTTTTTTGGAACATTGGGTTAAATTCTTTGGGTAGTCCAAAGGAAAGGTAGGGATTCAGGAAATTAGTAGCCTCGGTTAAAAAGCCAACTTAGCAAATGTTGGAAAGTTAAGAAAGGTAAAGGGGATGGGTCTTGACCAAATGAAGAGATAGTTTAGGTGATGTCCCTGTGTTTGTTGCGACATTAATCAGTTGGGTGCATTCTTGTTCAGTGGGTGTACAAAAAAAAATTACAAAATGCGACAAATGTAAGTTAATTTAGCCCTGCATGTGTGACAACAAATCCTGAACAATTGAACTGGAAACTTTTTTACCAGACTTTCTTAGCTAAATTGTTAAAGTGTATTTAGAGAAACTAGTAATTAATCTTTCTTAAACTAGAAAACTTGACCTTCCGGTGTCAATTGGTCCTGATTTCAGGCAGACCAAAGGGTTGTTCAGTGTAAGCAGGTTGCAAAAGCGTGGCATTATGAAAGTTAAGTGAAATTTCATTTCAGAAGTTGTAAGTCAAGGGCAAGTCTTTCCAATTTGGACTGTTCTGCCATGTACCATAAACCCATTGGATAAGTTTGGAAAGAGTGCCATTTGGCATTGTAAATTGGAACTTCCCATTGGCGAAAGTACCCGCGGGACATTTTTACCTTTTTAAACATAGACTGAATAAGGGCAAAATGGAAGGTCATAATTGGAGGATTAGCTGGGCTTTAATTAGTGAGGAGCCTGTTTTTAGGTTATGGCTTAGGAAAGATGAATATAGAAAAGGCGGGTAAAGCTGAACTTCTAAGCTTCAAGGCCAATTTGAATTTGGATAAGAGGAAAAGAAACTGAGGAAAGTTGGGGGCTTTGATTTCATACATTTGTTAAGAGAGGAAGGATAAGGGGAAAGGGGGGTATGGAAGTGGGCATATTATTGGTAGGTCTTTTTAAGTTAAGCTTGGTTTTGGGAGCAGTAGTAAGGAAAAGGTTTTGGGTAAATAGATAATTGGAAAGGGGTATTTAAGCAATTGTCAAGCTGTGGCTTGTTTGGGAGAGGAGCTTGCAGAGTAGGAATAAGAAAAAAGGGTTGCGGAAAGTGACTTTAGGGTTTGTTTGGCAAGGTCTTGGGCAGCAGGTGTTGAGCACAGGAGTGGTGGAGACAGCAGTGCTTGGAGGAGAGTTCTGGAGGAGGAAAAGGGTTGGGATAATTTCGGGTAATGGTTGGGAGAAGATGGTAGGAAGGGTTTTGGGAGAAAGTAATTAGGGAATTGTACTGAGAGCAGGGTATGGGAAGGGGACGCAAAGTTGTGGGGCAGAGGTGTCTTGGGGAAGAGTAACGAACGCAGGATTGGGCCATTTGTTCTTGGGAGAAAGGATAAGTTGGACAAATAGCTTAAAATAATTAGAATTGAAATTTTACTAAGTTGGCCTATTCGAAATAGTTTTTTTAACAGTTTAATTGATTTTAATAAACCAATTAATATTCTTAATAAAAGAATTAGAAAAGTTAATAAAGTTATTGAGTAAAAAATTTTTTGAGTTACAATCAGTATGTAATCTAAATTAAATATTATCTTACGTTTCCCGATCCAATTTTTTGTTACTTAAGATTAAAATTTCATTTCCATATCCGAGCACCATTACTTTTGGAGTAACTTTATTCTAATTCCTGGCAGATCACAGGAACCACTAAATCAATTTTTTTTATGAGAACCAAAGAAGGCTTACATTTGAGGCATCAGAATTAAACTCAGATGGCAAACATTTCAGGAATATTTATGTTGCATAGTAGAACTACTTAGCTCCTTACCAAACTTGAAGTCCCTCCACTGGGAATCAATTCAAATAAGTCCCGGCCAATTGCAAGAATCCACCTCATCCTTCCTAATCGTTCCCCTGCTTGAAATTAGGTACAATCAAGGACGTTGAGTTTAATTATTTTTTCTTCAACTATTAAATAAAAGTATATTACATTTAAAATAATTAATGCAAACTTTTAAGTTTAAGATTAGATTAAGAATTAGTTTGCTTTATGTTTAATCAGAATCCAAAATGATCTTTTTACGCTAATAGATCATTACCTATATGCAAATACCTTCCGGGTGAGCCTGTACCAGTAAAGTTTTCCTGAAAACTTTGTCCTTATGTAAGCAAACAACCTTGCCCTTTAATTTTTCTGCCCAACTAAAGCAATTAACAAGAGCAAAGGGCCAAGGACTTTCCCAATTTTGCCAACAAACGTGACCGCCCCCTCCATTATAGCCAGAAACAAGATTACAGGCAGAAACACACAACCAGATACTGGCAATGCCAGTTAAACCGGTAATGCAAAAGTAACAGTAGAGATTAGGTCATTGTGGCAAATCAGCATAAGATATTAAATTTTGTCGGTATTGTTGTCAGTGTGAATAAATCATTTTTTATGGCTTTCATTTAATTTAGTTTTGATACAGTAAAAACTCATTATAGTCCTTTGTACAAAATAAAATGATGAATATTATAATTCAGCATTTAATATTTAAAAGGAATAAATCCTTAATCCGCATCAAAATATGAATCTAAAACCAATTTAAGTACAAGAACCAAAATTCCAACCAACACCTTGAGAATTCAAGAAACAAAATAAAGGGAGAAAGGCAGCCGACTCAATGGGGGAAGGCCTTTGGGGTGGGAGAGAGAGGAGAAGGGAAGGGGGGGGGAGAGAAAACAAATAAAAACCAAGAATAAGATTAAATAATAATGTAATGGATTATAATATTAATAAAGTATATAATAGGAATACCCTAGAAATTGTATAAACAAAACCCGGAGTAGCTGTCAGAAACCGGGCAGCATGGAAAAAACCTTCAGCGAGAAGTGAAACGAGGAAAGAGAGAAGACAAACCCAAGAAATTATAGGAAATCAGTAAAGGGATAAAGGATGCAAGACGGAAGGGAGGAGGAGGAGAAGGCTCATGAAGGGAGTGCAGTCTAGGCCCTACATAACTAAGGAGGTTAACTAAGGTTTAACTTTTCAAAGGGAAAATTTAATACAAGGAAGATGGTCCTCTCAACCAACTGGATGTTCCCAAGAAATGATAATAAGGCTGGCTCTGCTACTGAGAACCTGGAACCAGTAACCTGAATCCAGCCAGTTTCTAGTGGGGTAATGGTCTATGGCTTTTAATGATGTGGCCTTAAGAACTTTGTGGGGTGAAAAAGTTTAAATTTAATTAACATTAAATGGTCCTTCTTCATTAGTAATAGCAAGTGCCGGCTGTCATGACAATAATCAGTGTAACACAATAAACACTGAAATGGAAGGGACCTGGGACAGAGGCATTGGAGGTGCATTTCCTGTAGGGGGGGACAAATCAATTCATGTGACTGCAATCATTGGTGGGAATACCTACATTCGTTCAGTATAGTATAGTGAGCCAACTTTATTAAAAACTACCTTGTTCCACTACAAACTGTGAAGCTCCCGGTCCCACTGCTCTGAACTTCAAATGGTCCCCACCACACTGCAGAGAAGATGCCATGCGCCTCCATGATGCTTCCCTAGAATCCATATCTTGCCTTCGTCCTCTTGACCAACCTGACGGTGAACATTAAAAATGAGTACTAATTACAGCGCATTGTAATTAGTTTAATATAACATGGCTCATTAAAAAAAAAAAGATTTCTTTTATATTCAGTTATATAGAAATTTAACTTAACCCCTGCAATTCAGTGTCTGCTCTAACACCCCTTTAGGAGTAAGAGTTCAGATATTAAAGAAAGTTTTTGAGTAGCATGCTGTTTTTGCATGCAGTACATCAAATCAGCAGATACCTATTTACCTGTGCCATCTGATTGATCCGACTCAACATGCAGCAATTCATCCTTTCCTGTGGCAGCGGCAGAGGTGGACCCTGACCGGGAGTTAAGCTCTTTTCCATTGAAGAGAATGCTTCCTGTCCTTATGTCCGTCACTGTAGCCGCAACAACTACCTTGCCCTGCTTAACTCTTTTGCTCAGCCCTCGCAAGCTAAAGCAAGTTAAACTCGGGGCCAAAGCGCACAGGACCAATAGGACTGCCACATTTTGACGTGACCGGTGTCCCCTTCCATTTTCACCTGCCATACTGAAGATGACCGCCCAGAGCAGACGGAGAGCACTTTACTAAGAAGCAGAACAAGTGAATCACAGCTTTTAATACTGGGCACATATTGGCACCAGGTAATCAACCAGTCAGATGCAACTTCAGCTACAGCTTGCACCTGTGTTCATTTAGCTCGCAACAGGTGAGCTCGTTAGAAGGATTTGATGTCTATTTTGTTGTCTCAGGTGAATAAAGTCAGCTCATATGACATGAAATAGGAGATGTCATTTGTTTTGTAGGTGCGTTTGCAGTCGGGTTACATTTCAGTTTTTTGTAACACACTACACACAAATCCATAATCTTTATATTATGAGCTTTTTCCTTAATGATTACTAATAATACAGTAGATGAAACTGCAATGATCCTGTGTAACCAGCAAATATAAAAATAATTTTGAAAAAAAGAATATTAATTCAATTCAATTTTATTTACATAGCGCCAATTCGTAACAGAAGATATCTCATTGCACTTTTCCTATAGAGCAGGTCTAGACGGTACTCTTTATAATATTATTTACAGAGACCCAACAAATCCCACCGTGAGCAAGCACTTGGCGACAGTGGCAAGAAAAAACCTCATTTAAGAGGCAGAAACCTCGGGCAGAACCAGACTCAATGGTGGGCGGCCATCCGCCGCTGCCGCGTTGGGTTGAGAGAGAGAGAGAGAGAGAGAGAGAGAGAGAGAAGGGGGGTGGGGGAGAGGGAAGCACAATGCAAATTCCACCTAGAATTTTAAAGCAGTAATAATGTAATGGTAGTGGTAATATTAATATTAATAAAGTCATAATAATAGGATTGATACCCCTAGGAATAATAATGACAATAATAGTAACAAGGCCAATAACAACGACTGTAGTAGCAGATGTCGAGCAGGAACACGGGGGCAGCAGGTGGCCCACAACCAAAGATCAAGTCTCTGCAGCTCCGGAGGTAGAAATACCTGCTGAAAACGACAAGGAGAGAGGAGAGAGACGAGAAAGCACAAAACTACCGGAGAGAGAAATGTCGAGTTAGTAACATGCAGTAAAGGGATAAAAATGCATACAGACGGAGAGGGAGAGGAGGAGAGAGGAGCTCAGTGCATCATGGGAAGTCTCCCGGCAGTCTAGGCCTATAACTAAGCATAACTAAGGGATGGTTCAGGACTCACCCAAGCCAGCCCTAACTATAAGCTTTATCAAAGAGGAAAGTCTTAAGCCTACTCTTAAACGTGGAGATGGTGTCTGCCTCCCGAACCCAAACTGGGACCTGATTCCACAGGAGAGGAGCTTGATAACTGAAGGCTCTGGCTCCTGTTCTACTTTTGGAGACTCTAGGAACCACAAGTAACCCTGCATCCTGGGAGCGCGCAGTGTTCTAGTGGGGTAATAAGGTACTATGAGCTCTTTAAGATACGATGGTGCCCGACCATTAAGAGCTTTGTAGGTGAGGAGAAGGATTTTAAATTCTAAATTAACATTAAAGATGGCTCCGTTCTATTCAAGTGTCCCAGTAAGTCATGACAGAGTGACATCGAGCTGTCATGCACAATACCCAGAAACTGAAGCAGCTAAATGAAATCCAGCCATCATTCATTTTATTAATGACACCTGTGATTTTCCTACTGTGTCAAAATGTGTACTGCGAAAAAGACCTATGCATCATATTTTACTTAGTAGTAAAGTAATAAGTAATAGTCACAGGCTGTCAAATAAATGTAGTGGAGTAAACAATATTTCACTCTGAAATGTAGTCAAGTGGAAGTATAAAATAGCAGAAAATTTAAAGTACCTCAAAACTGTACTTAAGTAAATGTAATACTTTAATACTTAAATGTATTATTTACTTTCCACCACTGTGATTTTACTGGATAGACCTCTGACAAAACTGTACTTTAATACGCCACTAGAGTGAAGTGAAAAACAAAAAGATGTTGTGCCTGCGCTACACAGAGGCCTACACTTTTGGTGTCGAATGCAGCACTAAGATCTAACAAGACAAGTACAGAGACAAGCCCATTGTCTGATGCAATTAAAAGGTCATTTGTAATTTTCACCAGTGCTGTCTCTGTGCTATGATGCCCTCTAAATCCTGACAAATAAACTATTGTTACTTAGAAAGTCACACAACTGATTGGCGACTGCTTTCTCAAGGATCTTAGAGAGAAAGGGAAGGTTAGATGTAGGTCTATAGTTGGCTAAAACCCCTGGATCAAGAGTGGGCTTTTTAAGAAGAGGTGTAATTACAGCTATTTTAAAAGACTGTGGGACATAGCCTGCTAATAAAGACAGATTGATCAGATCCAGTAAAGAAGTGCTAACTGAGGGTAAAACTTCTTTAAGTAGCCTAGTTGGAATGAGACAGGTTGATGGCTTAGGTGAAGTAATCGTTGAAGTTAGTTGAAGGAGGTCGATAGGAGAAAAGCAGCCTAAAAATATATCATATATTTACAGCTGTTTCTAAGGTTCCTGTGTTTGAGGATAAATTGGTACTGGTTGAGGGCTGGACGTGATGAATTTTTTTCTGAAATAGGTAAAATTGTATCATTGAAGAAGCTCACGAAGTCGTTACTACTGAGGGCTATAGGAATACATGGCTCAAAAGAGCCGTGACTCTCTGTCAGCATGGCTACAGTGCTGAAAAGAAACCTGGGGTTGTTTTTATTTTCCTCTATTAATGATGAGTAGTAGGCTGCTCTGACATTACGGAGGGCTTTCCTATACGTTTTAAGACTATCTTGCCAGACTAAACGAGATTCTTCCAGGTTGTTGGAATGCCATTTCCTTTCAAGTTTTGGCAATGTTTGCTTTAATTTGCGGGTTTGGGGGGTTATAGCATGGAGCTAACCTTCTTTGTTTTACTATCTTCTTTTTTAGAGGGTCGATAGAATCGAGTGTCGTTCGCAGTGAGCCTGCAGCACTATCAACAAGATGGTCAATTTGGGAGGGGCTGAAATTAGCATAGGAGCCCTCTGTTATATTGAGACATAGTACCGAATTAAATGCAGATGGGATCGCTTCCTTAAATATAGCTACAGCACTATCAGATAGGCATCGAGAGTAGGAGTTTTTGCCTAATGGCGTGTAGTCCAGTAATAGGAGTTCAAAAGTTATTAAATAATGGTCGGATAATGAAGGATTCTGTGGAAGGACTATTAAATGTTTCGATTTCAATGCCATATACCAGAACAAGGTCGAGGGTGTGGTTAAAACAGTGAGTGGGTTCATGTACACTCTGACAAAATTGAAATCATCTACAATAATTACGTTATCTGTTTTAAGGACTAAACTTGATAAAAAGTCTGAGAATTCAGAATAAGGACCAGGAGCGCATGTTTTCCAGGTTGGGTGTGAAACGACTAAAAACAAAGCTTTCGAATGAGTTATAATTTAGTTTGAATTTCCTTTAGGATATTACATTTCTTGGTTTGTGTACTGCTGAGGTTATCTTTTCCTTTAAGGATTTAGGACGACACTTGTTAAAATTCTCCGTAGTTTCAAGAATGCGTAGTAGCTACTTCTACAGGTAACCATACTTAAAGACCACACCGTCAGCTTAATGCAGCTTGAACACTTAGGACCAAGTGTAATATTTGGTCATGCCGACTCCTTTGGGATCCTGTGACCAAAATGAAGAGATGAGGTGTTGAGGTGCAGTGCTGCCCGTCAGTTGTTTGCTTCGCTATTTAATAGCGGTGGCACAATTTAAATGTCAAGTTTGGGGGTGGGGGTTCTTTCAGTAAAGCATGTGCACACACAAGCACAACAAAATGTGTCAATTTTACATTTGAGACTCACCACAGTGCTGCCATGTGGACAGTCTCCAACAGCCTCACTGACAAGACTAGAAGCTTTTCAGAAGACAAAAGATGATCCATTTCATAGCTAAATGTGAAAGTGTAATTACTTCTCCACATGACTGAAAAGCTACTTTCCCTCTGTCCCCTTTTAGATGATCATTTTATGCTTTTGACTTTAAAAGCATAAGTAAAACCTTTGATTCCAGGCTTACCAGAAGTGGTCCATATTGAAAGACTTACGCCTGAGGCGTTTCAGATGCTAAAGGACACGAGCAACTTGCTTCATATGAAGCAGTGTTGAAAACGTGAGCATTTCAGTCAGAAAATGTTGAATGTGAATATTTCATTTGCCACCTGAAGAGCGTCTTGTTATGTCAAGAGGCAAGTCCTTTTTCCATATGGACTGTTCACCATGTCCACACACCCCTAATACCACTTATTGATAAGTCTGGAATCAAGAGTGCCAACTTGGACATTGTTGAAATTCTCCAGGGCAGTTGGCAGGTTTTAAAGTACAAAGAACCGACAGGGCCACTTATGTTTTTCAAACCATTTATTCAAACAGGTTCAGCAGGCTAGAATAAGGGGGAGGGGCATAAATGGAAGGTCAAGGGTAATGGTCCGGCAGTGATTGAGTCAGTGGGAGGTCTGTTTACTTAGTTGAGGTAGTTGGCGTTTCTGGCTTAGGGGGTTGGATATTGGGACTAGTGAGGGAAAGAGGATATGGATGAGAGAAAGGCACGTGGTGGAAACAGCAGTTGCTGGTAGAGGCTATCGGAAGTGCCAAGGAAATTTAGTGAAGTAAGGTGGGTATAGAGGAAAAGGAAACTGAGGAAGAGCTGTGGCTGCTGGCTTTGCAGTGGTAGTCGGTGCAGCAGTTGTGGTTGGAAGAGGGGGAGGAAAGTAAGGATAAAAAGGGGGGAAAAAGGGGTATTGCGGAAAGTGAGGCATTTTAGGTGTCTTTGTGGTTGGTGCAGCAGCAGTTGTGGTTGGCGCAGCAGCAGTTGTGGTTGGCGGAGGGGGAGTAAAGTAAGGATAAAAAGGGGGGAAAAGGGGGTATTGCGGAAAGTGAGGCATTTTAGGTGTCTTTGTGGTTGATGCAGCAGCAGTTGTCGTTGGAGCAGTAGCAGCTGTGGTTGCAGGAGGGGCAGTAAAGTAAGGATAAAAGGGGCAAAAGTCGTTGGATGGAAAAGTGAGGCATTTTAGGTGTCTTGGTTGACGGCAGCAGTGAGGCATGAGCAGCAGTCGTTGTCGTTGCAGCAGCAGTTGTCGTTGGAGCAGCAGCAGTTGTCGTTGGAGGAGGGGAGTAAAGTAAGGATAATAAGGGGAAAAGGGGGTATTGCGGAAAGTGAGGCATTTCTGGTGTCTTTGTGGTTGACGCAGCAGCAGTTGTCGTTGGAGCAGCAGCAGTTGTCGTTGGAGGAGGGGGAGTAAAGTAAGGATAATAAGGGGGGAAAGGGGGGTATTGCGGAAAGTGAGGCATTTCTGGTGTCTTTGTTGTTGGCGCAGTAGTTCTGACTGGCACAGTAGTTGTGGTTGGCGCAGCAGTTGTGGTTTTGGGACACCTGAGTAACACTGGAACTCCCTGCCAACGCATTGGGAGCACATAACTTCCACCCTTGGGAGAAAAAAAGATATATATAAAGATTGAAATTCAGAACAAGGAGTTACAAACTAAAGGTTGCACTGAGATAGCAACTAAATTTTTTTAGTCTACAGATTTGCCTGAATATCAGAATATTGTGAAGTACTAATTTCCATTAAACATATCTAAATGCCTGTTTTTTGTCCAATCCAAAAGGCCAATTTATATAGTATACTATAAATTAAGAAAGTAGAAAATCCTCATATTTGAGAAGCTGGAACCTCTAATAGGGTATTTAACATTTGCTTGATTAACTTAATCATTAAGTCAGTTATCAAGTTACCTGCTGATTTCTACAAGTTTTAGCTCTTTGTTTCACCACAGGAATTTTTTTATTTTTTTTTATTTATTTAATTGCCAGGATTATCCACCAATTGTCAACTCTTCCCACTATTATGGAGCAGCAGCATCTTGCACTTCAGTAAACTGTACCTCTTGAACCATGTTGCAGCCATCATAGGGAACCAACATAACAAGTGCAAGGGAGTTTCTCTGTATGTTGTAGCCACAGGTGGAAGGGACCTGGGACAGAGGCATTGGAGGTGCATTTCCTGTAGGGGGGGACAAATCAATTCATGTGACTGCAATCATTGGTGGGAATACCTACATTCGTTCAGTATAGTATAGTGAGCCAACTTTATTAAAAACTACCTTGTTCCACTACAAACTGTGAAGCTCCCGGTCCCACTGCTCTGAACTTCAAATGGTCCCCACCACACTGCAGAGAAGATGCCATGCGCCTCCATGATGCTTCCCTAGAATCCATATCTTGCCTTCGTCCTCTTGACCAACCTGACGGTGAACATTAAAATGATGAGTACTAATTACAGCGCATTGTAATTAGTTTAATATAACATGGCTCATTAAAAAAAAAAAATTTCTTTTATATTCAGTTATATAGAAATTTAACTTAACCCCTGCAATTCAGTGTCTGCTCTAACACCCCTTTAGGAGTAAGAGTTCAGATATTAAAGAAAGTTTTTGAGTAGCATGCTGTTTTTGCATGCAGTACATCAAATCAGCAGATACCTATTTACCTGTGCCATCTGATTGATCCGACTCAACATGCAGCAATTCATCCTTTCCTGTGGCAGCGGCAGAGGTGGACCCTGACCGGGAGTTAAGCTCTTTTCCATTGAAGAGAATGCTTCCTGTCCTTATGTCCGTCACTGTAGCCGCAACAACTACCTTGCCCTGCTTAACTCTTTTGCTCAGCCCTCGCAAGCTAAAGCAAGTTAAACTCGGGGCCAAAGCGCACAGGACCAATAGGACTGCCACATTTTGACGTGACCGGTGTCCCCTTCCATTTTCACCTGCCATACTGAAGATGACCGCCCAGAGCAGACGGAGAGCACTTTACTAAGAAGCAGAACAAGTGAATCACAGCTTTTAATACTGGGCACATATTGGCACCAGGTAATCAACCAGTCAGATGCAACTTCAGCTACAGCTTGCACCTGTGTTCATTTAGCTCGCAACAGGTGAGCTCGTTAGAAGGATTTGATGTCTATTTTGTTGTCTCAGGTGAATAAAGTCAGCTCATATGACATGAAATAGGAGATGTCATTTGTTTTGTAGGTGCGTTTGCAGTCGGGTTACATTTCAGTTTTTTGTAACACACTACACACAAATCCATAATCTTTATATTATGAGCTTTTTCCTTAATGATTACTAATAATACAGTAGATGAAACTGCAATGATCCTGTGTAACCAGCAAATATAAAAATAATTTTGAAAAAAAGAATATTAATTCAATTCAATTTTATTTACATAGCGCCAATTCGTAACAGAAGATATCTCATTGCACTTTTCCTATAGAGCAGGTCTAGACGGTACTCTTTATAATATTATTTACAGAGACCCAACAAATCCCACCGTGAGCAAGCACTTGGCGACAGTGGCAAGAAAAAACCTCATTTAAGAGGCAGAAACCTCGGGCAGAACCAGACTCAATGGTGGGCGGCCATCCGCCGCTGCCGCGTTGGGTTGAGAGAGAGAGAGAGAGAGAGAGAGAGAGAGAGAGGGGGTGGGGGAGAGGGAAGCACAATGCAAATTCCACCTAGAATTTTAAAGCAGTAATAATGTAATGGTAGTGGTAATATTAATATTAATAAAGTCATAATAATAGGATTGATACCCCTAGGAATAATAATGACAATAATAGTAACAAGGCCAATAACAACGACTGTAGTAGCAGATGTCGAGCAGGAACACGGGGGCAGCAGGTGGCCCACAACCAAAGATCAAGTCTCTGCAGCTCCGGAGGTAGAAATACCTGCTGAAAACGACAAGGAGAGAGGAGAGAGACGAGAAAAAGCACAAAACTACCGGAGAGAGAAAATGTCGAGTTAGTAACATGCAGTAAAGGGATAAAAATGCATACAGACGGAGAGGGAGAGGAGGAGAGAGGAGCTCAGTGCATCATGGGAAGTCTCCCGGCAGTCTAGGCCTATAACTAAGCATAACTAAGGGATGGTTCAGGACTCACCCAAGCCAGCCCTAACTATAAGCTTTATCAAAGAGGAAAGTCTTAAGCCTACTCTTAAACGTGGAGATGGTGTCTGCCTCCCGAACCCAAACTGGGACCTGATTCCACAGGAGAGGAGCTTGATAACTGAAGGCTCTGGCTCCTGTTCTACTTTTGGAGACTCTAGGAACCACAAGTAACCCTGCATCCTGGGAGCGCGCAGTGTTCTAGTGGGGTAATAAGGTACTATGAGCTCTTTAAGATACGATGGTGCCCGACCATTAAGAGCTTTGTAGGTGAGGAGAAGGATTTTAAATTCTAAATTAACATTAAAGATGGCTCCGTTCTATTCAAGTGTCCCAGTAAGTCATGACAGAGTGACATCGAGCTGTCATGCACAATACCCAGAAACTGAAGCAGCTAAATGAAATCCAGCCATCATTCATTTTATTAATGACACCTGTGATTTTCCTACTGTGTCAAAATGTGTACTGCGAAAAAGACCTATGCATCATATTTTACTTAGTAGTAAAGTAATAAGTAATAGTCACAGGCTGTCAAATAAATGTAGTGGAGTAAACAATATTTCACTCTGAAATGTAGTCAAGTGGAAGTATAAAATAGCAGAAAATTTAAAGTACCTCAAAACTGTACTTAAGTAAATGTAATACTTTAATACTTAAATGTATTATTTACTTTCCACCACTGTGATTTTACTGGATAGACCTCTGACAAAACTGTACTTTAATACGCCACTAGAGTGAAGTGAAAAACAAAAGATGTTGTGCCTGCGCTACACAGAGGCCTACACTTTTGGTGTCGAATGCAGCACTAAGATCTAACAAGACAAGTACAGAGACAAGCCCATTGTCTGATGCAATTAAAAGGTCATTTGTAATTTTCACCAGTGCTGTCTCTGTGCTATGATGCCCTCTAAATCCTGACAAATAAACTATTGTTACTTAGAAAGTCACACAACTGATTGGCGACTGCTTTCTCAAGGATCTTAGAGAGAAAGGGAAGGTTAGATGTAGGTCTATAGTTGGCTAAAACCCCTGGATCAAGAGTGGGCTTTTTAAGAAGAGGTGTAATTACAGCTATTTTAAAAGACTGTGGGACATAGCCTGCTAATAAAGACAGATTGATCAGATCCAGTAAAGAAGTGCTAACTGAGGGTAAAACTTCTTTAAGTAGCCTAGTTGGAATGAGACAGGTTGATGGCTTAGGTGAAGTAATCGTTGAAGTTAGTTGAAGGAGGTCGATAGGAGAAAAGCAGCCTAAAAATATATCATATATTTACAGCTGTTTCTAAGGTTCCTGTGTTTGAGGATAAATTGGTACTGGTTGAGGGCTGGACGTGATGAATTTTTTTCTGAAATAGGTAAAATTGTATCATTGAAGAAGCTCACGAAGTCGTTACTACTGAGGGCTATAGGAATACATGGCTCAAAAGAGCCGTGACTCTCTGTCAGCATGGCTACAGTGCTGAAAAGAAACCTGGGGTTGTTTTTATTTTCCTCTATTAATGATGAGTAGTAGGCTGCTCTGACATTACGGAGGGCTTTCCTATACGTTTAAGACTATCTTGCCAGACTAAACGAGATTCTTCCAGGTTGTTGGAATGCCATTTCCTTTCAAGTTTTGGCAATGTTTGCTTTAATTTGCGGGTTTGGGGGTTATAGCATGGAGCTAACCTTCTTTGTTTTACTATCTTCTTTTTAGAGGGTCGATAGAATCGAGTGTCGTTCGCAGTGAGCCTGCAGCACTATCAACAAGATGGTCAATTTGGGAGGGGCTGAAATTAGCATAGGAGCCCTCTGTTATATTGAGACATAGTACCGAATTAAATGCAGATGGGATCGCTTCCTTAAATATAGCTACAGCACTATCAGATAGGCATCGAGAGTAGGAGTTTTTGCCTAATGGCGTGTAGTCCAGTAATAGGAGTTCAAAAGTT
The DNA here is from genome assembly GCF_020085105.1 of Siniperca chuatsi. Classification (NCBI taxonomy): domain Eukaryota; kingdom Metazoa; phylum Chordata; class Actinopteri; order Centrarchiformes; family Sinipercidae; genus Siniperca; species Siniperca chuatsi. Next base: position 15,713,138 of record NC_058054.1, on the reverse strand, counting down.
ATTAAATAATGGTCGGATAATGAAGGATTCTGTGGAAGGACTATTAAATGTTTCGATTTCAATGCCATATACCAGAACAAGGTCGAGGGTGTGGTTAAAACAGTGAGTGGGTTCATGTACACTCTGACAAAATTGAAATCATCTACAATAATTACGTTATCTGTTTTAAGGACTAAACTTGATAAAAAGTCTGAGAATTCAGAATAAGGACCAGGAGCGCATGTTTTCCAGGTTGGGTGTGAACGACTAAAAACAAAGCTTTCGAATGAGTTATAATTTAGTTTGAATTTCCTTTAGGATATTACATTTCTTGGTTTGTGTACTGCTGAGGTTATCTTTTCCTTTAAGGATTTAGGACGACACTTGTTAAAATTCTCCGTAGTTTCAAGAATGCGTAGTAGCTACTTCTACAGGTAACCATACTTAAAGACCACACCGTCAGCTTAATGCAGCTTGAACACTTAGGACCAAGTGTAATATTTGGTCATGCCGACTCCTTTGGGATCCTGTGACCAAAATGAAGAGATGAGGTGTTGAGGTGCAGTGCTGCCCGTCAGTTGTTTGCTTCGCTATTTAATAGCGGTGGCACAATTTAAATGTCAAGTTTGGGGGTGGGGGTTCTTTCAGTAAAGCATGTGCACACACAAGCACAACAAAATGTGTCAATTTTACATTTGAGACTCACCACAGTGCTGCCATGTGGACAGTCTCCAACAGCCTCACTGACAAGACTAGAAGCTTTTCAGAAGACAAAAGATGATCCATTTCATAGCTAAATGTGAAAGTGTAATTACTTCTCCACATGACTGAAAAGCTACTTTCCCTCTGTCCCCTTTTAGATGATCATTTTATGCTTTTGACTTTAAAAGCATAAGTAAAACCTTTGATTCCAGGCTTACCAGAAGTGGTCCATATTGAAAGACTTACGCCTGAGGCGTTTCAGATGCTAAAGGACACGAGCAACTTGCTTCATATGAAGCAGTGTTGAAAACGTGAGCATTTCAGTCAGAAAATGTTGAATGTGAATATTTCATTTGCCACCTGAAGAGCGTCTTGTTATGTCAAGAGGCAAGTCCTTTTTCCATATGGACTGTTCACCATGTCCACACACCCCTAATACCACTTATTGATAAGTCTGGAATCAAGAGTGCCAACTTGGACATTGTTGAAATTCTCCAGGGCAGTTGGCAGGTTTTAAAGTACAAAGAACCGACAGGGCCACTTATGTTTTTCAAACCATTTATTCAAACAGGTTCAGCAGGCTAGAATAAGGGGGAGGGGCATAAATGGAAGGTCAAGGGTAATGGTCCGGCAGTGATTGAGTCAGTGGGAGGTCTGTTTACTTAGTTGAGGTAGTTGGCGTTTCTGGCTTAGGGGGTTGGATATTGGGACTAGTGAGGGAAAGAGGATATGGATGAGAGAAAGGCACGTGGTGGAAACAGCAGTTGCTGGTAGAGGCTATCGGAAGTGCCAAGGAAATTTAGTGAAGTAAGGTGGGTATAGAGGAAAAGGAAACTGAGGAAGAGCTGTGGCTGCTGGCTTTGCAGTGGTAGTCGGTGCAGCAGTTGTGGTTGGAAGAGGGGGAGGAAAGTAAGGATAAAAAGGGGGGAAAAGGGGGTATTGCGGAAAGTGAGGCATTTTAGGTGTCTTTGTGGTTGATGCAGCAGCAGTTGTCGTTGGAGCAGTAGCAGCTGTGGTTGCAGGAGGGGGAGTAAAGTAAGGATAAAAAGGGGGGAAAAAGGGGTATTGCGGAAAGTGAGGCATTTTAGGTGTCTTTGTGGTTGATGCAGCAGCAGTTGTCGTTGGAGCAGTAGCAGCTGTGGTTGCAGGAGGGGGAGTAAAGTAAGGATAAAAAGGGGGGAAAAGGGGGTATTGCGGAAAGTGAGGCATTTTAGGTGTCTTTGTGGTTGACGCAGCAGCAGTCGTCGTGGAGCAGCAGCAGTTGTCGTTGGAGCAGCAGCAGTTGTCGTTGGAGCAGCAGCAGTTGTCGTTGGAGCAGCAGCAGTTGTCGTTGGAGGAGGGGGAGTAAAGTAAGGATAATAAGGGGGGAAAAGGGGGTATTGCGGAAAGTGAGGCATTTCTGGTGTCTTTGTGGTTGACGCAGCAGCAGTTGTCGTTGGAGCAGCAGCAGTTGTCGTTGGAGGAGGGGGAGTAAAGTAAGGATAATAAGGGGGAAAAGGGGGGTATTGCGGAAAGTGAGGCATTTCTGGTGTCTTTGTTGTTGGCGCAGTAGTTCTGACTGGCACAGTAGTTGTGGTTGGCGCAGCAGTTGTGGTTTTGGGACACCTGAGTAACACTGGAACTCCCTGCCAACGCATTGGGAGCACATAACTTCCACCCTTGGGAGAAAAAAAGATATATATAAAGATTGAAATTCAGAACAAGGAGTTACAAACTAAAGGTTGCACTGAGATAGCAACTAAATTTTTTTAGTCTACAGATTTGCCTGAATATCAGAATATTGTGAAGTACTAATTTCCATTAAACATATCTAAATGCCTGTTTTTGTCCAATCCAAAAGGCCAATTTATATAGTATACTATAAATTAAGAAAGTAGAAAATCCTCATATTTGAGAAGCTGGAACCTCTAATAGGGTATTTAACATTTGCTTGATTAACTTAATCATTAAGTCAGTTATCAAGTTACCTGCTGATTTCTACAAGTTTTAGCTCTTTGTTTCACCACAGGAATTTTTTTATTTTTTTTTATTTATTTAATTGCCAGGATTATCCACCAATTGTCAACTCTTCCCACTATTATGGAGCAGCAGCATCTTGCACTTCAGTAAACTGTACCTCTTGAACCATGTTGCAGCCATCATAGGGAACCAACATAACAAGTGCAAGGGAGTTTCTCTGTATGTTGTAGCCACAGGTGGAAGGGACCTGGGACAGAGGCATTGGAGGTGCATTTCCTGTAGGGGGGGACAAATCAATTCATGTGACTGCAATCATTGGTGGGAATACCTACATTCGTTCAGTATAGTATAGTGAGCCAACTTTATTAAAAACTACCTTGTTCCACTACAAACTGTGAAGCTCCCGGTCCCACTGCTCTGAACTTCAAATGGTCCCCACCACACTGCAGAGAAGATGCCATGCGCCTCCATGATGCTTCCCTAGAATCCATATCTTGCCTTCGTCCTCTTGACCAACCTGACGGTGAACATTAAAAATGAGTACTAATTACAGCGCATTGTAATTAGTTTAATATAACATGGCTCATTAAAAAAAAAAAAGATTTCTTTTATATTCAGTTATATAGAAATTTAACTTAACCCCTGCAATTCAGTGTCTGCTCTAACACCCCTTTAGGAGTAAGAGTTCAGATATTAAAGAAAGTTTTTGAGTAGCATGCTGTTTTTGCATGCAGTACATCAAATCAGCAGATACCTATTTACCTGTGCCATCTGATTGATCCGACTCAACATGCAGCAATTCATCCTTTCCTGTGGCAGCGGCAGAGGTGGACCCTGACCGGGAGTTAAGCTCTTTTCCATTGAAGAGAATGCTTCCTGTCCTTATGTCCGTCACTGTAGCCGCAACAACTACCTTGCCCTGCTTAACTCTTTTGCTCAGCCCTCGCAAGCTAAAGCAAGTTAAACTCGGGGCCAAAGCGCACAGGACCAATAGGACTGCCACATTTTGACGTGACCGGTGTCCCCTTCCATTTTCACCTGCCATACTGAAGATGACCGCCCAGAGCAGACGGAGAGCACTTTACTAAGAAGCAGAACAAGTGAATCACAGCTTTTAATACTGGGCACATATTGGCACCAGGTAATCAACCAGTCAGATGCAACTTCAGCTACAGCTTGCACCTGTGTTCATTTAGCTCGCAACAGGTGAGCTCGTTAGAAGGATTTGATGTCTATTTTGTTGTCTCAGGTGAATAAAGTCAGCTCATATGACATGAAATAGGAGATGTCATTTGTTTTGTAGGTGCGTTTGCAGTCGGGTTACATTTCAGTTTTTTGTAACACACTACACACAAATCCATAATCTTTATATTATGAGCTTTTTCCTTAATGATTACTAATAATACAGTAGATGAAACTGCAATGATCCTGTGTAACCAGCAAATATAAAAATAATTTTGAAAAAAGAATATTAATTCAATTCAATTTTATTTACATAGCGCCAATTCGTAACAGAAGATATCTCATTGCACTTTTCCTATAGAGCAGGTCTAGACGGTACTCTTTATAATATTATTTACAGAGACCCAACAAATCCCACCGTGAGCAAGCACTTGGCGACAGTGGCAAGAAAAAACCTCATTTAAGAGGCAGAAACCTCGGGCAGAACCAGACTCAATGGTGGGCGGCCATCCGCCGCTGCCGCGTTGGGTTGAGAGAGAGAGAGAGAGAGAGAGAGAGAGAGAAGGGGGGTGGGGGAGAGGGAAGCACAATGCAAATTCCACCTAGAATTTTAAAGCAGTAATAATGTAATGGTAGTGGTAATATTAATATTAATAAAGTCATAATAATAGGATTGATACCCCTAGGAATAATAATGACAATAATAGTAACAAGGCCAATAACAACGACTGTAGTAGCAGATGTCGAGCAGGAACACGGGGGCAGCAGGTGGCCCACAACCAAAGATCAAGTCTCTGCAGCTCCGGAGGTAGAAATACCTGCTGAAAACGACAAGGAGAGAGGAGAGAGACGAGAAAGCACAAAACTACCGGAGAGAGAAAATGTCGAGTTAGTAACATGCAGTAAAGGGATAAAAATGCATACAGACGGAGAGGGAGAGGAGGAGAGAGGAGCTCAGTGCATCATGGGAAGTCTCCCGGCAGTCTAGGCCTATAACTAAGCATAACTAAGGGATGGTTCAGGACTCACCCAAGCCAGCCCTAACTATAAGCTTTATCAAAGAGGAAAGTCTTAAGCCTACTCTTAAACGTGGAGATGGTGTCTGCCTCCCGAACCCAAACTGGGACCTGATTCCACAGGAGAGGAGCTTGATAACTGAAGGCTCTGGCTCCTGTTCTACTTTTGGAGACTCTAGGAACCACAAGTAACCCTGCATCCTGGGAGCGCGCAGTGTTCTAGTGGGGTAATAAGGTACTATGAGCTCTTTAAGATACGATGGTGCCCGACCATTAAGAGCTTTGTAGGTGAGGAGAAGGATTTTAAATTCTAAATTAACATTAAAGATGGCTCCGTTCTATTCAAGTGTCCCAGTAAGTCATGACAGAGTGACATCGAGCTGTCATGCACAATACCCAGAAACTGAAGCAGCTAAATGAAATCCAGCCATCATTCATTTTATTAATGACACCTGTGATTTTCCTACTGTGTCAAAATGTGTACTGCGAAAAAGACCTATGCATCATATTTTACTTAGTAGTAAAGTAATAAGTAATAGTCACAGGCTGTCAAATAAATGTAGTGGAGTAAACAATATTTCACTCTGAAATGTAGTCAAGTGGAAGTATAAAATAGCAGAAAATTTAAAGTACCTCAAAACTGTACTTAAGTAAATGTAATACTTTAATACTTAAATGTATTATTTACTTTCCACCACTGTGATTTTACTGGATAGACCTCTGACAAAACTGTACTTTAATACGCCACTAGAGTGAAGTGAAAAACAAAAAGATGTTGTGCCTGCGCTACACAGAGGCCTACACTTTCTGCTGCATTTAAGTTCTCTCAACTATTATTTCAGAATCAGAATCCACTTTATTGGCTCAGCATTCTGAAGCATGCAAGGATTTTGACTCTTTGGTTTCCAGTAGCTCTCAGTGTCCTTACACACAGTGAACAGTAAATGGACAATAACAATAATTATCTAAATACAGGTCAGATTTTTACTGTTAACTGTGTGTATACATTTACAAACAAGGCAGGTAATAGTGCAATTAACTAAATAAATACATAATAATGTATTTTCTTTTGCGGCTAATATAAACAACCCCCTGCCTCTCTCCATCCCTCCAAAAAAGTGCTCTTTGTTACACTAAGAGCTCTTGAGTGGAAATCAGAAGTCGGAGCTTTTAGACGAGTCTTTGAATGCAGCATTAGCTCCAGTCTGGGCAGTGGGACGGGCTTCCGGCAGGATGTCGTCATAAACATGGCGTGGAGAGGATGTGTAATGAAATGGGCCAAAACAGAGTTCAACAGATCCACCAACACTACTTCACGAAGCTCCAGGTGAGCAAATATAAAGCTGTTCAGGTCGCGGGGTCTGTCTAAACAAGAATAACACTGACAGGACGTGTGTGTGTGTGTGTGTGTGTGTGTCTCGAGCAGCAGTGTGTGATTACCTAACTGTTCCGACTGTCATTGTAAAGAGACCCATGGTGCTGAAGACGGCTATACATTTCATTTGTTTACAGTAAAAATCTGCAGTTGTGTTATCTGTCTTTTTCGGGTTTTAATGAGCGGAGTTGTTCAAGCAGCATAATTAATATCCCGCTTTTCCTACGGCATATTCTTTACCATTAAACATTAAATCAATGTTCTAATAAAAAGTTATGGTTCAAACCAGTAGGGTAGTAGTCAGTGTGAAGTTAGGTCCTGAGCCTGCATGTTACTCACCTTAGCTCACAATAACATTAAATTATTAGGAAAAACATAATGGTGTTGGTCATAGTAACAGTAGCATTGTACAATATAATAAAAACATATTGAAACAATCGACTAGTCCATCAACAGTAAATTAATCGGCAACTATTTTGATAACCGTTTGGTTAATCGTGTAAGTCTTATGTGATAGTAAATTAAATATGTTTGGGTCTTAGACTGTAAGTAAGTAATTTTTTTCTTGCAAAAATACCAAATATTAATTTCTTAGTTAGGATTTGATGCTTTTCTTTGTCTTGTGAAAAATCGTGAAAAAGGAAATTGTGACCTGCCTTTTTCAAAGATCAAACAATTAATCAATATTAAAAATAATCATCAGTTGTAGCCCTACAATGAAACATTATACAACAACAAATGATCATTGAGTTGAATCAACAGCTCAAGAAAACATGAACATTACAAGCTTTAGTTTTCACTGCAGGGCTGTTATATAGCTTGGCCATATATCATACAGGTGTTCGTGTTATTCTGTGTATTTACCAAAGCTGTCAAACTGGGTTTTAACATTTCGTGTTTCAGCAGACTGAACCGCTGCAACCAACAGAGGTGCGGTTTCCATCGGGAAGCCAAAAGGCCGAATACAAAGAAAGGAAATGTCACCCAAGAAACGACCTCCGAGGCTGGTGCACCAGGTCCCCCACCTCCTCCCAAAGCCCCCAAGCCGACACTTTTCAAACCGCTGATGTTCACAGTAGGGGTAGGTCCATCTATTTTTCTACTAGAATGAGACAAAAGATGCATGCAGTACTGAGGTTTGAGACAGTATGATGGCGTTGGTTGCTCTCTGGCTGACTCCATGTCAGTTTACAGGCTGCTCCTTTGGTGCGGCGGCCATTCTGCAATATGAGACCCTGAAGTCAAGAGTTCAGACTGTAAAAGATGAAGATGAAAAACTGTTACAGGTGAGGTTTTAATGATGCAAACTGCTGGCTCTCTCCTCCCCTGCCATCAGCTTGTATAACCAATATAACTAATAGGCTGCTTACAGTGATTCACTGAACCTCTCATATATTACCAGGGCTCCCAGGACATGGCGTACTGGCATGACTGGTGGAACCAGCTGTCAGGCTTCCAGCGACAGCTCATCTTCCTGATGTCCATGGTGGATGACTACTGGAGCAGCCTCACAGAGGGACAGAGGACTGTCACTGGTAACTTATTTTGCAAACGCAGACTCATTTTGTCGCCGTGTTTCTTCAAATTGAATGGCTAGCATCAACATCTTAACAAGTGTTTAATATGATCCCACATTTCTTCATAGTCAGGAGCTTTCCTTATTACTGTTTTCCAGGTATCATTGCAGTAAATGCTGTAGTCCTGTGTTGCTGGCGGATCCCTTCAATGCAAAGAAGCATGATTAAGTACTTCACGTCCAACCCAGCCTCCAGTGAGTATACCTCTTCTAACAGTTTTTATGAAAATGAAAGTGCAGGGACAATAACGGCAATCATTTTCAATCATTGTAAAATGTGCAGTTGGATCCACTGGCCATGATCAAGTTCTCGTCTATAATTTCCAGGCGCATGTTTAATTTTCTGTCCACTTTTCTCTCTTCCACCAGAAACGCGGTGCCTTCCCATGGTCCTGTCCTCCTTCAGCCACTACTCCATTATCCACATGGTGGCCAACATGTATGTCCTGTGGACATTCTCCTCAGGAATTGTCTCTCTCTTAGGGAAGGAGCAGTTTCTTGCAGTCTACCTGTCTGCCGGTGAGTCAAATAAAGAATAGGACTGGGGTCTGATAACATTTAATTAAATATCAGTCCAGTATTGAAACAGCATTGAATCTATCAGTCCCCTTTAATCTCTTACATAACTAACTTAAATAACTTAATCTTTAAGACATATAATTAAATGACTGACATTTTAGAAAACTAAAATGGTATGCTGTACAGATTACATATTTGCTATTTAGCAAAATTACTTCCTGAATTTCTAACCCATTAGACTTAGAGCTTAAAGTTACAGAACTGTCAACTTTTTAACAAATTTGTGTATTTTAACAGTTTGAACCAGCTGGTAAAATATATAGACATTATGACTAAGAAAATGGGAAATGAAAGTAAAAAAGGATTAATTCAATTTTTTGGGGGGAAGAAAGAGTGATATCTTAATTATAATGTGTATTTTCAGGTGTGATTTCCACGATGGTTAGCTACATGTGTAAAACAGCCACTGGACGTCTCCATCCATCATTAGGAGCAGTAAGATATTTGCTAAAATCTTCAAACAGCATAACACAAAAGAAGTACAATAATCCTAATCTTTTGACCTGTTTGATCCATAGTCAGGTGCCGTCATGGCAGTACTGGCCGCAGTCTGTGCAAAGGTACCAGAGGCCAAACTAGGCATAATCTTTCTCCCCATGGTCACTTTCACAGCAGGAAATGTAAGTGACGCACTGTGTGTGTGTGTGTGTGTGTGTGTGTGTGTGTGTGTGTGTGTTTGTCTTTGCACTCCCAGCCTTGGGTGGGCACTATGTATGGTTTGAAAAACGTTTTCTTGTTATGTAGGTACACACCTCTGAAGTGTAATGTGAATCAAAATAGTTTGGTAATTGAAACATTTCATAGGGTGTTGACATTCCCATGTTGTTTTCACTGCAGGAAAGAGATGTGAATCTGTGCATGAACAAAACAGACAAAGTCCAGTGTGTGTGAGTGAATGTGTAAGTATGCATGTCTGAATGCATGATAGAAAGACAGTTGTATTTGATGTAGTGCAGTGCATTGTGTGTAACTTCAGGTTCCTGTCATTGGTCTGTCTCAGGCTCTGAAAGCGCTTGTTGCCATAGATACAGCAGGGCTTATACTGGGATGGCGGCTGTTTGACCATGCAGCTCATCTTGGCGGAGCCCTCTTTGGAGTGTGAGTCCTTTTACATTGAAAAGAGTAATCAAATGTATTTTTGCTTTCATAAAAACAACAAAGATTCAAACACTCTACACATAATGTATAAATGATGGGTCGTGGCCAATAATACAAAAGTGTTTTATTTTGGAGAAGAATGTCTTTAAGTCTCACTTTTATCCTTAAAATACATCCGATGCATTTAAGAAACAAAAGGTTTGGGGTTAGGCCCAAATTGTGAGAAATGCAATGAAAGAGTATGTCAGTTGGTGCTGAGACTAACTGCCCCCTCTCAGTGTCACAACAGCACTTCTTTCCAAACAACAATCAGAGGAAACCAAATAACGCAATGTAAAGAAACCTATTTGGAAGATTGGAAAGAAGAAACTAAAAGCCAAAGGAGATCAGAAAGTTATCTGGCCCTAAAAAGAGATTATGGATTGGCAGAATCTCTATCTACTGTCAGAGATAGAAAGCAGAGACAGATCCTAACCAAGTACAGGCTCAGTGACCACAAACTAGCAATCGAAAACGGAAGACACAAAAAAATCATGGCAGCCAAAGGAAAACAGAACATGTGGCCACTGTTCGACAGGTGAGGCTGAGACAGAGATACACTTCCTTCTACAATGTACAGCATTCGATGAAATAAGGAACAAATACTTTAACAAGTTCAACTCTGTAATCTCAGATTTCAAAGAGCTAAATGAGCTCTCAAAATTGAAAATAGTCCTCGGAGGAGACAGGGCAGATCTTGCTGCCCAATATGTATCAACATGCCACAACCTGAGGGACAGTGAGTGACCTAGACACACACACATGCGCACACACACACACACACACATACACACACACACACACATTCATAAAAAAAATAAAATAATGTTGCAATGTTTATGTAGTTTTCACTTATTTGTATTAACTGCAAATCTACAACTTTTTTATTATCATCATCGTTATTATTATTATCTTACCTATCTGTATATATTTTAATAGCACGTCTTCTGTTTATGTATATGTGGGTTTTTTTTATTTCACACATGCTTTGGCAATGTTAATGTCTGTTTCGCATGCCGATAAAGCCCCATTGAATTTAATTGAACAGAGTAAAAGGTCTTGTAGCTGAGTTTCATAGCTCATTCTTGACCTTGGCACAGCAAGTGAGAAAACAATCTCACCACAAGGTCCATTTAGTAGGTGTCCTGGAGCTTTCGATCATATCACATGATCTTCATCAGCAGATGGAGTTATAAGATGAGGGTCATATTCATCATAAGTCCTATAAGAAAAAAAAACTAAAATTCCATGACAACTTGGGCAAACTCCATCTGCTGATGAAGACCAGGTGATATGATCGAAAGCTCCAGAACTGCTACTAAATGGACCTTGTGGTGAGATTTTTCTACTCAGCAGTGTTCTTGTAGTTTGACATAAATCATTTTAACTTAAGGTCCACTTACTAGCTTTTTCAGGGTCTTTCAAACACATCTTACTGTCTTTATCAACAGATGTACAGTAGATGGCTCAGTTGTCATCAAGTGAACCAAGTATGGAATTTCGGTCTTGTGAGAACAGCTGATGAAGACACTCACAATTATGACACAATTACTGTAAAAATAAGTATATAGTGTAATAGTACATTGTTGCTAAGTTTTTCACAATATTTATTATTGGATGTTTTTACACATATTGTTGTAGGTAGTATCCTGTCCTGCAGTCACTACATTTTAACCATTTTGACTTGTCCTACAGATGGTATGTAGCATATGGTCACAAACTGATTTGGAGGAAGAGGGAGCCTCTTGTGAAGCTGTGGCACGACATGCGTTCTCCAGGTGCTGGTGGATCCAGGCCTGGAGGTGGGCCTGGGGTCAGTGGTGGTGGTGGTGGAGGACCTGGACCACAATGAGACTCTGCAAGGTCTCTCGGATCCTTTTTCAAAGAACTGGAGTCCAGAGTTACCTTGGAATATGCAAGGGCACTTTTATCCACCAAGAGGGAGTTTGTATGTTATTGTTTATCAATAAATATAGTTTTTCATTCGAGGGAGGAAGAGAGCATGAGCTGATTTAATGGTATGCAAAGAGACCTGAAATTTGAAAATCAGGTCAGACCTCACACCTGGTGTTGCAATCCAGATGTTTACTGTGTAGACTGATAGCATCTGCTGCCCTACAAGTAACACATTCAAGCTACAAAATGAAAACATCATCACTATCCTACCTCTTAATAATCTGAAGATGTTTAACCTTCAGCCATCATGTCAGCTTTTTCCTGTTCATATTATTATTATTACTATTACTATTATTATTATTGAAAGCAATTGTATAAGCCTGGACAGAAACAGCTGATACAATGATGAAATCATTTGCTGAATTCAATGTAAAGTACAGTCCTGTGGGCTGGTCTTATGTTGCTATTAAAACTGGAGTTTCAACAATTCTACAGAGTTAATTCTACATTTATATTTTTATTTAATGAAAGGGGGAATCAGTCCTCATTTAAACTTTACCTCATCATTTTTGACAAGTGGGAACTCCTTTTAAAAAAAAAAAAAAAAAAAAAAAGGTGCCAAAAACATTGCAGAGGACAGACCATGGTCCATTCTGGCTTGACAATATTTGAGACAGGATAGACTCACCCTGAAGGGATGCTTACTTCTGTGTAGGGTAACCTCAACCCAAAGGAACATAGGCTTAAAATAAAAGCTGTGAAAGAGCGACGCTGTTTGTCAGAAATAAAATGCATCAATATGTCAGTAATTTTGCTTGGAAGCCCCGAAAACTAAAGCAGGCTTTTGCAAAAAATTTGGAACAAGGACACCACCCACTCCTGGATTTGGCACCATCACTTGATTCTTCGATCATTCAGTACATCTCAGGAGCTTGACCTCTGTTCACCTGTTTCAAGACTTTACTCTCATTAACGGATAACACAAGTATGAATTCATTCACAAATTATGTCCAGAGAAAAAATGTTGGCTTTATTTAACTGAATCACATGATTGTACATAGAGATTATGTTAAAATGTACATAATACTTGCAATAATTCTATTTTATTCTCTGATTCACACTTTGGTAGGGATTCTTTTTTTGGCAAAAAAATTACGGAAGAATACGTATATCTAACATTTATTTTTGTAGAGACTGTACACAAGCTCACCAGAAAAGTAACACAGTCCATAAACAATTAGAAATGTAGTGAAAACAAAACTTGAAAGAGACAGCATCAGGGCTGTAAATCATGGTTACAAACAAGGCACTGTCAAAGCAGAACAAAGACTGACACCTGCTGGCTACAAAATAACTGCACTATAATCCACAGAGAAGTACATGCTGAAGGAAAGGCAGCTTTGGCAACAATATAGAGATTACCTTATCAAATATGGACGTTTCATCAGACTGAGCCATGTGTAGAAAGTTCTTCAACAATCCTTGCTGTTGTCCAAAGGAAGAAAGTGCATCATAGTCCTGCTGATGCCACGGTGAAACTGTTCAGTATCATGAAATAAAAAAGGTAAAACACTGAGCAAGTAAACACAAACAAGCTAAATATTCTTATGAAAACCTTTTAATGCTGAAACACTGCCACATCACTACTGTTGTTTTGCAATAATTTTGCTAAAGATTTTCTCCATGAAATGTGAAACTGAGCTTTCTACACATGTAGGGATTGACAGCGTTAAAAATTAAATACATGTCTTACATGTCTTAGGCCATAAAACGTTTGCTTGCATTCATGTTTCTGAATGACATGATGGTTTCCAGCCACAGATCACATGAACATGAGAATATCAGCTGTAAACCAGATGTTCAACCTAATCCTGAGCCTACACAGGTGATGTCTTATTAATTAAACATAGACTTACCAGACTGCTACTTGAGTCTGTCTCCTTTCAATCCAAAACTGCCAGCGATGTGGCAGTTCCTCAGCCTCTACTCTTGTGGTTGGCATAGCTGGGGAAGCCAAACTGGGAGACCATCAGGTTGGAGAAGCAGAGTGGCATGAAGCCATAGATCTCTGTCAGCTTGTTCAGACAGTAGGATCTCTGAAGAAGGTGTTCAGGACGATGCCACATACCCTGGTACCCACTGCTGGCATCCTTTTCCAGGTTGCGTAGGTCCACAGGTTTGACAAAAACCCCAGAGGGTTTGTTAATGCTGCCTATAGACATTGAGCGTTTCCTCATATACAGCGCTACAGCAAAGTTCATGGCAATATCGTCACAATTCTGTGTTTCATCCACCAGCACATGCACTGCTTGAGGTTGGTCCTGGAAGAGCTGCAGGTAGCGGCGGTGGAAGAAGGCAGCACCAATTAACACCATGGAGTATCTGCAGTGAGTGGATCAAGATAAAAGTATTTAAAAAAAAATTAAAAAAATACGCCCAACAGGATGCTTTTTATGTGGAGCTTTACAAAATTGTGAGAAAAGAGAAGCACAACTTACTTGTCCCCTCCAGCTGTTTCTGGGTCCTGCAGTTCAAAGCTGCCATAACTGTACACTCCTGCTGGTGTTGAGACATGTTTCCGTGGGACGAATCCAACAATCTGGTCTGGAAATTGCTGTGGAACCACAGATAAAACAGCTTATGCTGTACCTGCTTATGTGAATCACATTGTGTATGGTGCAGTTAAATGCTGATGCATTTTTATTTACATAATCAATTGTCAAGTTAAACCGAAATGTAATTTAGATACAGAATGTTAATCACTCTCATCTACATGCATCCCTGAAGCTTATTACCTTCCAGACAGAGAAGGCAAAACTGATGTCAGGAACACTGACCAGTGTGTCATCATCCAGCATCAGCACAGCTAAGGATCAAAGCAAAAATCTAACAAAAGCCACTTAAAAAAATGTTGAAACAGACATACAATATGCAAGCTGAAAGATATACTGACCCTCAGTACCAATCTCAGGGAATGGTTGTAGTCTGTTGCGCATTCGATTGCTAGTCTGCTCCTTGAAGGCCACAGGGACCGGATGAGGCCCCAAAGAGTTCCATAACTTCAGGGGTGTCTGCTCCCCAACGTTGTTCCAGACTATGATAATCCGCTCAAGATGAGGCACTGCCTGGTAATGGTTTAGGAGTTTGAGCAAAATGTCTGTGCGATTGTAAGTTTGGATGATGATGGTAAACCTCTGCTCCTCCTCTGTGCTGTCACCATGGCGACCCTGTGCAGGGTTCTCCTTTTGAGATGTTGCCCTGCGTAGCACTCCCAGGACACCAACTCCTCCTTGGTCCTCAGCAGGGGGCAGCAGAGCTGTCAAGGCTGCACCCACCAGGAGTAGCAGCAGGATTGGCCAAACGAAATAGGTTCGCCGGAACCCCATGCAGCAACGGGGGACCCTGCATCATGGAAGGTACACAGATATGCAGGACATCCCATTACAATGTGCTGTAGGTTTTGTCCCTCCCAGTTGAGATATCCCAGAACACCATTAATAGACTCCACTTAGGCTAGATTAAACAATGCTATTAGACAAAGAAGCATGGCTTTACACTCAACTGTAACTTATTTTTATGGAAACACTTTCACTGGTTTCATCCTAAGGATTACATGTCCACGTGAGGCTTTCTGAACACACTGGC
The DNA here is from genome assembly GCF_020085105.1 of Siniperca chuatsi. Lineage (NCBI taxonomy): Eukaryota > Metazoa > Chordata > Actinopteri > Centrarchiformes > Sinipercidae > Siniperca > Siniperca chuatsi. The sequence goes on along the minus strand of NC_058054.1, from coordinate 15,698,092 downwards.
TCTATCAGAAAATAATAAAATGACATAGCCTTGTACAGATAAACAGTGCTGAAAGTAAGATGAAAACTGTTTCTGATTGCAGGGCGTCAACAGCTGGAGACGGCATAAAAAAGCAGTAGGTTTATTTTCTTAACAAAGTGAGACCTAGGACCGTTTTTCTTGAGGGGTCAGAATCCCAAGCTAACGTTACACCCCTGCACATACTGAGTTTGTTCTGTATGAAAATCAAATTAAATGTTAGCTTACGCAAATACTGCCTTGCTGTCTTAGTTATACACGTGTAATGTTATATAACGTATCTAGCTATGTTTTATTTTATATCTTTAAATATAACTTACATAACGCCATACATTGAGTTTACCGAACTGCCATATGCTAGAGCTAGTTATTTGCATTTAGCACAGTAAAAGTCACGTATTACTTCTTGCCATTACTCAAAACTCACCTCATTTTGTTGGCACTGTCAACAAACCTCTTGCTTTACATTGCCGCCATGTTGGCTGGCTCTAACCAAAGAGCCTGAAGGGCAAAGAGCTCTGACAAGCTAACATTAGCTGTAACTTTGTATGAGGGGATGTCACAGCTCAAAATTGAACGGCTACTACTTGACAAATGCGATTTATTTGAGTCAGTGTGTTTACTTATCTACGTTACAGTGTCAGTAACAGTACATCAGTTTTAACTCACTTTAGCATTTTTCGTAGCCGTTGGAAACCGACGCCATCTTTGTTGGGGTAAACATACGGATTGCCCATAGGCATGAATGTCATGTTATTTAATTTTCCGTTGGAGGCATACCTCCACCCACACCAGAAATGCTAACGCCGTCGGACTGGAGGGAAGCGAAAACATACTTCCATAACAACTTCACCATCAAAACCTGAAACTAAAAAGTCCATACTGCTTACAGCAAAGCTCAGATACGTGTCGTTAGTGGTGCAGTGATGTAATTCTTTGTGACGGGAATGTAACGTTACTGTTAACATTAAGTACTTTGGAAAGTTGTAGGTAGTCGTATAGCAGATTTGTAATTACGGGCTAGTAGATCAATAAGACAGGAACAGTTATGCTTCTTTGTAATTCAGGTTTCTCAGCACTGCCCAGAGGAACATGTCTTTCGCACCAGTGCTGAGTTGTCCTACAGTCCCACTTTCCAATGGCCTGCAGATTCCAATATTTGGATTAGGTGCGTTTTGCTTTGGTAAATCCTGGACGTGTCTCATGACACTAATGCAAATAGAAAACACAAAAATGCACACACATTGTATGACGTTTTACATTTATTTTTATTTATTTTACATCAAAGTTTTTTTTAAATAGGCCATTCTGAAGAGGAAACCCTAATGGAAAAGATGATTATATGATTATATTAGTGCCCGTTGATAACTCATAAACAGTTACACACAAACTGTTCATGATTGCAAATTTTGCTAGTGTTTTCAAAAAAAGTTAAATCTGCTGTGGCAGTAAGGTATTAAAAGCTCATTCCTCACTTTTCTTTCTGGAAAATTCTTTTCCCATGTTCTGAATAGACGGTACAATGCTTTGGCAATGCTGCTTCTGAATATGCCCCAAAAAAAACAACAACATTGACTTGTACTTAACTGACATTGCTTTTGACTGTGTATATTTTGTCTAATATTTTGTCTCTATAACAGGCACATCACATGATGGCGGATACTCTCATGATGCCATTGTGTATGCACTCACTGAGTGTGGCGTGCGCCACATTGACACAGCAAAGCGCTACGGCTGTGAGGAGAAACTGGGTAAAGCTATCAGAGAAAGTGGGATGCCACGAAGTGATCTATGGCTCACCAATAAACTGTGGCCAGGGGACTACGGATACAAAGCTGCAAAGAAGGCCTGCCTTGACTCCTGCTCACAGATGGGGGTGGAATATTTTGGTATGGGTTGTGATTGATAAAGACATGTTAAACAGAAACAGTCTTCTGTGTTATCATTGCAGTACCACCCATCTTCTTTCTTAACATGTGATGGTAGATGTACCAACTTTCTCTAATAATGGTTATTTGCTTCTTTATTATCATAGCAGTCTTCATTCCCCAGCAGTGTAAGCAGTTTGTTGTCTTCCTGTCTTTTGTAGTCTTTCATTAAATCATCACCTGCCCCCTTTTTCAGATCTGTACCTGATGCACTGGCCAGAGTCATTGCAACCTGGTTGCTCCAACAGGAATATGAGAGCTGAGACCTGGAGAGCTTTGGAGGAACTTTATAAAGAAGGTATAGAACATTGAAGATCATGAGTGGAGTATTTCATAGAGCATAAGTATCTCTGTTTGTCGCTATAGGGGTGTGCCGTGCTATTGGAGTAAGCAACTTTCTGGTCCACCACCTGGAACAGTTAAAGGAGGACTGTAGTGTCGTGCCACATGTTAACCAGGTAGGGGTTTGTTTTTCTTCAGAAAACCCTCAATTAGATTAAATGTGTTTATTTTGCTAAAAAAGCCCTTGGGGGTATTCAGACCAGGTTTGGGAACGAATTGGCTTGTTGCAGAGATGATATGACATATGTAAGAAGAGAAAGAAATATGTTCAGTCCGAATACTCTTTTAGTTGTGGTGGTGAGGGTGAAGTAGCGCCTTCATGAGGGTTCCCATATCCACACATGCAGTATTTGTAAGTAGCTTCCATCCATATAATTATATACTGCTACTCTAGCAGTAGAGAGAGAGATTATTCCCTTCCTCCCTGCCCCAGTAATGTTTGTACACTACCTGCCATTTTCACATAAAAAAGTAATTATTCAATAATAGAATGAGAAATGTGCTCACCAACATGACCTGGGATTAATTATGTAGTTATGTATTCCTTTCTGAGATGCTTCAAAACATGAATCTTTGGTGTGCTGTTCATCATAGTGTTGGAGTATACAAGTAATTGTTAAGCTGAAGTGCCTACATACAGTGACTTGCCTATGATGTATCTTAAAAATGATATGACCCATCAGGTGGAGTACCATCCTTTCCAGCAGCCCAATCACCTGATAGAGTACTGTCTTCAGGAGGGAATTGTGTTTGAAGGGTACAGTCCTCTGGCCAAGGGTCAAGTCCTCAGCGACCCAACTGTTCTCCAGATAGCAGAAAAGTACAGACGCACACCTGCTCAGATCTGCATCCGCTGGAGTATTCAGGTTGCCACATTGTTCAGATATTGCCTGCCCTAAGTTGAAATAGCCTAACGCATTATGTCTCTATGTGTACATTTTTTGTACCCACAATGCTATGTGTTTTCTCTACTCATCCTTAGAATGGAGTTGTCACAATACCAAAATCCATCAAAAAGAGGAGGATACAAGAAAACTGTCAAGTGAGTTGGAAATGTATTGCACAGTTAAGCAGGACACTGTAGAGTAGGCCTGAAATGAAACTGACAACCAATAGAAAACTGAGGAGGTTGTTGCTCTTTCCTTAGCTTAGTGTGGTTTAAGGTTCAAGACGGGTTTAAAACTGTGTTAAACAAAATCGTATGGACTCTTAAACCCCACTGCTGTGTCTTCAGAAGCTTTGGTTTAAGCCGCACCTGTAGTTTAGTCTAAACCCAGTTGCCTTGTTCTGCAGAAATCACCTAAATGCCACTAGAGTTTACCGTATCTGAGGGTAAACGTCAACCTGTTGCACACATGGTTTAACTGAGGTACTAAAGAGTTCTTTGTAGAGGGAGATTTCCACAGGTCAGATTAATTATTCATTTCTTAAAGTGCATGTTCCATGTATGTTATTATGAAGGCAACACAACCATAAGTGTGAAACTAATGTAACTAATGAGAAATTACATTGAAAAGGTGTCACATCTGCCTCAGTTCATTTTTGTTCATCTGACAACCTGAAGAGGTCAATTCATAATAACTATGTGTTATTATGTCCAGTGCTATCAGTTATAGAAATGTCACAGAAAAAAATCATAGATGTATTGTAATTTCCTCTGCAATTTTAATATAAGATAATATATTTTACAGGTTATTGATAATCCAGTAGATTGTAATGAGAGTATTAGTTTGGTAAAAGATTCTATGATATGATTTATATTTACATAAACGTATAGATAGATTAAAATTGTTTTTTGTGACAATTAGCGACAATAACCAATTCTCTCTCAGAAGAGCAGGCAGTGAGGCAGTCAGAAGCCAACTCTTTATAATCTCTTGACACAGCCATTCATTTTCTCATTTCACCCTGTTCCTCCCCTGTCTCTGCTGTCTCACACACACACACACACACACACACACACACACAGGTGTTTGGGTTCCAGCTGGAGGAGTCGGACATGGCCGCTTTGGGAAGATTGCATGATGAAAGACACGTGACTTGGGATCCAACAAACGTGGAGTAACGATATTTGAGAAAACTCCTGAGTGTTTGTCTTGGAACTAGTTTTGTCAGTAACTGTAGGCTGTATAACTAATCTTGAGAGTCTAATACGATTTTAATTAATTCTTTGTACATTAGCTTTGTGTGTCACACTTTGACTCTACTATAATGTGAAGCTCATTCATCTTAGCTACCTCTTCTGTAAACACACGTAGGAACAAAAAGTCTTTAAGTGCCTTACTTTATAGAAATATCTACTTTTTATTTAATGCAATAACAACTAGATGTTAATCATTTTTAAAAAGGTGCTATTGGCATGAAATTTTCACTAGATGTTGGTAACAACCCATGCAATCCACACATGCAAAGAAATCAAACCATAGATGTCCATAAATTATGTATAATGTTAAAAGACACAGGGAAAAAGCATTTAAGTACTGAAATTCATTTAATACTTCGTACAAAAGCCTTTGTTGGTACTGACTGCCTCAAGATGCCTCCTGTATGGAGAAACGAGTTGCATGCATTGCTGAAGTGTGATTGTGGCCCATTCTTCCACACAAACAGTCTTCAAATCTTGACGGTTCTGTGGGCCTCTTCTATAAACTCTGATCTTTAGTTCTTGCCATAGATTTTCATTTGATTCAAGTCAGGTGATTGGCTGGGCCATTCTAGCAGCTTTATTTTCTGTCTCTGAAACCAATTGAGAGTTCCTTGGCTGTGTGTTTGGGATAATTTTCTTGCTGAAATGCCCACCCTTGTTTCATCATCATCCTGGTAGATGGCAGCAGATTTTTAATCAAGAATGTCTCTGTACATTTTTCCATTCATCCTTATATGAAGTTTGCCAGTACCATAGGCTGAAAAACAGCCCCACACCATGATGTTTCCACCTCCAAACTTCACTGTTGGTATGGTGTTTTGGGGGTGATGTGCAGTGCCTTTTCTCCTCCAAACATGGTGTGTATTATGGCATCCAAAGAGTTCAATTTTGGTCTTATCTGACCAGACTATATTCTCCCAGTATGTCACAGGCTTATCCATATGTTGTGCAGCGAACTTTAGAGCTTCAACATGCTTTTTCTTCAGTAATGGAGTCTTGCGTGGTAAGCATGCATACAGGCCTGAAGCTGACCACAAGTGGTCCTTGGCTCTTGAACAACTCTTCTGATAATTCTTTTCACTCTTCTATCAGAAATCTTGCGAGGAGCACCTGGTTGTGGCCGGTTTATGGTGAAATGATGTTCTTTCCACTTCCGGATTATGGCCCCAACAGTGCTCACTGGAACATTCAGAAGTTTTGAAAACCTTCTGTAGTATGTTTTGCAACAATAAGGCTGCAAAGGTCTTGAGCACGCTCTTTGCTTTTACCCATCATGAGATGTTTCTTCTGTAACACCTTGGTGATGAGACACCTTTGTTTAGGCCATCAGTTGAGACTGAACCAGCTGATATTAATTTGCACTGACAAGGGGCAGGATTGCTTTCTAATTACTGATTGTCTTGGCTTTCCATGCCTTTTTGCACCTCCCTTTCTTCATGTTCTTCAATACTTTTTCCCTGTGTCATTTAACATTATAACACATAATTTATGGACATCTATGGTTTGGTTGGATTTCATGAGTTGTTACCAACATCTGGTGAAAATTTCATTTCAATAGCACCTTTAGAAATATATTTACTGAGAAAAATGGTGACGTGTTTTATACTTATTTTACCTGCTGTAGCAATGATCACAGCCAGAAACAAGTAGTTTGTCTAAAATACTTTATTTTTTTTATTTCAAATGTGTTAACATTGACAAATAAGCATCACAAATCTTCAGTACTTCTTGTGTGAAATCCTGATAATTATTTTGTTCAAAATAATGAAGTTAGAATATATTTATTATTAACAAAATCAATTTTAATAAATTTTTGACCAACTTACGGAAGAGTGTAGATTTCACCCCTATCTAGGGGTGAAAGTAAACCATCCAGGAAGAATGACTTGCCACGTTCAAATACAAGGTAGAGTTGGACATGGAGCTGACAAAATGCTGCACATGGAACTCCCTTAACAAGTCACTGGGTTACATTCCCTGAAGCTATTGTAATAAAAACCTTTAGTTTTAATGAAATTATTGATGTAAAACAAACGAACAATGCCCAGTTTGACCCACATAAGATTTTGATGACGATTTTGAGCCACTGAGTTACCTGCAAGCTATGAAAAAAAAATTCTGTCAACTATTTATGTAAAATAAACAAGCTCCATTTTGACAATAAAAACAACTCTGCACCATGAGATGGTTATGTGAGATTTTTTTAGTTTGCAAGTCAGCATGATGGTATTGAAAAAAAAACATCTGTAAAGTTCATAGTAGACAATTTTTTCCAGACCCAGAAAAACTTGTTCAGTGGAATCACCCCAATTCTTAACCATACTCCCCTGCGCTCCAGGTGAGCTCTTACTGCACAGGTTGTTCTGGATCTGACTGCTGTCAGGGGCTATATGCTTATGCAATAAGAACAGCACTCAAAAGTCAGTTGATGCTTATCAACTTAATGTAAATTTGCAGTGGGTGGGGCCTCACATGGAAAGGCTGTGAGGAAGAAGCTCCTGGCAGAATCACTTTATGAGGTTGTGCAGGTTTAGAGGGTATTCCTTTTTGCTTAAGATCACATTGTTACTCTTCTGAGAAACCATGTCTTCTGCACAAGGCTGGACTTGTCCCACAGTGAAACTTTCAAATGGGGTACAAATGCCAATACTTGGAATAGGTAAGTATCATTTTAATATTTTTTAAAATGTCTGAAACATTATCAGTATAGTACAAGCCTGTAAAGAGAAACATAACCAGCCAGATGTGTGTTCCATTGAAATAATACATACATGTCAACCCTCTCACAACTTTGCAGGATGCAGTAGGTGCAAAGCATAACATGGTCTACATTTTGTCTGTTTTCTCGCTCTAAAGGCACATCCCAAGTTGGAGGATTCTCTCAAGATGCTGTTCTGTATGCACTCCGTGATTGTGGCATACGCCTCATTGACACGTCAAAGTATAATGGCTTTGAGGTACACCTGTCTGAAGCTATCAGAGATAGTGGGGTACCCCGAAGTGACCTGTGGATCACCAATAAACTCTGGCCAGAGGACTATGGATATGAAACTGCCAAAAAGGCCTTTCAGAAATCCTGCTCCCAGATGGGGGTGGAATATCTTGGTAAGGAGTGCAGGGATGCATCCCCTTTTTACATTCAAAAAATGAAGTACCATATGAAGGACATTTTCGTATTACCATTATTACAATTATTTTTCTATTTATTTTCTGTTTATTTTTCCTAGCCTCATCCCTGATTATGAAATTGTCTGTCCATTTCAGACATCTACATGTTGCACTGGCCCGACTCGATGCACCCTGGTCGCTCCAACAGAGAACTGAGAGCTGAGGCCTGGAGAGCTTTGGAAGAACTTCATGAAGAGGGTGAAAATTAAATTACAACTTCATAATATATAGATTAGTAGTTGATTTATTTACCAGGGATGGTGCAAATGTCTGTTTTAATTGTATTGGGATAGAATGGTCATCTCAACCTGTGAAATTACTTGGTCACAAACCAAAATATGCAGTATACATATGTGTATCACATTTCATTCTCTTTTAAAACATCTCTCTCTGTGTTCCTACAGGGTTGTGTCGTACTATTGGGGTTAGCAACTTTATGATTCACCACCTGGAACAGTTAAAGCAGGACTGTACTGTGGTGCCACATGTTAATCAAGTAAGTATTTCACAAAGCAATAGCAGGGCAAAAATGTTTTTCTTTTGGAAAAAAAGCCCAGAGAGAGACATGACCCTTGTCTGTAAAGGGAGAATTGCATGTGAGAGAATTTAAGTCTCAACCAGAACATGCCAGCTGTTATATATATGTAAGCACCGTTATATAAACTAATATCATCCACCATTAGGTGGAGTACCATCCATTCCAGCAGCCCAATAAGCTAATCGAGTACTGCCGTCAGGAGGGCATTGCGTTTCAGGGGTACTGCCCTCTGGCCAAGGGTCAAGCCCTTAGCAACCCCACTATTATCCAGCTAGCACAGAAGTATGGACGTTCACCTGCTCAGATCTGCATCCGCTGGAGTATTCAGGTAATATAAATGAAAATGAATGGGAATTGTATTGGCAAGAAGAAAACAGTATCAGTTTATTGCAGTGTCAGACTAATATTTCAGTTTGCCATATCTACTCAGGTTTAGAGGCTGTTGCAGTGTTTCCACTCTACAATTATTATGAATATCAGTTAATAGGAGTCAAATTAAATATATTTGTACATGATACAGGCACAGCCTTAGTAAAAAAAAAAAAAAAAAAATGTTATTCCTGTCACCAGTGTCATTAATTCTTGTATTTCTCTTAGAATGGAGCCATTACAATACCAAAGTCAACCAAAAGGGAGCGTGTAGTAGAAAACTGTCAGGTGAGTTGTAAAAAAAGTTCTGAAATTGGAATTATTAATTACCTTTCCAACTTGTACTTATTATAATCAATATCGTACTGATGATTTTTCAGTTTTTAACACCACCTCTCCCCTTTCTTCCTCGTCTTCATACTCTTTTAGGTGTTTGATTTCCAGCTGAAGGAGGAAGACATGGAGGCTATAAACAATTTGCATGATGGGAGACATGTGTCCTGGGATCCAACAAATGTGGAGTAACACGAGGCATATTTGCTGCAGAAATAATTCACTAATGCCTGCATATTAATCACTCTTTTCTCACTGAAAGACAAAAGACAAAACATTACCTTTAGTTTTTACAATGTTTTCAGTATCTCTTACTAAAATGTTCATCATGATGAAGTTGTCATATATGGGGCACTCTGTTTGTCTGGCAGCTTTAAACAAAGAATGTATGGAGTTCCTCACTTTTATTTTGAAATAAAATAACTGTTACTCAAATGATCTGTGTGTGTTTCTGGGTGGGGCTGGAGATCAGATCAGGTCCAACGGGTGTTGTGATCTAATAAAGTGTGAGAGCAGTGCAAACTGAGGCCTACTTCAGACAAAAACCAAGTGTTTCAACAGTGTGAAAATAAAGCCTTAGAAGTTTCTTAAGAATGCACATAGCTGACCAGCAGCACAGTTTGATGTGGGAAGAAGGTCTCACCCTCAAGGTAAGGCGGGTCTCACCACACACATCTATATCTGTAATGTAGAATAGAACCTAATCAGCAGGTTTAGGAGACGCATGAATAACTGCCTCCTGTCAATTCATCACCAGCTCAGAAGTCTTTTACAATCTCAATAGCAAAACAAATTTATAAAGTGTTTCACTTAGCAAGCAATGAACACAGCAATAAAAGAATAAAAGTATTAAACAAACCACATACATTTTTTTTTTAATGGCAAAACCCATAAACAGAATAACAACTAGAATCAGATGAAATCAGGGAAGGCGGTGCGATAAAAGTACGTCTTAAGCTTAGATTTAAAAGAAGACATTGACCCAGCCTGTCGTATTGTATTGTTTGTAGCCGGTCTAGTTTTTCTATTTAGGCATGTAAAAAGGCTGTTACAGTAATCCAGGCATGCTGAGATAAAGGTAGTTTCTGTATCATTACAATTTTACATAGGTCGAATTCTGGCAATGTTCCTTAGTTGATAAAAGCATGTTTGTACAAATTTTGTAATGTGCTGCTCAAAGCTTAAATTACAGTCAAACAAGACGTCAAGATTTCTAGCAACATGCTTTGTGCGTTCAGACAGGTACCCAGCAGATGGCAGTATTTGAAAGTTTGTGTTGCTGGAGCCAATAATAATGATAATAATAATACACTTACCGGTTAATTTATGTTATACGATGCAAATATGCTCCAAGCTAGATTCCTGGCTGACTGCCTTTAATCTAAACTG